>NC_045794.1:35426860-35773944 GCF_009873245.2 Balaenoptera musculus
TTATTCGAACAGTTCACAACTTGCTTCATTAAATCTACTGTTGATAATATAGTCTAAAAAATAACTTACACCATATGAATTGCAGCAGCACCTATAATAGTGAAAAAGTTAGAAGGAAATAAACTATATTTCTAACAGATCAATGAAATATTTACTAGTCCTTAAAATTTTATAAACTTATAATAATATAAACATTGTTTACAATATTATGCAAAATGTAGAAATAAAAATGATACTGTGATTGCAACAATGTAAAATATGTAAGCATTTGACAAAGAGCAAAGAAAAATAAAACCAGTACCAAAGGTGGTGAGATCATGTGATCATTTTTTTTCTTTTATTACCTGTCTTTAACTAGTATTGTATTTATTTAAAAACATAATTAGGAATGGAAACCTTGTAGGCATTACGGTGTATATTTGTTTAAAGCCTTGCTTCCACAAATCTAGATACTTCCACACGTGCATGTAAGAACTAACTGGCTTAGTTTTGGGTATAGAAATATAAATGAAAACACATTTAGTCGGGACTTCCCTGGCAGTCCAGTGGTTAAGACACCTAGCTTCCACTGCAGGGGGGCACAGTTTCCATCCCTGGTCAGGAACTAATATCCCACATGCTGTGCAGCATGGACCAAAAAAAACCCCAAAACAAGAGAAACCCCACATTTAGTCAATTTGTAAATTCATTTACCTGAATGTCAGCAATAGATAGCATTATTTTGAAATATCTGAAATATACAGAATAAAACGATAAACAGATATTACCAGTTACACACCCTGTGTACCTGGCACCCCTCTTCCACCTCTCAGAGACAGCCATTATCCTAATTTGATATTTATCATTCCCATGCATTTTAATATGCATTTTATGCATATCTGTACTTGCATAAATATAACACAAAGTTTTGCGCATTTAAAAATTTTATGTCAATACTGTAAAAAATGTTCCTTTTTTGCATCTTGTTTTTTACTCAACATGTTTCTGAGATTCATCCATGTTGCTATATGTATTCATTTGCATCCTCTAGAGTAGTCTGTAATATATAAATATACCACATTTTGTTTATTGCTGATCCCACTAATTGACATTTGCATGGTTTCTAGAATTTTGTTACAAATAACGCTATTATGAATATCTCTTGCATGTCTTCTTATACACATTTATGAGCATTCCTATAGATCAGTGCTGTCCATTAGAACTTTCTAGGATAGAAATATCATTGTACTGTCTGTAAAGTAGCCACTAGCCACTAGTCACAGAGTAGCCATTGAGCCCTTGAAATATGCTCATGCAACTGAGGAACTGAATTTTAATTAAATTAAATTAATTTAAATTTAAATAGACACAAATGACCAGTGTCAACTGTATTGGACAGTGCAGCTCTAGATCATAAATGTAGGAGTATGTGCTGGATCATGACAAGGGCATATCCTTGACTTTAGATATTACAGAACTGCCACCCAAAGTGGCGTAGAGGTAAGTGTGATGTATATCCCACTATTGGTGTGCAAGACTTCCTGCTGTTTCACATCTTCACCAACAATTGGTGTTATCCTACTTTTTAATTTTTTTGATTTTTAAAAATATTTTGTCATTATGGTTTTAATATAAACTTACCCGATGACTAGGGAGCCCAAGCAAATGTTCACGTTTATTCGCCATTTTGGGATTTCCTTTCTTGTGAAGCAGCTATGTATGTCTTCTGACCATTTTTCTATTGGGTATTTTGTACTTTTTTCCTTTTTAGGAGTTTTAAATACATATATTCTGGTTACCAATCCTTTGTGAATATATATACCCCAATATCTTTTCTAGTCCATGGCCTGTCTTTTCATCTATTCCATTTAGTAGAATTTAACTATGATTTTATGATATATGCCTTTTGAGTCTATTTTAAACTATCCCCAGGTCAGAAAGCATTCTCCTAAAATGTCTTCATAAATTTATTTTGCTTTTTATATTTAGGTCCTTTATCTATGTGGAATTGATTTGCGTGAAATAAGGACATAATTTTATGTTTTTGCTTTTCCATAAGCAATTTCCACATGTCCAATTCTTCAGTATAACCTCTGTCACATATCAAGTATCCATTTGTCCATGGGATGCTTTCTGAGGTCTTGATGCTATTGTAGATTGATCTGTCATCTATTTTATTTATTCCCATAACAAAGACTCTTAATTCCTATAGCTTTATACCCTCTTGATATATGATAGAATAAGTCTCCCCTGCCCCCAGATATAACTCTTCAAAATATTCTTGGCCATTTGCTTTTCTATAATAGTTCAGGATTTTTTCCTTATTAGCACTAGTGGGGAGATGTGACACTTTTATGACATTTAGTCTTCCTACCCATTTTTTCACGTAAGTGGATCTTCTTTAATGTTAAATGGTCCTCACTTCTCTCCCTCAATGTTGCCATCCTAGTCCAAATTCATTATCATCTTGTTGGAAATTCTGTGGTATAAATGTACCTCTTGCACCAAAGCTCAGCACACACCCCACCTGGCCCCAATCCCGGGTCTATTCTCCATAAAGGGCATAGAAGGATTCTTTAATTGTCATCAGACTATGTCAGAGCTATGCTCAAATCTCTCTAACAACTTCCAAATCACTAAGAATAAAAATGCTAATCTCTAATGATGGCCTAGGAAAACCTATGTGATCTGGTCACCAGCCGCTCCTGTGACCACATCCTCTGTAAGGCTCAGCTTGCTCAGTCCACTCAGGCCACATCTCAGACCTATTCACGCACAGTTCCCTCTGCTTGTTATTCTCTCTCCAGGTGTGTGGATGCCTCACTCCCTCACTTCATTAAATATCTGCTCCAATGTCACTTTATCTTAGAAACGACTTCACCCCCGCCCTATCTAAACTAGCACCCTGGTCCATATCACTACTTCACTCAGCTTAATTTTTCTTCATAACGCCTGACATAGCATCTCTTTATTTGTTAATTTCCTTTTCCCTACATTAGGATGTGAGCTCCATGAGGAAGCAATGTGTGGGTGCTTCCCCTCTGTACGCACTTTATTCACTGCGGTATCTGGACTGTTGCAGTGAAATTGGCTCATTGTATAAACTCTTCACACAGTGCCTAGGTATATTCTAGGACTTCAAAAAAAAATTTGTTCAAGGTGGATTTATATTTTCTCCATAAGACCATGCATCTCTTTTGATAAACTTATTCCTGGATCCCTTATATATAGATATATATTCCTGGATCTGGAAAAATTCAATCTGAACACATTCATTGGTTCAAAGGTCCTTGGAAGAACATAATCTTATTTTTTCCCTCTTTTCTTCTCACTGTTATGAGTTTTCTTTCTTTCAGAAGTCTATGAAAACCAGACTCTGAAAACCACCAGTATGCTCAGAGCCCTACAAAGACAACAGATTGGGAGTATGCAATTCCAGCCTTGCTTCTTCTTCCAGAAGGCATAAAATATCTAAATGATGAATATATACAAATATATGGATGTAGATTGTGAGTATGTGTGTGTATATACACACGCACAGGCACATACTATTTCTCACTCTCCTCATAAAAGCAAATAAAATAGACTTTAGGGAGATTTAATATGAAATCCCAAATCTATATATGGGAGAAATATGTAGAAAAAACTTCAAATTAATACCCTTTTGGAGACTAAATTGCTAGTTACCATAGTAAATAATGCCCAATAAAAATAAACTTAGGATTTCCCTGGTGGCGCAGTGGTTAAGAATCTGCCTGCCAATACAGGTGACACAGGTTTGATCCCTGGTACGGGAAGATCCCACATGCCACTGAGCAACTAAGCCCATGCGCCACAACTACTCAGCCTGTGTTCTAGAGCCCGCGAGCCACAAATACTGAGTCTGTGCACCACAACTACTGAAGCCCACGCACCTAGAGCCCATGCTCCGCAACAAGAAAGGCCACTGCAATGAGCAGCCCGCACACCACAACGAAGAGTAGCCCCCGCTCGCCGCAACTAGAGAAAGCCCGCAAGCAGCAACGAAGACCCAACGCAGCCAAAAAAAAAAATTTTTTTTAAAGTAAAATAAACTTTATGCTCTGCTGAAATTTTAAATTAAATATAAAAAGGCTGCAGAAAAAATCGTTTATGATAAAACCAGGGAATATTGAGATACTTGAATTCACACATTCAATAAATATTACACATGCCAAAGAATTAAGACATTTATAAATGATCCTTTAGCTCAGCTCCTGTTAGGTTGTTCCCATAACAATGCGGAAGGGGTAGTTAAAATGCCACTTTACCATTTCTGTAGCTTGTGGGAGTCATATCCTATTCACTTCCTTTTTTTTTTCTTTAAAGAAGTCTCTAAACTAAAAGTGAATTTAATAATATCTTTATTTCCTTTTTCACCCTAGCACAAAACATATGACTAGGGCAATATTGGATTAACTCCTCTATTGGGCATCAATAAGTTAATTTTTTTCCTCCTTAGATTCTAGTGCATCAAAAATTTTAACATGTAATATCATAATGCCTCCTAAGATTGGGATTCTTTAAATTTTTATATCAAATTGTGAAGGACCAATTCTTGAAGATATTCCCAACCCTCACATACTCCCCTCCTTATGTATATCAGTCAAAGTCCTGGCAGGAAACAGATGGCACACTCGAGCTGGCTAATTAAAGACAGTTTAACAAAGGGATGATTTATAAAGATGCAATAGGAAATAGGGAAAACAACAAGAAATCGATCAGGTACCTGAAAGGACAAAGCAGCCAGAGATGTTATTATCTCTAAGCCAGAAGAAGCAAACAGAAGTTATCAAAAACTGGAGGGGGTAGCTGAACAGAGAGGGTCACCTGTCAGGAGATGTCACATTCAGTAAGTGACACAGCTAATCATAGTAGTAACCTGGCAGGAAAGGAGCCAGCAGAATAAATATCCAAATGTCCTCTTTCTGATATCCTGCCGGTGGTCGCCACTGGTCAAACCGAATCAGAATCCAGAGGACAAGCGAACCTATTAATACAACGTATATAGGTCAGCCCCCAGGATATGAGGCAGGGTAAAAGGTGACTGAGAGGATCCAGAGAGGCAGAACAAAGGTATCCATCACCCATTCCCCCGCCACTTCGGCATGTAATGTAGTGAAAATCACCTTTCAGTTTGGGAATAGCATGGTGGGAGTTTCTCATCAGCAGAACTAGAAAGCAGTTTGTATATTGAGGCATCTGTGGGGGAAAAGGAACACGTTATGCAGACACTCAGACATGTTATAAGGTAAGAGAAATATTTATTTAATTTTACACAAGAACGAGGTTATACTGAACAAATTCAACCAAATAATATTAAGTGCAGTAAAACAAGGAAATAAGGATGACATCTCTTGTTAGAAAATATTAAGTAACCATGCCTGTGCATTATTTTTATCATGACAATAACTCATTTCAGATTTCTTCTCAGAGTGTATACTGTACATATAACATGTTATAGCTTCTTTGCTTTGCTTCGGAAAACAGAATTCGTTCACTGCCTTACATTTTATTTTTTGCAGTGAAGAACTGAACTGATTTGTGAAGATTCTGATCTAGAGGAAAATTTTCTGCACCAGTGAAGCTAGAGCCTTCCAAAGCTCCCGTAAGCTCAGGCTTTACATCCAGAGGTCGTGATGTCATGGTGTGTATTTCACACCCATTCTTCTACATGCCGACGTCAGACGCAGTTGAGGTGGAATTCTGGTCTAGTTTTGCCCCAAGAAGTTTCCTTTTGTGATTTTCTCAAGCTCCACAAATTTCATAATCGAAAGTTTACTCAGCTATTAACAATGCTGCACTTCGCTGCACACAAATCATCCACTTCAACTTTTAATTTTTTTTGGTCTTTTTAATGAAAGAACATTCTTTAAAGAGAAATTTCCAGTGAGACAGTTAACTTCACAGTTCCTGAAGGCACTGTGGATCCACTGAGCAACAGATGTGGCCATTCTAGAGAAAACAGAGGGGGAAAAAAGCATGGTATTACTTTTTCAGCCATTAGTCAATACTCATCGATCGGTACACATAACATAACTGAATGTTTTGTTATTTATGTGCCCCTGAAAGTTCAATAGCTCAATCACTTTTCATGCCTCTACTGTTGCAGAACAAACTATGGCCAGTTATTTGTGGCAAATCATAAGCTAGCTTTATTTACCCCATGGCACTCTCTTAGCTCACATTTGTTGTTTTATTTACTCATTGACAAAATAAGCATTGAGTAAATCGAACCCGAGATATGCTGATGAATGAATAAAGCAGATATGGTCACTACCCTCATAGGACAGGGCTTATAGTTCCGGGGGGGAAAATTAATAAGCAAATGTACAATCAAAAATTGTGAAAAGTGCTAGAAAAGAAACAAACTAGTTGATGTCATGAGATTAATAAATGTCTGGCTACTTAGATTGGGTGGCCAGAGTAGACTTCTCTGTAGAAATGACGTTTAAACCAAGACCTCAAGACAGATCTGTGAAAAGGTAGGCCAAGAGCACAGGGAAGAGCATGAGTAAAAGGCTTTAAAGTGAAAAGAGTTTTGCGTAGTTAAGAAACCTAAAAAGGTTTGGTCTGGGTGAGAATTTTAAGTTGGTGAAGAAAACAGTGTAGAGATGAGGCAGGAAAAATAGTCAAGGAAGAGCCAGATATGCATAATTAGTTTTTATAACAAAGTACCAAAAGAGTATGGTGTATTACAGAAGAGGAAAAAAATTTGTATCTTGTTCTTTTGAATCCTTGGGCTCTTACTTTCTTCCACTGTCTAGCTAGTAATAATGAAAATGTTAGTATTGTTACCACAATCATAAGATGATAATACCCTTCTACTTTTTGAGTGCGTACTCTGTGTCAGATACTTTGCCAGGCACTTTAAATACGTTATCTAATTTCAACCTAAGAGCATTCCCAGTAGGATCACTATTAATAGTCATGTTTTTTTAGGTTTAGAAACTGAAGATCAGAAAGCTTAAATATCATGGCCCAAATCACAAAGCTAATATAATGGTACAGCTGGGATTAAAATTCAGGTTAGTCTGACTCTAAAACTCATCTTCTATTTGATATATTCTCTCAGATAATTGACTTTAGATGATTGAAAATGTATCAGACCTTAATATGATAAAACCAAAAGGGTCTGTTCATGTACGATAAAACTTAAGAAAGGACTTTGGTACTTTAGCCTTTGTTGAAGCTTACCAAATGAGGGAAAAGCCAGTCTATATCCAAGAAGAATATTATCAATTTAACTTAATCCTCTTTCTTTTTAAATTGTTATTAAGCAGAGTTCTTACTCTGACAGCAAAAGAAGGTGACATCCATCTCTTGGATCTCTAGCTGCATTTTAAAGCTTTGTCATTATGTTCAGAGGCAGAGGTTTTCTGGCCAGAACCTGGTCACATGATCTTCCCCAATCCATTGACCCAATGAAGGGAGGGGTGTACCAGTTCCTGAGAATATCAGTTTCTCAAATTGTATGGATTTTGAGTCGAAAGAGAGTTAGGGAATGTTTGGAGTATGAGTATGTTTTAGGAAGAGAAGGTATATTTTCCAAGTCTTCCAGTAGTGTTTTTCTTATTCCATATCAATTCTGCTATAGCAACATAAATGCTCTACAGACCATGTCATTGGAAGCTCCCCAATTAGGGAAACATAGTTCATACAAGAAAGATTGATAAAATATTCCACTGGGGTTCCTGTTTCAGTAATGGCAGTTACTTGTTTAAGACTATCAACTATCCCTCCTATGGATAACTATAAAGTTTGGACAAAATATAAAAACTATTTAAAGCAAAGTGACTAAAAGCAGGTAGACACTGGAGGAGTTTCAATCTTTAAAAGAAGGAAGATGTACTATTTGAGATTCATTTTTACTTGGCATTTTCCCTTAGGGCACTCCCTAGTCTGTGAAGCTTAGGATAACTATAACTCAAGCAGAAAGCCACAATCTGATAGGGCCCACATGTCAGAAGACAACATTTAGGGCTCTGTTGGGCTGCCAGAGTGGCTGGAAATTCAGGAGGAAATGTCTAGAAAGGAAGGAGTGAATCAGCATGTCAACTCCCCTCAAATCTGTGGCGGATCTTTGAATTGCAGAGGAGACTCTAAAGAGACAATCAGAGAGTCACAGCTTGAAGTTTGAAAGATTTGAGCAGATATTTCAGATGCTGCTCACTGTGGGTTTAAAATCTATGTCCTGCCAAGTTAGAAGGGACTGATACAAAATTCAGGCTTTCCATTGAAAGCCCAAAAGGGCCATGATTAGGAAGAAAATGATGTCTCAAGATTAAGAGATTCACCCTAAAACTAAGGGTACACCTGGAATAGACCCACCTAACCAATGTAAAGCCCAGCCTTTCCAACTGCAAGATGACTGGCCAGTAACCTGCAATCTGCTAGAACAAAAATAGTCTTCAGAAGAAGCTAATAGAATGTAGGGTCTATACTATGTATTATCCACAATATCCAGTAAACCATAAACATTACTAGACATGTGAAGAAAAACAGAAAAAAAGTGACTCCTCACCAAGAGAAAAACTAGTGAATAGAAATGACTCAAAGTTAATCCAGATGGTAAAGACTAGAAAGTAGCTATTACTAATACATACAAAGATGTAAAAAAAAAGGATGGTCATAATGAATGATAAAACATGGTAAGTTACAGCAGAGAAATGAAAGTATAAATAGAATTAAATAAAAATTCTGGAACTGAAAAGTGCAATATTCGAAATGAAAAATTCATTGGATGGGTTTAACGGCAGATTAGAGATGGCAGAAGAAATAGTCAATAAATTAAAAAAAAAAGAAATTATCCAATCTTTAAAAAAAAGAGAAAAAGATTGAAATAACAATAGAACCTCAGTGACCTTCAGGATAATATTAAACCATATAATACATGTGTAATTGGAGTCCCAGAAGAATAGGAGGGAAATAATGTGGCAGGCCAAATATCCGAAGAAACAATGGCCAAATTTTTCTCAAATTTGGTGAAAAAAATCTACTTAGATACTCAAAAAGCCCAGCAAACACCAAAGAGGACAAAAAAAAAAAAAAAATCATACTTAAGTTCATCATAGTCAAAATTCTAAAAACCAAAGATAAAGAAAGAATCATGAAAGGAGACAGAGGAGAAAAAAAAGACATATTACATATAAGGGAACAAAAGTACAAATGATAGCTGAATCCTCATCAGAAATAATAGAAACTAGAAAACAGTAGAGTACCACCTTTAAAGTGCTGGGACAAATCTGTCAATCCTGAATTCTATATTTAGTTAAATATCCTTCAAAAATAAGACATTTTCAAATAAATGTAAGTTGAGAGAATTTGTGGCCAGTATATCTGCAATATGGAAAATGCTAAAGGAAGTTATTCAAGATAAAGGGAAATAACACTAGATGGAGATTAACATGTGTGAGAAGAAATGAAGAGCACAAGAAATGGTAAATATGTGGATAATTATAAATATAAAATAAGTATAAAATTTAAAATATAGCATTTTTTCTTCTATTAATTTGCTTCAAAGATATTTGACTTATTAAAGCAAAAATATTGATAGTAATACAGATTTTTAGAGTTTATAGTATACATAGTTATAAATATATGATTATTATAGTGCAAAGGTTAGGGGAATGGGATTATATTGTTCCAAAGTTCTTACATTTTATATGAATTAGTATAATATTAAATCTTATTATACTGTAATAAATGAATGATATATGTTACAACTCCTATACCAACAACTAAAACAATCATAAAAAGAGTTCTAGTGAAGAATTCAAAAGAATAAGTAAAATTGAATAATATAAAAAATATTAACAAACAAAAAGAAGGAAGGAATAGATGATTAAGAATACAAAAAATAGATGGAACAAGTAGAAAACAAATGGCAAAATGGTGGCCCCAAATCCACCAATGTCAAAAACAATATTAAATGTAAATAGACTAACACTTCAATTAAAAGACAGAGATTGTCACACTGGATAAAAAAGTAAGAACTATTTATACATTATCTATAAAAAATGCACTTTAAATATAAAACCATAGATAGGTTGAAAGTGGATGAATCAAAACAATATACTGTGTGGCTACAAATGTACCAGACAATGGACTTCCCTGGTGGTGCAGTGGATAAGCCTCCATGATCCCAATGCAGGGGGCCTGGGTTCAATCCCTGGTGAAGGAACTAGATCCCACATGCATGCTGCAACTAAGAGTTTGCATGCCACAACTAAGGAGCCTGCCTGCCACAACTAAGGAGCCCACGTGTTGCAACTAAGGAGCTGGCAAGCCGCAATTAAGGAGCCTGCCAGCTGCAACTAAGACCCGGTGCAACTAAATAAATAAATGAATATTAAAAAAAAAAAAAGTACCAGTCAAAATTGACTTCAAGTCTAGAAGCCTTGCTAGAGATAAGGAGGGACATTACATAATGATAAACTGGTCAATTCACCATTAGATATAAAAGAATACATACTGTGTGATCCATTTATATGAAAATTTTAAATAGGAAAATAAATTTACTATAATGAAATAAAATTGAGGTTTCCTATGAGAAGTAGGTACTGTCTGGAAGGGGACAAAAAGGTACTTGCTAGGTTGTTGGAAATAGTCTATATTTTGATTCATCAAGCTTATAAAATTATATACAAAATAACTATGCATTTCACCTTAACAAACATTATCTTGATAAAAACTAGAATAAAAGGTGACCCACTGAAACTTAGTCAGGTTGCTAGGAATAGTAACCACCTACTGTCATAACTAATTATAAAATCTATTTTTATGTAGTAACACAGTAAGTTTCCTTAACACCTTGTTATTTCTGGCTATATTTATTGGTAAAGAAGTCATCATCACTCTTTGCATGGTAAACTCTATAACATTAAGATTAGAAGACAGCTGACTTTCAGCTTTCAGTAAAATGTTTATACATGATATATATAATGCATAATATATTTTACTCTTATTTATATTTAAGATATTTATTATTTACTTATCAATCACTATATGGTATTAATATATTAATATGTTTATAAATTATACATACTATAATATAATAAATATATGTAATTATATATTCATATATAATATGTGGCTATAAATAATCTATATAAAAATTAATAATTTTAAATCCCACTATTATCAATATTTTAGTATGTCCTAATAGAATTCACTTCATATTCCTTTATTTTCAACCTTCTTGTAATCAAAGTGCATATGTAATCACACATAGTATTTTTGTCTTAATTTTCATTATAAGCATTGTTAGTACATGAATAATTGAATAATGCAGTCATATAATTACATATTATATAATTATGATATAATGTTATATGTTACAGAGTTCCCATAATTTATTTAACCCATTTTTCCTTTGCTGGATATTTTGATTTCTTCCTTGATTCTGTGTGCCAATTAATGTTGAGGTTAATATTACGATGCATATAGTTTGCTCCACATTTTAGATTATTTCTTTAGGTTGGATTCTCAGACCCAGGATTAGTAGGATCTTCTGGATATTTCTGTGGGGATGGGGAGTGGGCAAAGAGATGTATGTATGGTTCTTGACATGTATTTTTCAATGTCACTAACATTGCATAAGAATTACAATTCCAGTACACCTCTGTCAGCATTGCAAATTATTGTGAAATATTTTTTTAGCATAGTATGTGAAAATAATAATTCATTATGTTAGTTTATATTTAAGTGTCAATTATTTAAAACACTGATTTCCTCTTTTTTGATAGCTGTATTCTTTAGTAAATTGTTTATTCATCCTTTGTTGATTTATTTATGGGGAAATAAGTATTTTAAAATTAATTTTCATATATTTTTAATCTAATAAAGAAATCATATCTGTTGAAAATATTTTTCTAGTTTCTAGTTGTGATCTTCTATTTTGCTAATTTTGTTTATCTACAGAAGCTCTAAATTTTCTTTGAGGTAGATTTTATCACTTTTAAATTAGAAAAGGCATCTTCCTTCAAGAATTTTGATAAATATTTGATTACTTATCTTTGCTTTGATTTATTTTTAATATCTAGCACTTTTTCCACATGGAATTTGTTTTGATACATAATATAACAGTATATACAACTTACATCCTTCAAACTGCTGTCCAGTCATTCCAGTATTTATAGAATAATCCTTTCTTCCTCTTTTGATTTGCGAAGCTCTCCTGATCATATATTAAAGTATTCATTATAATATTGCTCATTTATGGGGTATTTCTTTCCATAGATAGACTTAGTTATCTATTCTAATTTTAGCACAGATGTCCACTTTCCAGACTTTAAGTTTATGGTTTCTAATAGATGAAGGCAACATTTAGAAAGTTAGGAGCTTCATCCTCATAAAACTATTCTTTTCCATACCTCAATTATCTCAGTATTACATCTAGAGTCTCCCCAGGAGTTAAAAGTGGCCCTCTGGCTTCCAATTTCCCAAGTGTCCCACTCAGTGATAATTTATTAAAGGGAATGACCCTCTAATACCTCCTCCCTTTTTATTTCTCAACTGGGTACATCCCTCTTTATCGTCTGGAGCTCAAAACATAATTGCCTGAAAGCTCTCTGACCCATCATAAAGGTGTGTAGTCTCTATTAGATTTAGGAAAGACAAAATTATTAATTCTTTTTTGATGCAAGAATTCAACTTCTAAGTGGAGGAAACATTTTTTTTTTTAACGTAAGCAAATTACATTTGAAGACATCTTTAAAAAGGGAAGGGAAACTCTTAACTCTATTTCTCCCAGCTAACTCTTAATTCCTCAGGAAGTAAAATTGGTTCATGCATTGTACAGCCTCTTAGCACAGTGCAACTTTCCTTTAGAGCATCCATCAGAGTTTGTAATGTTGTCTTTATCTGTTTCATGACTTAATTAATGTTTCTATACTCCACTACCTACAATAATAATAGTCAACATTTATTGAGCGCTTACTCTGAATGCATATGAAATGTGTAGGAAACTTTGTGTGGATCTTCTCACTTAATTCTTATAGCAACTTTCTCAAGTAGGTACTATAATTATTTCTAGGTAAGTAATATTATTATTCCCATTTTTAGATGAGAAAAATGGAGCCACAGAGAGATTAATAAATATCCCTTGAGGTGACATTGCTAGTGAGATTGACCAGGCTTTCAATCCAGGTAGCCTGATTCCAGATGCCACATTCTTCACCTCTAGGCCAGCGCTTTCCAATACAATATTCTGCGATGATAGAAAGGTTCTCTATATGTGCTATCTAATACGATAGCCACTAGCACGTGTGAGCATTTGAAATGTAGCTTGTGTGACTGAGGAATTGGATTTTTAACTTAATTTCAATGAATTTAAATAGCCATGTGTGGTTACTGGCTACTGTACTGGACAGCAGAGCTCTAGAAGCTGCTGGGCAAAAATTTCCAGGAACGATTGTACCCATTTTTGCTTATCATTCTACCCCGGTTCTGGCACAATACCCCACATAATCTGTGTTTATTGACTAAAACAAATAACTCAGAAGCGGTAGGATGGGGAGATGATAAGCGAAAATGGTGCTCTGAAAGCACCAAATTGTGAAGGATGCTCACCTCCAATGAAATCTCTCAAGCCTGTTTGGCATAAGTTTCATTTTTAAAATAGCACAAAATAAACATAATAAGATGAGTATTAGGGATTCATTTGGTAACATTGAGGATATTCTTATAACTCATACTTGATAAGAAGGGAAAAGGGAAATGGCATCAAATAGTAACCTCTGAGAATCGGCACTTATCTGACAAGAAATGAATTTAATGTCAAAATACACTTTCTGGACTATATTTCTACCATGAGCCAAAAAATCCTAGTAGTTGTTTGTAAGGTGGTGAATGACAAGCTCATTCACACTCTTTTCCCCAGAAAACACTCTAATGTTTTTCTGCCTATTACTGAATGTATCTTTCTTGTTGGAAGTATCTGTCTGAGCTATATCTGGTGTTTTACATTCTATCACCCGGTATATGTATTTGTTGTCACTGCTCAGAACAATAATCTAACAGTTAGATTAAGAGTGTAAAGAGACTCAACTCTATTTCGTAATTAAATGTCAGAAAGTATTTCCCTACTGGTCATGAATGCTGAAGTTTCTAGATAATGCACCATTAAATGTACTCATATCAAATGTATATAGGGAGGATGGGAGGGAGGCTCAAGAGGGAGGGGATATGGGGACATATATATGCATGTGGCTGATTCACTTTGGTGTACAACAGAAACTAACACAGTATTGTGAAGCAATTGTACTCCAATAAAGATCTATTTTAAAAAATGTATATTAAAGCAGCACTGCATATACATTATTAGTAACTTTTAGTAGTAAAAGTAACTTCCAAATGTGCTAATGCACTTTTAGAAAACTGCATTAAATGTTCCCCCAAAAAGCTGTGCTTGATTGACAAGCTGTGCTTGATTAAATTGCAATAATTGAAAGAGCTAGAAATTTTGGTTTGAAATAGATAATAATAGCACCTCAAAACTTAAAGCATTTCACATTTCTTTGTCCTGTTACATCAAGCCACTCAAGTAAGAAACTTGTACTATATGAATCTGAATGAAATTGCTCTATTGAAAAAAAAAATTTAAATGGAAATGCTCACTTAAAGAACCAGAGCAGTTATAGATATTTGGCTGTGCTATGGTGGGAAAAATCTGACATCTTTGCTTTCTTGTTGTTGTTAAGCTTTCCAGATTATTTACTTAGTTCTAGTGTTGATTCTAAAATTTTGACTATGAAGTACAATGACCATGAAATCAAATGTTTGTAGGAACAATAATCAAAGTAGAATGTTTTCAACTTTGTCACCATCTGTGAATTCTATATACTCTGTCTACATTACCAGTATTTCTATTCTCAGTGAAGTAAAAGGCACAATGCTCTATTTTCCTATGAGAATAAAAAGAAAAATCTTTATAATGATTTTTCTCCAGCCGTAGGAATAAAATATGGTAAACAACAGATCTTAAATTTTTCAACTCAATGTAACTCACCACCACAAACCAAGAAATATGCCCGTTTTTGCCATATTGATTTTCACTTTGGAAAACGTAATATGTTCACTTTGTTGATATATCTTATCTCATAAAAGGACTAGATAAAAATCAATAAAATAATATTGTCTTCTATCATGAAAGAAACATGAAGTTTGGTGTTGTATTCTTTTATTTTAAGATGTGTACAGTTAGATGCTTTAGGGCAATTTACGTAGGTTCTTTCTGTTCTGGTGATATTAGTAACCCATCATTCTGGTTTCTGACCAAGCACCTCCTTCTCCCTGAATATGCATTAGAGGATGCACAGGACAGTCAGCCTTGGCTCTAATAAAGCTGAGTGGCCCTCCTCCCATCTCTGTTTGAACAGTAAATAGGAAAGAATATGCTTCCCATTGGCCAGGTTAAGCACATTAGTATCTGTGAATCCTGGGTGCAGCTGGCCAGGTGCTCCCTACTTGAATATAATGAATGGGCTTTACCTTGCACTGGCAGAGAGTACACTCAGTGCCATGTTTGATCCAAGAGGACCCAGTGAAGCGAACCACATTCATCTCGTCCAGGCAAGTTTTGGTGATGTCATTACGGATGGTGTCGGCCTGGCAAGGGTCGGTGACACAGCGCGGGCAGCACTCATTCTCTGGGAGGACACTGAATTCACACTCCACCTCTGGGCAAGGCAGGGGCCAACAGTCAACTTCCCCTTGCTATAAGGAAAGCAGATGAACAAGGGCAAAGGGAGGAGGAGGGAGGGAGCACATTGTTTACCGAATACTCAATTTGTTTGATGGACATTTATACTCAGACCTTCACAGCTATGAATCTTGCAGGGAATCCACAAAAGCCCTATCAGAGAGATGAGATCTATACTGCAGATGGATTATAAAACAGTCTTCAGGGTTTAAACAAGAACAACAATAAAGGAAAGCAAAAACTCTTTCTCTTAAAACAAATTTGCATGCCCTTCTCTTTCCCATGACAAAGGAGAATTGTTTACTACAGAAGAGGTTTTTACTTAGTTTCTGCCTATGAGATGGTTTTTTCATTTTTACGATCTTTTCCCCCTACCTTCTCATTTATTCCCTTCTGCAAAAACAAAGTTTTGTCCACTGACAAGAAAGTAAACTGAAATATGAAGGAAATTTGACAGTTTTTCTTTGTTCATTTATACGTTTCTCAATGTAGGGACTTTGGAAAAAACAAAACAAAACAAAACTAGGAGCTGATTTCAGTCATTTTTATTCCACATGAGAAAATTGTGTGAATTGCATCTTTTTAAAATTTAGTTCCCACCTGTTTCTTATTTTCTTCATAATTCTGAGTCTCATGGTCTTGGAGATGAAAGCGGCCTTCAGGCACAGAAACTGACCTTGCTCTTTTAATTGATTTTTGGGTTGAAAGTATAAAAAGGAAGCAATAAAAAAGCATTGCCTTAAAAATATCTTCACACAAATAGAAAGGAAACTAGTCCTAACTTTAAAAGTAGCATCTGTGAAACTTTCTTCTATAAAGACATATAGACCAATTTTCCTTTTTATTTACACCACTAGAAAGAAACAAGAAATTTGGTTAAATGAAAAAATGATTGGTATTTTCTTTATCAAGTCTCATCTTCTTTTTAACCTATTGTTTCCAGTAGAAGTTTCATAAATATATACATTTAATTCTAAGATTCTAGTAAGTATTTATTGCATATCCATATTATGTGTAAAACAGAGTGCCCACCAGAACAGCATTGACAGTAATAATCTTTAGAAAGAAAAAAAAAGTGTGTTTTTTTTGTTTTTGTTTTCTTACATCTAAGCATAATTGACAGAAATGGATTAACAAAAGGTCTATTGGAAAAAGTGATTTTTTTTTTGAATGCCATTATTCTGTTCATAACTGTCTCTAAGTAAACCTAAGCTGAGTGGGATTGGGGAAGCCAGGAGAGCCTTTTCTTCTTTTGAGCTCTGGAGATAGTCCTGAAAGACTGACACGACATGGTGTACCACATCTACCCCCAGATATTCCTTCTCAGGTCCTGAATGCATAACCATCACCTTATCATCCTAACCAGGTTCACTTTTTGTAACTCCCAACACTATGGCCAGGTACCGAGTATCGGTGCAGGGGGCAGGGCAAGGTTGCTTTACGATTTCAGTTCTGGGCTTAAACGTTTCCCTGAACTTCACATAGCTGAACTTACCAAGCAGCGGCACTGCTGGCAATTCTGGACCCAGGTGTCACCACTGTTGTACAAGGTTTCCCCATTTTGATGGAGGCACTGACTGCTTAGCCTTGGGTCACATTCGGGGCAGCAGAAAAGATCAACCGTGGGATTCTCACAGTCACAGACCATCCGTCGACACATTACAAATCCATGCTGTATGACAAGGGAAAAAAAAGCAGTTACCAGAAACCTCCATTTCTCAATATACTAACATCATATGTATGTGTGTATCTGTGTGTGTGTACATGTGTATATACGCACACATATATACATTTTATATATATTACATGCTATGTCTATAATCTCAGATGTTGATTGGGAAGTTGAGGTAATTCACACTGTTTACCCAATATAACTGATTTTCTTTAAAATTCCATTTTGTAGCTAACACCCAGAAAATACTTAAGCTGGAGAACTTCCAATTTTCTTTTCACACATTACTCTTTAAATGACTTGAGTGGAAAGAAAATTTTCAGAAATAACCAGTTAAAATGATAACCACTGCATGGCTCTTAAGTGTAAATAAATTGTGTATGTATATACAAATATACATTTACTTGTTTATTAATATAGTAATTTGAATAGTAACTAAATTTTGTTTTGTGTGAGGGCTTGTATGTTTATATTTGGTATCTAGTCAACAAGTTTTACATATTATTAAGTTTCTAGAATATTTTAACCTTATGATTTGTACAAGCTGTTATCAATTTCTTTAATAATAGTTGAGTCCTTGGTATTATTCATTTAACTATAATTTAAATGTCTATTATCAACTGGGTACACATAATAGAACACCTCTCTAAAACTGAAATATAACCCAAATAGATATTTTTCACTTGCAGGCCATAGCATATTCATTATGGTTTCATTTATGCATTCATTCAAATATGATATTGTGACTATAGAAACATTAGCATAGTTAGAAACAATATTTTACCGTATGAATAAATAAACACATTGTGGCATTTCCATACAATGGAATACTATTCAGTAATAAAAAGGAATGGGTTACTGATACGTGTAATGAATATAAATGAATGTCAAAACATAATGCTGAGAGAAAGAAGTCAGACACAAAAGAGTATGGACAGTCTTCCCTTGGTATCCCTGGGGGAATGGTTTGAGGCCTCCCGTGGATACCAAAATCCGTGGATGCTCAAGTCCCTTATATTAAATGGCACAGTATTTGCATATAACCTATGCACACCCTCTGGTTTACTTTAAATTATCTCTAGATTACTTATAACATCTAATACAATGTAAATATTATGTAAACAGTTGCTGGTGTGGGGGAAATTAAAGTTTTGCTTTTTGGAACTTTCTGGAATTTTTTTTTTCCCAAATATTTTTGATCCACAGTTGGTTGAATCCATGGATGGGGACCCTGCAGATACAGAAGGCCAACTGTGTTATATGATTCCATTTATATGAGGCTCTAGAAAATACAAATCTAATCTATAGAAACTGGAAGCAGTGTTTGCTTGAGGCTAGGGCTATGGGACTAAGAAAGGACCGAGGCAACATTTTGGGTAGGTAAAAATGTTCTGTTATATTAACTGAGTGATGGTTAAATGGGCGTATGAATTTGTCTAAGTTCATCAAGCTGTACACTTGAAATATATGCAAATTACACCTCGATAAAAATGGTTACAATGTTTTGTTTATACTAACCTGACACGAGCACACAGAGCACCGGTCATTTTCCAACACCCAAATCTGACCATTGTGCTTAACTTTTCCATCATGGATGCAGTCCCCTGTGCAGTTCTTTCCGTGAGGACATCGGCAATCATATCCACCATCCAAGTTAAAGCAAATGGTATCATTGGCACAGCTGTGCCTCCCGGTCCCACACTCGTCAATATCTACAGCCAAGAAAAGGCAGCAGGCAATGTGCTTAGAATATGCTCCGTTTCAAACAACTGCAATCAGGCAAGTTGTCTCCTGACATAAAGCATTCAACTGGAAATTAATTTTCATCTTACTGGCATGCATTTCCTATTAATGCTGACTAAAGCAATGTTAATGATCTAGGGATTTCACACAAAAATATTATCATGCTTGATTTCAAACACCAAATAACCTTGGCTAGAT
The DNA here is from genome assembly GCF_009873245.2 of Balaenoptera musculus. Taxonomy (NCBI): domain Eukaryota; kingdom Metazoa; phylum Chordata; class Mammalia; order Artiodactyla; family Balaenopteridae; genus Balaenoptera; species Balaenoptera musculus. The sequence continues at coordinate 35,446,174 of NC_045794.1, forward strand.
TTTTAACTTTTATATCTCTGTAAATACCATTAGGCTTTATGAAACATTTATATTTTTTGAAAGTTAAGAATAGGACTCAATGTTTCAAACACAGTTTGGCAGTGGAAATTCTAAAAGTGCCTATTTTTTTTTTTAATTGGGGAAATCATCCTCAGTGTTAAAATGGTGCTTACACAAAATCCTTTCTTAGTGGGAAATGAAATGTCATGGAAGACCTGAGGCATTTTTATTCAGTTTCAAGCCCTGTTCTCACAGCTATGTCACCCATATGTAACCTCTTTCCAGTGTTCTGCCCAGGTGTTCTTCCCTTAACAGTCCAGGCATTTTCACACTGTCCTTACACCCTGCGTCTCACCCATGGAAGGGCAAGTGACCATAAGCAATTACCATCTCTCGCACAAAGAATCCCCCAGTTCTTAACTTTTACATTTCAGATCGTTTCATCTCCTGCTTGACTCAGTTGGCAACTTCTCATTCTTCACCTGACCCCACCTATTCCATGGCAATCACAACCTAAAGCATTTTCATACAGATGAAAAGCAAACATATGTTGACCCACAGATCAGGTCCATATGAAGATATGAAATTCGTTTTATTTATCCCCATCATTTAAAGGTCACAAGCCAAAATACATTTCAGGGATACTGTATGAGTGGCAGTAAGGAGTTATTTCCTTTTTCACCTGAGTAAAGGTCAAGAAAGAAAGAATTAAATCACAGCAGGAAAAGTGGGTTAGAGAGAGGATGGAATATATAGCTTTTAACTAGGGGAACTGTACACTGATTTCCCTTCAAAATTATAGAGTTTAGTAACTATCTTCCTTAAATCGTTTGATTTCAACATTGTTGGAGACATGCACTGGTCAAGATTATATTTTAGCCACATTTAAATTCTTAAATACTTAAATTCTGTCATATATGCTTTCCTGAAAATAAGTTACATGATTACTTCTCTCTATGTACTTTGATTTTTATTAGTTCCCATATCAATAAAACCAATGAATTGAGATGACAGCTGAAAAGGTTTCTATTATAACTACAGTAAACTTTATTATAGCTTGATTTGTCAAGGATAATACTGCTTAAAATTAAAAACTATTATCAAAAAAATAACTCTTAGCTAGCATGAGGATATATTAAAATTTTAAAAAATACATTGATATATATATATATATGTATACATACATATATATCAGATGAGAAAAAAATTTTCTCTTGGTAATAGAAATGAATTTTGTAAAACACGTCTATATTTGTTCTAATCCGAATAATAAGATGTCTTTGATGAGTTGATATTTGTCTCCCATTAAGTATTTTTGTAATTAGCAATTATAGTAAGCAAGAAAATCATTAACCATAGTTGTTTGGTCTCTTTGACAACAATCTCTACAAATACCTCTTACTACCCTTTTAATACCCACTATATTTATATATATTTTTTATATATTTAACCCTTTAAATATCCACTAATATAAGGACACTATTCCGTTAATGGCAATGGCTGGATTTTTACAATCATTTCATTTTGCCTTACATTTAAAATAAAAGCTCTGCTAACAGGTTTGTTTGCTTGCTTGGTTAAAGGCAGACAGAGTCCTTGGATATGATGCAGAAGACAAAGAAGAGAAGATATACAGGTACGAAGAAAATATGTACCCTTAAATAAAGTACATTAAAAATGAAGAAATAGAATAAAAAGTTGCTTACAACAATGGTTGGCATGTACTTGTCATGCCTGGAGAAATATATAGGCAAAAACATCATAATGGACTATCCTATTAGATTTGAATTAATTTGAACTTAACTTTCCCGCTTGTTATCTATACTGGGTTTCCCAGTGCCGAAACTATTCTCAATTGAATGATAGTATAGAATTTTGGAATTCATTTTTACATATAGTTTTATCATAATATAAGATTCCTGCATTATATACATAATATATACATAAAGAGTATATATTCTGCCTTGAAAAACCTACTAAAGTATACAGAAATTCCAACTTTAAAAATACTGAGAAGCAGAAGCAAGAAGAACTAAAATCCTGCAGCCTGTGGAACAAAAACCACATTCACAGAAAGATAGACAAGACAAAAAGGCAGAGGGCTATGTACCAGATGAAGGAAAAAGATAAAAACCCAGAAAAACAACTAAATGAAGTGGAGATAAGCAACCTTCAAGAAAAATAATTCAGAATAATGAGAGTAAAGATGATCCAGGACCTTGGAAAAAGAATGGAGGCAAAGATTGAGAAGATGCAAGAAATGTTTAACAAAGACCTAGAAGATTAAAGAACAAACACCTAGGAGAATTAAAGAACAAACAAACAGAGATGAACAATACAATAACTGAAAAGAAAAATACACTAGAAGGAATCAATAGCAGAATAACTGAGTCAAAAGAACGGATAAGTGACCTGGAAGACAGAATAGTGGAATTCACTGCTGCAGAACAGAATAAAGAAAAAAGAATGAAAAGAAATGAAGACAGCCTAAGAGACCTCTGGGACAACATTAAATGCAACAACATTCGCATTATAGGGGTCCCAGAAGGAGAAGAGAGAGAGAAAGGACCAGAGGAAATATTTAAAGAGATTATACTCAAAAACTTCCCTAACATGGGAAAGGAAATAGCCGCCCAAGTGCAGGAAGCATAGAGAGTCCAATACAGGATAAACCCAAGGAGAAACACACCAAGACACATAGTAATCAAATTGGCAACAATTAAAGACAAAGGAAAATTATTGAAAGCAGCAAGGGAAAACCGACAAATAATATACAAGGGAATTCCCATAAGGTTAACAGATGATTTCTCAGCAGAAACGCTACCAGCCAGAAGGGAGTGGCATGACATATTTAAAGTGATGAAAGGGAAGAAGCTACAACCAAGATTACTCTACCCAGCAAGGATCTCATTCAGATTCGCTGGAGAAATCAAAAGCTTTACAGACAAGCTAAGAGATTCAGCACCACCAAACCAGCTCTAGAACAAATGACAAAGGAACTTCTCTAAGTGGGAAATACAAGAGAAGAAAAGGACCTACAAAAGCAAACCCAAAACAATTAAGAAAATGGTCATAGGTACATACATATCGGTAATTCCCTTAAACGTGAATGGGTTAAATGCTCCAACCAAAACACACAGGCTCCCTGAATGGACACAAAAACAAGACCCACATATATGCTGTGTACAAGAGACCCACTTCAGACCTAGGGACACATACAGACTGAAAGTGAGGGGATGTAAAAAGATATTCCATGCAAATGGAAATCAAAAGAAAGCTGGAGTAGAAATATTCATATCACATAAAATAGACTTCAAAATAAAGAATGTTACAAGAGATAAGGAAGGACACTGCACAATGATCAAGGGATCAATCCAAGAATAAGATCTAACAATTATAAATATATATGCACCCGACATAGGAGCACCACAGTACATAAGGCAACTGCTAACAGCTATAAAAAAGGAAATCGACAGTAACACAATAATAGTGGGGGACTTTGACACCTCACTTACAACAATAGACAGATAATCCAAACAGAAAATTAATAAGGAAACACAAGCTTTAAATGACACAATAGACCAGATAGACTTAATTGATATTTATAGGACATTCCATCCAAAAACAGCAGATTACACTTTCTTCTCAAGTGCTCACGGAACATTCCCCAGGATAGATGACATCTTGGGTCACAAATCAAGCCTCAATAAATTTAAGAAAATTGAAATTACATCAAGCATCTTTTCTGACCAGAACGCTATGAGATTAGAAATCAGTTACAGGATAAAAAACGTAAAAAACACAAACACATGGAGGCTAAACAATACATTACTAAATAACCAAGACATTACTGAAGAAATCAAAGAGGAAATCAAAAAATACCTAAAGACAAATGACAATGAAAACACGATGATCCAAAACCTATGGGAAGAAGCCAAAGCAGTTCTAAGAGGGAAGGTTACAGCAGTACAATCCTACCTCAAGAAACAACAAACAGCTCAAATAAACAATCTAACCTTACACCTAAAGGAACTAGAGAAAGAAGAACAAACAAAACATTTCTCCAAAGAAGACAAACACATGGCCAAGAAGCACATGAAAAGCTGCTCAACATCACTAATTATTAGAGAAATGCAAATCAAAACTACAATTAGGTATCACCTCACAGCAGTTAGAATGGGCATCATCAGAAAATCTACAAACAACAAATGCTAGAGAGGATGTGGAGAAAACGGAAAGCTCTTGCACTGTTGGTGCAAATGTAAATTGATACAGCCACTATGGAGAACTGTATGGAGGTTCCTTAAAAAACTAAAAATACAATTACCATATGACTTAGCAATCCCACTATTGGGCATATACCCAGAGAAAACTATAATTCAAAAAGACACATGCACCCCAATGTTTATTGCAGCACTATTTACAACAGCCAGGTCATGGAAGCAACCTAAATGCCCATTGACAGATAAATGGATAAAGAAGCTGTAGTACATATATACAATGGAATATTACTCAGCCATAAAAAGGAATGAAGGTAAGAAAATGGCAGCCTCCAGGAGGGCGCACATCGGTGAGTACTCTCCAGAACTGCCGCCGGCCATGTCTTTGTCCCTGCAGTGAGCCATAGCTGTCCCCCACCTCTGCAGGAGACGCTCCAATACTAGCAGGAGAAGAGAGGGAGGATGAATAGAAGAATATAACAAGCTGGCAAGTTCTGGAATGCCATGTGGATGACAGGCTCTTGGTGCTCCAGCCAGGCATCAGGGCTGTGCCTCTGAGGTGGGAGAGCCAAGTTCAGGACTGGTCCACAAGAGACCATCCAGCTCCATGTAATATCAAACAGCGAAAATCTCCCAGAGATCTCCATCTCAATGCCAAGACCCAGCTCCACCCAACGACCAGCAAGCTATAGTGCTGGACACCCTATGACAAACAACTAGCAAGACAGGAACACAACCCCACCCATTAGCAGAGAGGCTGCCTAAAATCATAATAAGGTCAAAGACACCCTAAAACACACCACCAGACGTGGACCTGCCCACCAGAAAGTCAAGATCCAGCCTCATCAACCGGAACACAGTCAATAGTCGCCTCCACGAGGAAGCCAACACAACCCACTGAACCAACCTTAGCCACTGGGGACAGACACCACCACCAAGGGGAACTACGAACCTGGAGCATGTGAAAAGGAGACCCCAAACACAGTAACTTAAGCAAAATGAGAAGACAGAGAAACACACAATAGATGAAGGAGCAAGGCAAAAACCCACCAGACCTAACAAATGAAGAGGAAATAGGCAGTCTACCTGAAAAATAATTCAGAATAATGATAGTAAAGATGATCCAAAATGATCCAAGATGATTTATGTTGGAAATAGAATGGAGAAAATACAAGAAATGTTTAACAAGGACCTAGAAGAACTAAAGAACAAACAAACAGTGATGAACAACACAATAAGTGAAATTAAAAATTCTCTAGAAGGGATCAATAGCAGAATAATTGAGGCAGAAGAACGGATAAGTGACCTGGAAGATAAAATAGTGGAAATAACTACAGCAGAGCAGAATAAAGAAAAAAGAATAAAAAGAATTGAGGACAGTCTCAGAGACCTCTCCGACAATATGAAACGCACCAACATTCGAACCATAGGGGCCCCAGAAGAAGAAGAGAAAAAGAAATGGTCTGAGAAAATATATGAAGAGATTATAGTTGAAAACTTCCCTAATACGGGAAACGAAATAGTTAATCAAGTCCAGGAAGCACAGAGAGTCCCATACAGAATAAATCCAAGGAGAAACACGCCAAGACACAAATTAATCAAACTATCAAAAATTAAATACAAAGAAAAAATATTAAATGCAGCAAGGAAAAAACAACAAATAACACACAAGGGAATCCCCATAAGGTAAACAGCAGATCTTTCAGCAGAAACTCTGCAAGCCAGAAGGGAGTGGCAGGACATGTTTAAAGTGATGAAAGGGAAAAACCTACAACCAAGATTACTCTACCCAGTAAGGATCTCATTCATATTTGACGGAGAAATTAAAACCTTAACATACAAGAAAAAGCTAAGAGAATTCAGCACAACCAAACCAGCTTTACAACAAATGCTAAAGGAATTTCTCTAGGCAGGAAACACAAGAGAAGGAAAAGACCTACAATAACAACCCCAAAACAATTAAGAAAATGGTAATAGGAACGTACATATCAATAATTACCTTAAATGTGAAAGGATTAAATGCTCCAACCAAAAGACATAGACTGGCTGAATGGATACAAAAACAAGACCTGTACGTAAGCTGTCTATAAGAGACCCACTTCAGACCTAGGGACACATACAGACTGAAAGTGAGGGGATGGAAAAAGATATTCCATGCAAATGGAAATCAAAAGAAAGCTGGAGTAGCAATTCTCATATCAGACAAAATAGACTTTAAATCAAGGCTATTACAACATACAAAGAAGGACACTACATAATGATCAAGGGATCAATCCAAGAAGAAGATATCACAATTGTAAATGTTTTTGCACCCAACATTGGAGCACCTCAATACATAAGGCAAATACTAACAGCCATAAAAGGGGAAATCGACAGCAACACAATCATAGTAGGGGACTTTATTTAACACCCCACTTTCACCAATGGACAGATCATCCAAAATGCAAGTAAATAAGGAAACACAAGCTTTAAATGATTCAATAAACAAGATGGACTTAATTGATATTTATTGGACATTCCATCCAAAAACAACAGAATACACATTCTTCTCAAGTGCTCATGGAACATTCTTCAGGAGAGATCATATCTTGGGTCACAAATCAAGCCTTGGTAAATTTAAGAAAACTGAAATCATATCAAGTATCTTTTCCAACCACAACACTATGAGACTTGATATCACTTACAGGAAAAAATCTATAGAAAATACAAACACATGGAGGCTAAACATTATACTACTTAATACCCAAGAGATCACTGAAGAAATCAAAGAGGAAATCAGAAAATACCTAGAAACAAATGACAATGAAAACATGATGACCCAAAACCTATGGAATGCAGCCCAAGAAGTTCTAAGAGGGAAGTTTATAGCAATACAATCCTACCTTAAGAAACAAGAAACATGTCAGATAAACAACTTAACCTTACACCTAAAGCAATTAGAGAAATAAGCACAAAAAAACCCCAAAGTTAGCAGAAGGAAAGAAATCATAAAAATCTGAGCAGAAATAAATGAAAAAGAAATGAAGGAAACGATAGCAAAGATCAATAAAAACTAAAATCTGGTTCTTTGAGAAGATAAACAAAATTGATAAACCATTAGCAAGACTCATCAAGAAAAAAAGGGAGAAGACTCAAATCAATAGAATTAGAAATGAAAAAGGAGAAGTAACAACTGACACTGCAGAAATACAAAGGATCATGAGAGATTACTACAAGTAACTATATGCCAATAAAATGGACAACCTGGAAGAAATGGACAAATTCTTAGAAATGCACAACTTTCCGAGACTGAACCAGGAAGAAATAGAAAATATGAACAGGTCAATCACAAGCACTGAAATTGAAACTGTGATTAAAAATCTTCCAACAAACAAAAGCCCAGGACCAGATGGCTTCACAGTCAAATTCTATCAAATATTTAGAGAAGAGATAACATCTATCCTTCTCAAACTCTTCCAAAATATAGGAGAGGGAGGAACCCTCCCAAACTCATTCTACGAGACCACCATCACTCTGATACCAAAACCAGACAAAAATGTCACAAAGAAAGAAAACTACAGGTCAATATCACTGATGAAGATAGATGGAAAAATCCTCAACAAAATACAAGCAAACAGAATCCAACAGCACATTAAAAGGATCATACACCATGATCAAGTGCGGTTCATCCCAGAAATGCAAGGATTCTTCAATATAGGCAAATCCATCAATATGATACACCATATTAACAAATTTAAGGGGAAAACAATATGATCATCTCAACAGATGCAGAGAAAGCTTTCGACAAAATTCAACACCCATTTATGATAAAAACCCTGCAGAAAGTAGGCATAGAGGGAACTTTCCTCAACATAATAAAGGCCATATATGACAAACCCACAGCCAACATCGTCCTCAATGGTGAAAAACTGAAACCATTTCCACTAAGATCAGGAACAAGACAAGGTTGCCCACTCTCACTACTATATTCAACATAGTTTTGGAAGTTTCAGCCACAGCAATCAGAGAAGAAAAAGAAATAAAAGGAATCCAAATCAGAATAGAAGAAGTAAAGCTGTCACTGTTTGCAGATGACATGATACTATACATAGAGAATCCTAAAGAAGCTATCAGAAAACTACTAGAGCTAATCAATGAATTTGGTAACGTAGCAGGATACAAAATTAATGCACAGAAATCTCTTTCATTCCTATACACTAATGATGAAAAATCTGAAAGTGAAATTAAGAAAACACTCCCATTTACCACTGCAACAAAAAGAATAAAATATCTAGGAATAAACCTACCTACGGAGACAAAAGACCTGTAGGCAGAAAATTATAAGACACTGATGAAAGAAATTAAAGGTGATACAAATAGATGGAGAGATATACCATGTTCTTGGATTGGAAGAATCAACATTGTGAAAATGACTCTACTACCCAAAGCAATCTACAGATTCAATGCAATCCCTATCAAACTACCACTGGCATTTTTCACAGAACTAGAACAAAAAATTTCACAATTTGTATGGAAACGCAAGAGATCCCGAATAGCCAAAGCAATCTTGAGAAAGAAAAACGGAGCTGGAGGAATCAGGCTCCTTGACTTCAGACTATACTACAAAGCTACAGCAATCAAGACAATATGCTACTGGCACAAAACCAGAAATATAGATCAATGGAACAGGATAGAAAGCCCAGAGATAAACCCATGCACATATGGTCACCTTATCTTTGATAAAGGAGACAAGAATTTACAGTGGAGAAAAGACAGCCTCTTCAATAGCTGGTGCTGGGAAAACTGGATAGCTACATGTAAAAGAATGAAATTAGAACACTCTCTAACACCATACGCAAAATAAACTCAAAATGGATTAAAGACCTAAATGTAAGGCCATACACTATCAAACTCTTAGAGGAAAACATAGGCAGAACACTCTTTGACATAAATCACAGCAAGATCCTTTTTGACCAACCTCCTAGAGTAATGGAAATAAAACCAAAAATAAACACATGGGACCTAATGAAACTTAAAAGCTTTTGCACAGCAAAGGAAACCACAAAGAAGACCAAAAGACAACCCTCAGAATGGGAGAAAATATTTGCAAATGAAGCAAATGACAAAGCATTAATCTCCAAAATTTACAAGCAGCTCAATATCAAAAAGACAAACAACCCAACCCAAAAATGAGGAGAAGACCTAAATAGATATTTCTCCAAAGAGATATACAGATTGCCAACAGGGACATGAAAGAATGCTCAACATCATTAATCATTAGAGAAATGCAAATGAAAACTACAATGAGATATCATCTCACACTGGTCAGAATGGCCATCATCAAAAAATCTACAAACAATAAATGCTGGAGAGGGTGTGGAGAAAAGGGAACCCCTTCCACTGTTGGTGGGAATGTAAATTGATACAGCCACTATGGAGAACAGTATGGAGGTTCCTTAGAAATATAAGAATAGAACTACCATACCACCCAGCAATCTCACTATTGGGCGTATACCCTGAGAAAACGATAATTCAAAAAGAGTCATGTACCAAAATGTTCATTGCAGCTCTATTTACAATAGCCAGGACATGGAAGCAACCTAAGTGTCCATCAACAGATGAATGGATAAAGAAGATTGGCACATATATACAATGGAATATTACTCAGCCATAAAAAGAAACGAAATTGAGTTATTTGTAGTGAGGTGGATGGACCTAGAGTCTGTCATACAGAGTGAAGTAAGTCAGAAAGAGAAAAACAAATACCGTATGCTAGCACATACATATGGAATTTAAAAAAGAAAAAATGGTCATGAAGAACCTAGGGAAAAGATGGGAATAAAGACACAGACCTACTAGAGAATGGACTTGAGGATACGGGGAGGGGGAAGGGTAAGCTGGGACAAAGCGAGAGAGTGACATGGACATATATACACTACCAAACGTAAAATAGATAGCTAGTGGGAAGCAATTGCATAACACAGGGAGATCAGCTCGGTCCTTGCGACCACCTAGAGGGGTCGGATAAGGAGGGTGTGAGGGAGGGAGATGCAAGAGGGAAGAGATATGGGTACATATGTATATGTATAACTGATTCACTTTGTTATAAAGCAGAAACTGACATACCATTGTAAAGCAATTATATCCAATAAAGATGTTAAAAAGAAAAAAAAAAAGGAACGAAATTGGGTCACTTGTAGAGACATGGATGCATCTAGAGACTGTCATACAGAGTGAAGTAAGTCAGAAAGAGAAAAACAGATATCACATATTAACGCATATGTTTGGAACCTAGAAAATGGTACAGATGAACCTGTTTGCAGGGCAGAAATTGAGACACAGAAGTAGAGAAAAAACGTATGGACACCAAGGGGGGAAAGCAGCGGTGTGGGGAGAGTGGTGGTGTGATGAATTGGGAGATTGGGATTGACATGTATACACTGTTGTGTATAAAATGGATGACTAATAAGAACGTGCTATATAAAAAAAATTAATTAAAAAAAAAAAAGAGGAAAGCAAAAGTACTGAGAGACAAAGGACAATGAAAACACAATGATCCAAAACCTTTGGGATGCCGCAAAAGCAGTTCTAAGAGGGAAGTTTATAGCAATACAATCCAACCTGAAGAAACAACAAACATCTCAAATAAACAATCTAAACTTACACCTAAAGGAACTAGAGAACGAAGAACAAACAAAACACAAACTTAGTAGAAGGAAAGAAATCATGAAGATCAGAGCAGAAATAAATGAAATAGAAACAAAGAAAACAATCGCAAAGATCAATAAAACTAAAAGCTGTTTCTTTGAGAAGATAAACAAAATTGATAAACCATTAGCCAGACTCATCAAGAAAATGAGGGAGAGGACTCAAATCAATAAAATTTGAAATGAAAAAGGAGAAGTTGCAACAGACACCGCAGAAATACAAAGCATCCTAAGAGACTACTACAAGCAACTCTATGCCAATAAAATGGAAAACCTAGAAGAAATGGACAAATTCTTAGAAAGGTATAATCTTCCAAGGCTGAACCAGGAAGAAATAGAAAATATGAACAGACCAATCAAAATAATGAAATTGAAAATGTGATTAAAAATCTTCCCACAAACAAAAGTCCAGGACCAGATGGCTTCACAGGTGAATTCTTCAAACATTTGGAGAACAGCTAACACCCATCCTTGTCAAACTCTTCCAAAAAATTGCAGAGGAAGGAACACTCCTAAACTCATTCTATGAGGCCACCATCACCCTGATACCAAAACCAGACAAAGTTACTACAAGAAAAGAAAATTACAGACCAATATCACTGATGAATATAGATGCAAAAATCCTCAACAAAATACTAGCAAACAGAATCCAACAGCACATTAAAAGGATCATACACCATGATCAAGTGGGATTTATCCCAAGGATGCAAGGATCCTTCAATATATGCAAATCAATCAATGTGATACACCATATTAACAAATTGAAGAATAAAAACCATATGATCATTTCAATAGATGCAGAAAAAGCTTTTGACAAAATTCAACACCGATTTATGATAAAAACTCTCCAGAAGGTGGGCATAGAGGGAAGCTACTTCAACATAATAGAGGCCATATATGACAACGCCACAGCAAACATTATTCTCAATGGTGAAAAACTGAAAGCATTACCTCTAGGAGGAGGAACAAGATAAGGATGTCCACTCACACCACTATTATTCGACACAGTTTTGGAAATCCTAGCCAAAGCAATCACAGAAGAAAAAGAAATAAAAGGAATACAAATTGGAAAAGAAGAAGTAAAACTGTCACTGTTTGCAGATGAGATGATACTATACATAGAGAATCTTAAAGATGCCGCCAGAAACCTACTAGAGCTAATCAATGAATTTGGTAAAGTTGGAGGATACAAAATTAATGCACAGAAATCTCTTGCATTCCTATACACTAATGATGAAATATCTGAAAGAGAAATTAAGGAAACCCTCCATTTACCATTGCAACAAAAAGAATCAAATACCTAGGAATAAACCTACCTAGGGAGAAAAAAGACCTGTATGCAGAAAACTATAAGACACTGATGAAAGAAATTAAAGATGATATAAACAGATGGAGAGATATACCATGTTCTTGGATTGGAAGAATCAATATTGTGAAAATGACCATACTACTGAAAGCAATCTACAGATTCAATGCAATCCCTATCAAATTACCAATGGCATTTTTTACACAACTAGAACAAAAAATGTTAAAATCTCTATGGAGACACAAAAGACCCTGAATAGCCAAAGCAGTCTTGAAGGAAAAAACCGGAGCTGGAGGAATCAGACTCCCTGACTTCAGACTATACTACAAAGCTACAGTAATCAAGACAATATGCTACTGGCACAAAGACAGAAATATAGATCAATGGAACAGGATAGAAAGCCCAGAGATAAACCCACGCACATATGGTCACCTTATTTTTGATAAAGGAGGCAAGAATATACAATGGAGAAAAGGCAGTCTCTTCAATAAGTGGTGCTGGGAAAACTGGACAGTCACATGTAAAAGAATGAAATTAGAACACTCCCTAACACCATACGCAAAAGTAAACTCAAAATGGATTAGAGAACTAAATGTAAGACCGGACAGTATAAAACTCTTAGAGGAAAACATAGAAGAACACTCTTTGACATAAATCACAGCAAGACCTTTTTTGACCCACCTCCTAGAGTAATGGAAATAAAAACAAAAATAAACAAATGGGACCTAATGAAACTTAAAAGCTTTTGCAAAGCAAAGGAAACTACAAAGAAGACCAAAAGTCAACCCTCAGAATGGGAGAACATATTTGCAAATGAATCAACGGATAAAGGATTAATCTCCAAAATATATATACAGCTCATGCAGCTCAATATTAAAAAAACAAAAAACCCAATCCAAAAATGGGTAGAAGACCTAAATAGACATTTCTCCAAAGAAGACATACAGATGGCCAAGAAGCACATGAAAAGCTGCTCAACATCACTAATTATTAGAGAAATGCAAATCAAAACTGCAATGAGGTATCACCTCACACCAGTTAGAATGGGCTTCATCAGAAAATCTACAAACAACAAATGCTGGAGAGGGTGTGGAGAAAAGGGGACCCTCTTCCACTGTTGGTGGGAATGTAAATTGATACAGCCACTATTGGGAACAGTATGGAGGTTCCTTAAAAACTAAAAATAGAATTACCATATGACCCAGCATCCCACTATTGGGCATATACACAGAGAAAACCATAATTCAAAAAGACACATGCACCCCCCAATGTTCATTGCAGCTCTATTTACAATCACCAGGTCTTGGAAGCAACCTAAATGCCCATTGACAGATAAATGGATAAAGAAGTTGTGGTACATATATACAATGGAAGATTACACAGCCATAAAAAGGAACAAAACTGGGTCATTTGTAGAGACGTAGATGGATCTAGAGACTGTCATACAGAGTGAAGTAAGTCAGAAAGAAAAAAACAAATATCGTATATTAACACATATATGTGGAAGCTAGAAAAATGGTACAGATGAACCAGTGTGCAAGGCAGACACAGATATAGAGAACAAATGTATGGATACCAAGGGGGGAAAGTGGCGGGTGGGGGGTGGTGGGATGAAGTGGGAGATTGGGATTGATATATATACACTAATATGTATAAAATGGAGAACTAATAACCTGCTGTATAAAAAAATAAGTAAAATAAAATTCAAAAAACAAATACTGGTACATGCTTTAGTGAGTGATTGGAGAAATAATGTTGCTGAAGCCAGTGGTCAAGTCTCACTTCCCGTCGAACTTGAGCTAGCAGCAGCTTTTGACACAGGTCCTTCCCTCTCCCTGATAAATTTCCTTGACTTGCTTCCTATCACACTGGTAGCTCTTTTTGGATGTGTCTTCTGCCCACATACACATTCTCCAGGTGTGGCAGTTACAGTATGAATAAGATTTAGCCAAGCAAAGAGGAGGTAAAGACTGGTCTAGTCAGAGGTAAGGGTGTGTTTGAGTCCCAATGTTCAGAGCCATCAAGATGTGTTAGAGGATCAGAAGTATTGGTATGACTTGAATGTCTAGGGAGAGCAGAGTGGGTAGACATGCAGCTGAAGAGGTTCTTAGGGATCAGTTAAAAGTCATGTTGTAAGAAATTTGAACCTTATCTTAAAGACAATAAAATGTCATTTTTGGGAATTGCAAAAAAAAAAAAATCATAATCAGATATCCATTTTTGAAAGGGTCCTTTGGCTTCACTGTGGAAAAGGGATTTAAATGGATTAGAAATTGAAGCTAGGAGACCGATTAATAGACTGTTCAGTATTCCAGGAAAGAGATGGTCATATAATAAAAGGAAACACTTATATAGTGGTTGGTATGTATCAAATTCTAAGTACTTTCATATAATGACTCATTTCATATAATGACTCACAGCAACCGTGAAAGGTACCATCATTATCTCCATTGTATAGATCAGGAAATTGAGGTCTAGACATGTTGAATAACTTTCTCAGGGTCACACAGCTAGTAAGGTATACAGCCCAGATGGGAACCCAAGCTGTCAGGCTCCAAGTCTGTGCTCGTAGGCATAATGCTGTATTGAATAGTAGCAGTGGGGATGCATAGAAAGAAACAACAAAACTAGAATCTTCCAAGATAGAAACAACAAAGATACAGCAACTTCTTAGTGATTTGTTGGCTTCAAAGACTAGGGTGAGAGAAGGGTCATGAATGATTAGATTTCCCGCTTGGAAAATTTGGTTGATGCTATTTATACAAAGAAGAGCAAGATTTTGCTGGAGAGTGGAAGTAGGTGGCAGGGATGAGCAAAGACATGAGTTAGTTTGACATGTTGAAATACACTTTCCTCTGGGCTTCCAGGTAGAGCTATCCAGCTGGATATGTGGGTCTGGAATTCAGAAAATAGGACTGGGCCAAAATATAGATTTGGTGGAGATACACTTTCATCATTCTCTTTCTCAAAAATAGACTTTCAGACTCAAGTTCAAACTTATGAGAAAGGCATTTAAAGCCACTTCCTTTGCTGGCACTCTCTTTCCCTATCTCAATGAGCCAATAATCACATCATACTTAAGTCCTGAAACAATGCTAGATATTCAATCCTTTCTTGATCCCAACAGGAAATAATTTCTCTCTTTGTTTCATTATGGCTCTGAATTCATACTTTTCTTATGTATTCATCATTTTCAACTTTGCAGCTTTCTCCTCTATTGAAAAACTTACTACATTCTATCTTGTATGACAGTTGTTACTGTACATATTTTATCTCGACTGCAAGCTGAGAGCAGTGATCATACCTCCTTTATATTTCTTCACAGCAGGTGCCTGGTAAAGTACCTCAAGGTACCTGTGCATAGATTCAGTAACCACTTCTTGAGTTGAAATAGATTCATTTCATTTTCATACTTTTCCCTGATTTAAGTTTAGAATTTATAGTATTTGGCTTGAACATAATACTCAAAAGATGTTACCCTATAAACATTTTTTTGGGGTCATACAAGTTCAAAAAATCCTCACCAAGCATAAAGATAATCCAGAAATAAAAGCTTTAAATAAAGGGAAATGTGGGCATGAAAATACAATATTCTTACCTGGAAAAAAAAAATACTGGGCTTTATCCTCAGAGAGAGACAAATTTTCAGGCACATTAGGAATGATGATATGGACAAGGAAAATGGTACCCTTGTACATTACCTGGCAATTAAATGTCTACACCTCTGAGGTAAATGGATGAGCAAAACAGTTTACACTTTGTATGAATGCAGTTTATAAACATGTATTTGTAGATTACACAGCCTAAAAAGTAGTGAAACAGTGCAAAGTTATTTATTCACATTTTCAAATATGAATATTATACTTCAGCATAATTGTAAACCCACTGCTGTGGCTTTGTCCACATTGAAATGCTTCTTTTCTTTGCCCCCAGCACAGAAAAATGGAACCTGCTCAGATATAATAACACTCTTAAAATTGCATCCTTCTAAATACTAATATTACAATTCTACAAATCACTGAAATTGCAGTAAATAGATAGTTGTTAAAAAGAAGCACTTTAGTTCTCTCTTGTTTTATACAACATAGGTGGGTTCTTTTAAAAGTATTCTTCAGAGCACACTGTCTTCTGAAAGAGTAGTAGATTTTTATGATAATCATTATAAATTATACTGGAAGATAATAATAGAATCATCTTTCTAGAATTGTGGTTCTTTTTTAAAAAATAAGATTTCCCATTCTTTCTGTATTTACGGAATTTCCTCAAAAAGCCTTTTCTGTGTAGGCATTTCATAGAATCCTTTACTTCCCTATATTCATCTTTATCATGTGTTGTTACTTTTGGACACTAATGAATGCACTAATTATGTTTTGTCATTTTGTCCTGACCGTTACATCTTTACTGTATATCATACCATATGTCTAGTGGAAAAGTGAAGTACTTCTTTTTTCTCAGTTAAATAAGCAGAGTTATCGACAGAGAAAGAAGAGAAAGAAAGTGGTATCTAAGATTTGAGGAGACGGAAGACGGTATGCAGGGGAAAGTAACTAAGTGTTGCAGGGGAAAGTAACTAAAGAAATAAAGTAGGAATACTGCGTGATATCGATGGTCCTCAGAGCAGGTAGTTTACAAGATGGCCTCCAACGATCCTCACCATTTAATATTCACACGCTTGTGTAATCCTCTCCCCTTGGACTTACTGACTGGCTTCTAACAAATAGACTATGGGAGAAGTGATGAAATGTCACATCTGAGATTCAGTTATGGAAAGACTGTGGCTGCCATTTTGGGCACCTCCTTATTCTAGGGGAAGCCAGCCCCCAGCCCTGTGGAGTAGCTTATGTGTTAAGGAAACAAGGCCTGCCAATAGCCACATGAGTGACCTTCATTCTCTCCACTCCTATCCCAGACAAGTCTTCAAGATGAGACCACATTCCTGGGCAACAACTTGATGGTAGTAACCTCATTAGAAACCTTGAACCAGAGGCATTCAGTTAAGCTGTGCATAGATTCCTTACCCACAGAAGTTGTGAGATAACTTTTGTTGTTTTCAGTTTCTAAGTTTTGGGGGTAACTTTTAACGCATCAATAGATAACTAATGCAGCCCTCTTGAGACGTGGTCATAAATTTAAAAGATAGTGAAAGCAGTTGCAAATATAAAGTAAGATAGTCAGCAGAGGTATGTATTTTTTCTAGTTACATTCTGATGCACAGAAAAGGATACCAAGCAAAATTAAACACAGGTTACCCCTAGAGCAGAAGAGGAAGGGATGGGAAAAAGGGGGAGATGAAATAAAGATACATTTTCAGCTTTGCTCTATATATTTCTGTATGATTTGAATTATTTATAATCAGCTTGTATTCATTCTTTATGTATGTAACTTAAAATAAAATAAAAGACAATCTTAAAAAGGTAGCATTGAAGACTTCTTCCTCATAACATACTATAGAAAACAGGCAAAATATTTTATCAGGGAAGGGCAAAATCACACGGTTTGATCGGCTTCTTGAATGGCATTCTCTACAGGGCTGGAAGTACGCATTCTGGAACATTCACAAGTGCCAGGTAGAGCCTTCAGACACAGCTAAGTGGTTATTTGCAAATGCCAGGTTTTAGCCCCTGGTAAGGCAGTACCGTTCCCATTCCGTGTAACAATCCAGATGAACGTTCCGCTCAAGGTCCAGAGCTCTGCAGCTGCTGGCAAAGCACGCTGGGAGCCTTGGCATCTATCATCCAAGTCTGTTTCACTTTTCTCTGTGTGAAAACCTCTTGAGGCCCAAGGATAAAAGACATCTCATCATTTAAGCGTCAAGCACTGCTAAGTCAGATTCTCCAAGGCTTTCATCGACTGTGTCATTTTAGCCACATCATTCTCTTAGGCTGTTACTCTATGAAGGTGTAAACACCAATGGAGAAAATAATGACTTCTTGAGGTTTGTTTTGTTTTCCAATCCTATGCCAAAGCCTTTTAGTATGGGTGGTTTCCCTGACAATTATTCACTGTGCTTTGCTTACTCTGCCTGCCTCCTAACTATCGTGCCCCTTAATAGAGGATATAAGGGAGCAGAGTTGTCAATTCACTGAAAATAAGTCAAAATTCATGGTAAATAACTGAATATAATCTTTTCAAATTTCCACTCTTATTAGATTGACATCTTCTGTGAAGCAGGGACCATATCTTCTGTATCCAACATTCACTAAATATCTCTGACTTTGCCAGGTAAGTGATACATTAGGAATAGCCCAGAGTAGCATGCATTATGTTTCCCTTGGCCATATCATCATTGTATTTCCTCTAGCCTCATTTTCCCTCTATCCTGCTTTCCTCATCTATTTTTTTCTAGCTCTTTTTTGGGTCAGATTTTTACATGCTGCCATTTAAAAAATTTATCTGACATTATGGGTTTATTCATTCTAAAACACCCTTCAACAGTTAAAAGTATCCACAGAAAATTGGTTTACTATTGCAAGTTTTAATTATCTAAAAATCAGTTATCATAATTAGCAAGAGAAAGTTAGATTTTAACATGTTTCTAATCACTGTTGTATAAACACACAGCAAAAATCACCAATACCTTAAATATTAGATCAATGTCTACTATTTACATCTTACTGCATTTTCCTCAATTTTAAGACTTTAAACTTTAGGTCTTCTCCTTGTACTGACCTTCACACGATTCTCCACTTGGTGAAAACATCCCATTGTCATGGTAGCCATCTCTGCACTCACAGTGGTACCATCCAGGCAGGTTGATGCAGTTAGCACGGCTGTCACACTGAACAAAGCCATCAGAGCACTCATCAATGTCTATTTGGGAAAGAAAACAGGAACGGGATGTTATACAATTGCTGCCTTTCTCTCAAAGAAACTAAAATATTCTGTTAGATGGCTACTAAAATATTTAGTGCCAGCAAATCCTTAAAACTGAGAAAACATAAAATCAAGAAAGTCTACTTGGTTGTTGAAAGCTATACAGAAAGAATGTAGTGGTATTAGCAATAGGAGAAACACCTAGACAGCTTCTCTGTTGCAAAAGTCATTCAACTGTAGAAACTGGAAAGAAACCATCTGTGATAGTCATTAGTGCTGCTCACCAAATATTTCCAGCTCTTCTTCTGGACACAAGCTAGGATTGCCGTGTGACTTCCTGAAGTCAATTAGGGAATGACATGTGTCACTTCCAGAGAGAGCCTTAAAGATGCAGTGTGTGATTCACACATACCCTTCCCCCGTCACAATGACCAGCGATTTCCAGAAGCTCTGAAGATCAGCCTGAGTCCTGAGTGAAGACGACATGGGGCACATTCCTCCTCTAGTTGGGGTGGACGTAGAGTATGAGCAAGAAACGTACTTTTTTGCTTTAAGCCACTGAAATTTTAGGGTCTCTTATTACTATCAACATAATCTCCAGTATATGGCAATAGCATTCATGCATCAACATGCTTCAGATTTTTGAGAATATATCCCATCTATGTCACCTTTTAATGTGTTTCACATATATCATTACTTCATTCAACCCTCAAAAAAAAAAACTTGCCATTTAGACAGCATATTGAACATATGAAAAAAAATGAGGCAAAAGGAAATTATGGGATTTAACCAAGGTCACCTAAGAGTTCATGTTTGCCTGACTTTCTGGTGTGTGCTCCTTCATACAAGTAGACACAGGCTGAAATTGGCAAAATTGTCTAAACAGAGCATGTATCTTAGTTTCATATATTTCCTCCAGTGGCTTATTACTATTCCCAAATGTTGTGAGCCTTTTATTCTTCTTAGTCTGTTGATTAATGGGAACATCTGACATCCATCCAAGTCTCTTTAATCAGTCATAGAGGAAAAAGTAATTCCTAGAGTTGCCTTACAGAGTGTCCCCTTCTTCTTAATACCTTCTGGGTTTCTGGGTGCTTTGGGGTTGCCTCAGACCTTGCTAAATGATCTGACGGCACCGTACCATCACAGCTGCCAAAAATATCCATCTTGACAACCCTTTGCCATGACTGCAGATTCCACTCGCCAAGGTAGAATAGCCTTTTCTTATATGTTTTCCACACCTGCATCATATTCCCTGCTGCGGTGACCAGCATGACAAGTCCCTCCTATTGATGGGAAGATCAGATACTTTTTAGAGTCCTTTCCTCCCAGACAATCCACTCCAGCTCAGCAGTATCTACTGCCTTCTTAGTCTCATCTAACTTCAAATTCTTGGAAGTATATATTTCTTTCATTTTCTTTTAAAATTTCCTCTTTTACTATGTTCAATTTTTAAAGAGACAAATTTTTGAATAAGTAAGATTTTTAAAAGAAAAAAAAGTCATCCCTCATATACTTCTTGATAAGCCCAGAGTTCCTTCAGTAAAACAAGGCACAAACCATTCTCTTAGATTAGGTAGTAAGCCAAAATAAATATTTTATATGATTGCAAAATTTTAACATTATTTCTGAACTATGAGTGATTTGCCTCTGTGGTTTCTCTTCTGAAGAGTCAGTTCCTTACCGTTAGTAATTCCTATTGTCAAAATAATTGTTAGTGGCCAAATCAGCTAAGCATTGACTTCCTGACACATAGCTGATGTGGATTGCTTCCATTTACTAAGGCCTCATAGGTTTTATGAAACAGCCCATCTGTACTTCAGGGGCCTCCCTAACTGATGATTTATAAATGGGACTAAAATGCTATGCTCATTTCAGCTTTATATGGGCTTTTCTTCTAACCCAAAAGATGCAGGAAATTGGTTATGTCATTTCTTAAGTGCATGGACAAAAGAAAACAGGTTGGAATTTAAGCTTTAGAAATGAGTTTGTTGGAAGGTCAGGAGGGGGATGTTTAGAGTACCTCATTTTAGAATGATTTGGTCATTAGCATTGGTGATTTGGAAGTAAATATTAATAGAACAGAGCCTTATCCACTGAAGCAACCTTCACATCTCTTATTTACCCTTTAATTTAGTTATTTTTTCTTGCTGCAACACAAGGGTTACCTCAGGTCACATGACACAGATATATCTTTCAATATTTACTCCTCACTCATTTTCTCCTGTCACTCTTTCTAATCACCAGGCCCACTCCTATACTGCTTCATCCCCATTTCTCTTTGTTTATATTACAGCAACCTTCCTTGATCTATATCCACTAAAGTTTAATAGAAATGTTACACAGTATATTAGTGCATATTCCCTGAAGACTGGGGATTGAAACATGTGCTGGCCATAATGTATTGTCCTATACAATCTGAGTATCATTATTTGACTATTAATACTAAGTAGTATTTTAGAGGATAGATATGCAAATATATATGTCACTCACTAATTTATCATTCAATACTTACTGAATACCTGTTATATGCCAAATACTAAGTGCTGGGGAAACAAGGATATATAAAGCAGAAGTAATTTCTGCCCTTACTGGGTTTACTATCTATCTAAAGTGTGTTTTATTTTAAGAAAATTAAATTTATAAAAATCTGAATTTACAATCATGCAGGACAGTGTTTCCCAACATGTTATATATCTGCCGCCACTGGTATGGTATTTAGGTGATAACAGGCAAATATTTTATTTTAATGGCTACATTTTTATATTTCTGAATTATTTCTATTTATAGCAAGTGATACTAATAGTACAGTAGTGAAATTGTATTTAAATTTAAAAAGTGAGAGGGATTCCAGAAACAACAGTAAGTAGATATTGGTATAAACAGTATATGAATATGACAAAACTTATTAAGGTGGCATATGAATGACTGGAGTTTTGAAAACACTAAGATACAGTATGGAGCAATTATCCATATCTCAGAAGGATTTACTGAGTAGTTCATTAGGTAGCGAAATGTCTTAATTCATTTAAAATATTACTCAACTTATAAAATATAGTATAAGTATACATATGTCATGGCTCAAATTATATACTTGCTACCATTTAGGATAGCAAAGTAAAACTAGCCAGATAATATACATTGCTTTGTTTTACACTCTCATGTTCCTGCTAATTTTGATTTGTTTATGAAAACTTCTCTACTTTGGTGAAAGTCGGTAGAAAATGAAAGTGTGCTTGAATTGCCAAAGTATGCACTTTCCACCAGAAGGTATGTTTGTTTGGCTCATGTTCTAATTAAAGTGAAAGATGAAACAAGCAGCCTTATCTGTAAGCTATCTGATGGTATGTATATCTTTAGTTACTCAGTCATCATTAATAAGTAAAGAATTGAAATCTGATCCACAATTTAAGAATTAAGTATATTTTATCTATACACAAATGTAGATATTACTATGAGTTAGAACATATAAATGCACACATATTGTGTGCAATTTCAGATATGCACATATTGTGCTTTACGTATCATATAATAACAGAAAGTAGTAAAAAAAAATCAAATGATTTATTTCTTTGGTACTTTCTCTAGGTCAGTTAAAAGCAAACTTTATATTATCTAATTGAGTTAGAAACACAGAGAACAGCAGACCTAGGGGGGAAAAATGTTGTTATTTTATTCCATATAAGAACTACCAAGTTTGAACAAATTACTTTCCAAACCGAATTAAGAGTATTCAAAAAGGTTAGTACAGGATGTATAAGCTCATATGATTTAGTCTTAATTATAAGGACCTTAATTTTATACTCTGTAGGTACATTATATAAAAAACTAAAAATAAATTTTATGAAAAACTGTGATTTCATTATATATTCTGTCTTAGAAAGGAACTAGTTCCTTAGGGACAATTAGAACTTTTTCACTAGCTACATTTAGAACAGTCAGCTAGTGATGATATTGAGATGCTGTCCCAGAGCACAGAGAATCTAAAATCCAAAAGATATTCAGCCATCCAACAGCAGTCACGAATAGCAGTCAAACTCCAGAGATCAAAATCAACTTAGAAAATGGAAGTGGAGGGGGTTTCCCTGGTGGCGCGGTGGTTGAGAATCTGCCTGCCAATGCAGGGGACACGGGTTCGAGCCCTGGTCTGGGAGGATCCCACATGCTGCGGAGCAGCTGGGCCCGTGAGCCACAACTACTGAGCTTGTGCATCTGGAGCCTGTGCTCCGCAACAAGAGAGGCCGCGATAGTGAGAGGCCCGCACACCACGATGAAGAGTGGCCCCCGCTTGCCGCAACTGGAGAAAGCCCTCGCACAGAAACGAAGACCCAACACAGCCAAAAATAATAAAAAAAATAAATTAATTAAAAAAAAAAAAAAAAAAAAAAAAAGAAAATGGAAGTGGAAGGCACTGTGGGGATAGATTTTCTAGAAAGTACATATGTTTTGAGGTAATCATTGAAAACAAACCAACAAGCAGAAAACAAGAAAGCAAAATGTATGAATTATAAAAAAGCTCACAGATGTCAGTGTCTTGTTTTCTTTGCCTCCCTCAGGTGTGGTGACACAAGACTGCATGCCTCCTACAATGTCACAGACCACTGGCTTCAGAGGAGGCCAAACAAAAATGGCTTTTGACATCAGCATTTAATGGGTCACTTTGGAAAATGACAAATTATTTCTTGGTAAAGTTAAGTGTAGTTATAAAATGAGACACTTGAATGATAAACAAACCCTTTCTCATGCATAGTAACAGTTATTTCTATCATAACAACATAACTAAGAATAATAAAAAGTGTGTAAATATCTAGAACCATCGATACCTAAAACAGACCCTAATCATTAGTTTAACCTGCGACCCTATTCAAAAGAAAAGAAAATACAATTATTTTTTAAAATGAGCATGGTACTTTTAATGGCAAAGTCAAATCATTAGAGTACTGTGTTTCAACGTGTTTATTATTAATAAAAACCCGACATAATTTCTCATTAAAAAAATAGTACTTGGACTATTTATATCACTATCCTATGCACTGGTAGTTAAATTATATTGATAAACAGTAGGCAATTAAACACCCTCAAAACAATTAATCAACTCTTGATCACCCACATGTGGATTATTTGCTTTCTAGATTATCCACAGCATTTTTTTTTTAAAATCACAAGGTCATTTCCCTCTGTCTTTTGTTGAGCTTCTGGGGCTTTCAACATTTAGATGTGAGTGCTCAATGAAAGCAAACTCTTTTGAGCATTACATTGTTTTTTACAACTGTTCCAGACTTGGGTATAAAATATCCAAAATTTCATAAAAAGACTGATTTTCTCATGTGAACTTTTTGAAAGTAAAATGACAATATATGCAAATAAAATTTGAAAATCCTAAAATCCCCTTCACAAGTTGGATGATAACATTGGAGATTTAGTGAAAATTATTTTCACTACTTTATAGTTTATAATTAGGAAGTTAATGACAACTTGGCAAAACTGTCAAATACCTGAAAAAGCTGGATAAAGATATTTTAAGATATATAATTTCTTAGAAAGTTTCTGTGCCATTTACTATTTTAAAAAGACTTTACTGATGATGTAATGCAATAAAATAAAGGACTAAATCCATGTAACGAAACACCTATCAGTAGTTCACCACTCTCTCCTAAAACTCTCCATGTTGCAAGGATATACCACTGTCTTAGTTCTTTTATCTCATTGCCCCTATATCTTGGTCTTCTTCTCAGGTCTTATCTTCTCAATCTCCAAAAGTTTGAGTTCCCTAGGGATCTATATTCAGATATTTTCTTTTCCATCTACTAACTTCTTAATGATTTCATCTAATACTAGGGCTTTAAATACTCAAACTCCATCAATACACTGAAAACTACCTGTAGTGGGTTGAATACTGTTCCCAAAAACTTCATGTCCACTAAGAACTCAGAACATAACTCTATTTGGAAATAGGGAAGCAAGGAAAACTATGTATAGTAGATAAAACAAGAAATGAAGGTGAACACATATATTGGTGAAGGCTAAAAAGGTAACTTACATTAGAAAAGGGAATATGGAAGGGTGGTGGTATAAGGAAGGTAGATCATCATCTATCATAGAAAAAAGTCTACTGGTAATGTCTAAAATTGACCAGTAAACAAAGCATGGTATAAACATATTAGAAGAATTGGAAAGTGGTCCCCCTGGAAAGTGGTCCCCCCTAGCACCTTGTCTCAACTGGACCTTCACAAGAGAAATAAGTTCTAATGCCCTAAGGCATCCTGAGTAAATCATGAATGAACTTCTCTCCTGTGTATCTGGTATGGCACTAGTCATGTACCATCCTTGGGAGATCTGAGAAATTAGTTGCTCGGGTCATTTTCTGGTTTGTAGTTCAGGTGAGGAACTCCTTTTAGAAAAGCTGATAGAAGGTAAGCAGGCAGTGAGTCAGGGGACTATTGCTTTTCATTCCAAGTTCTTCTGTTTTTGATTTTTTAAACGTGTCTAATTTCTTTCATATATGTAAAAATATTTTTAGAAAACATTCAGAAGCCTCATTTTTAAAGTGTTGAGGATAATATGATAGCAATTGGCTAGTAGTGATATCTAGATGAAAAGAAAGATGAGCCAGAAGCTCTGGAAAAAGATATCAGGACCAGAAACATGCGGATAATATAATCAGAACTGATACTACAAGATGCTTCTGAAATTGGAACAGGGGGATGAAACTACTAAAGTTGAGACAACAAAGAGATGAGAAAGAGCCAAGGACAGTCCTTGGGGAAAATGGAGGGAAAGAAAAGGCAGAGGAACTGTAGGAGGAATTGTTAGCAAGGTGGAAAGATCACAAGTGTAACCACAGGAAGCAAGGGAGAAGAGAACCTCGAGGGAGAAGAAAGGACTGTCAACAATGCCAAGGAGTTTTTCCAATGTCCTCTTGTTGTAAATTTAAGAATAAATACTTCTGGTTTAACAGAGAGTTGAAACTCCCTCTGATGTATGAGCAACAAGTTGAACAAAGCGTTTAATAAAATGGAATTCTGGAAACTCCTTAAAACCTAAAAATCTTTGCCATTACAATATCCTTTTTGCAAGGTAGCTTAGCTTAATGTGTAGGATATGAGGCAGAATACTTTTACTCATTCATTCAAGTACATATCAAATGTCTCGCATAGAAAACACACTAGTCATTACGGTGGTATACTCAAGAGTTCACAGTCTAATAAAAAATGCAGCATCAGCACAAGTACCTCAGATGCAAGGTAGATATGAGGCCTGTAGGAATAGTACAGGTGAAGAAATATGTGAATTCAGGAAAGAGACATGACCTCACTCTGAAACTCTGATCACTGAAAACTAGGCCACTGGAGTAAAACATGGCTGAACAAAAACTTCCAGATTTATTCCTGCAAATACTAGAAAATTACTTAAAACGTTTATTCATTTATTACATTGTAATCAAGTACCTACTTTTAAAATTGGCATGCTTTTTTTGTACATTAGATGGTATTATGGTTAGGCTCTCAAGATAATATGAATGTGAAGCACCTGCTGGCTCTGTAATAATAAGTAGACTGGTTTTAATCAGGGTAAAACCAGGAAACTCTTAATTCCTATGCTTCCCTGAGCCACTTTCTAATAGCAAGGATTAGAT
Source organism: Balaenoptera musculus (assembly GCF_009873245.2). Taxonomy (NCBI): domain Eukaryota; kingdom Metazoa; phylum Chordata; class Mammalia; order Artiodactyla; family Balaenopteridae; genus Balaenoptera; species Balaenoptera musculus. Next base: position 35,472,835 of record NC_045794.1, read on the forward strand.
CGCCTACTTGATATTGAGATTATTTCCGGAAGGAGAAAAAAGAAGCTGATTTCCTCAAACTATCCAGCAAGAATAAGATGGCTAAAGTGCCTCTGTGTAATAATTTAATGCAAACTTTCTAATTATTAATATAGCACTATAAAAGGCTTTTTGCATTTTGATGAGCTCACTTACTGGTTATTCAGGAAAACAAGCTTTGAATGGCACGCCAGGAATGGTAAGATGACAGTCAAAATAGCAACTCTGTATTTATTTGTGAGCTAACTGACAAACTTATATCAGGAGAAATACTGCTTTGAGCAAAATGAGCTCACTGATGACAATAAAAAAAGAAATGGAATACTACAGTTTCCATACGTATCTGAATGAGAAGTCATCGGATAGAGCTTTGAGTGGGTGCTAAGCAAGAAATGTACTGATGAATGGCCTCTGTTAGCTTTGAGCAAGTGTCAGATCTCTGACAGACTATCTACTTTCAGACCACTTTATTATAACCACTGCTTCCATCTCTGCTAAAACACCCATTAGCTTGATACAGGCTTCTCAGCCAGTAATGAAACATCACAGCTCTCCCACTTAGTTAATTGAAGGGGAAAAATACCAAAAAGAAAGCAATTGAGCAAACCAATAACTCCTTCCAATTACAATTAAGTGAAACAGCCTATGGGTTTCTTAAAGACAGGTTTGCTCTTTTATGGTGCTCCCAAACCTCTTAACCACACAGGCTGATGGTCACTGCTTGGCCCTGTCAATATGAGGTCATTTAATCAAACTTCTTCCAGACTGATAATATTTTTTTGTTCACTTTAACAACCTATTTCTTCATGATCAATCAGATCAGTTGTGCAATTAGACTTGATCACTAAGGCAACACCAAATCATACATCAAAGGGTTTCTAATCTTGAATGTTTGAGCTAACAGATTCGGCCTAATTCTGTACTTGAGTAATGTATTTTAAAAAGGAAAAAAATCCTTTAGACAACATTTTTATGATTATCTGATATAAAGAAGGGATGAGGAGAGGGAAGATAACCGACAGTTGTCCGGCTACTAAGTGTCAGATATTTTATCTGGAAATAAAATACCATTACACTACTGTTTACATACACACACATTCAAACTTCTAAAAAAATATTCATATAGTGACTGGAGAAATGATATGAAGGGACCCGAAGGAAAAACAATCCCTATATGAGCAAAGCTGCTGCAACTACTTGTAGTTTTCTATGGAAGCACATGCGTTTCCCAGGAATTCTTCCTGCTGCTCAGAGGCAAGATCCATCCAAAGTGGTTTGGCAAGGTTTGACCTTCTAGTGGTTTCAGTGCATCAGTCAACAACAGAAGCAACGGGAAGTCTAGTTTTATCTACACTATCTCAGTATTAAGCTGCTAGAGCAAAGATAACGATCTAAATGTACAGTGATGAGGGAGTGATTAAATAAATGATGGCACATGCATAAAATGGAACGTTATACAGCTTACTAAAATGAGGTTTCTTTTTTTTTGTTAATAGGGGTATAGTTGCTTTACAATGTTGTGTTAAGTTTCTGCTGTACAGTGAAGTGAATCAACTATATGTATACAGTTATCCCCTCTTTTTTGGATTTCCTTCCCATTTAGGTCGCCACAGAGCACTGAGTAGAGTTCCTTGTGCTATACAGTAGGTTCTCATTAGTTATCTATTTAATATGTAGTAGTGTATATTCTTCTGAAAATTATTAATGACATGCAAAAGCACTTATGATAAATGTCATGTAAAAAAGCAGGATTAAAATTATGAAGAAAGTATTATTCCAGTATGTAAACATGTATTTCATTTTGAATAAGCAGTCATCTTCAGCTGGTGATATTACAGATTATTTTTATTTTGTGTATTTCTTCATTTTTAAATCTTGTCAGATTAAATATACATTGCTTTTATAATTTAAAAAGATTGTTATCTTATAGAATATTGTATCTTATATAATTTTATACAGCAACTATACTTCAATACAAATTTAAGAAATTAGATATACATTGCTTTTATAATTTAAAAAGATTTACAGAAAGGATATGGAGTTTATAAATAAAACCAGGATGGATTAGAAGAGTAGCTCCTATGCACCCTTGTAAAGTAATGTCTCAAGAAGATGGTCAAGGCCATCTACTCTCATCTCCCATGTTACCCTTCCACAGATCCCGTGGTCCAAGACTCATACTGGCCCTCCCCTTCCTTGCACATGAACTGGACTCTTCCATCTCCATGCGCTTGCCTACAAGGTTCCTTTTTCCTAGAATACACATTCTCTTCCTTGGACTCATCAAAATCATATTTGCAAGGCTCTTCTCAGGTCTTATGTATCCAGGATACCACTGCAAAGTCTCTGGGTTCTAGTTCTCCTGCTGTACTTGTTGTTGAGTTTACCACAGTTGGCGGAGAGCCTATTAGACTTTTTTCCCTCCAGGTTTATAGAAATATAATTCGCATATAATATTGTATAAGTTTAAGGTATACACCATGTAGATTTGGTACACTTATATGCTGCAAAATGATTATCACCATTGCTCAGCTAACATCTCCAGCATGTCACATAATTACCATTTCTTTTTTTGTGGTGAGAACACGTAAGATTTACTCTCTTAGCAACTTTCAAGTATATAACACAGTACTGTTAACTATAATCAAAACTCTGTGCATTAGAACCCCAGAACTTATTCATCTTCTAGCTGGAAGTTTGTACTCTTTGACCACCATGTCCCCATTTCTCCCAGCCCTCAGGCCTGCCCCGGTAACCACCATTCTACTCTCTGCCTCTGTGAGTTTGGCTTTTTTAGATTCTACATGTAAGTGACATCATACAGTACTGTCTTTTTCTGTCTGACTTATTTCACTTAGCATAATGCTCTCAAGGTCCATCCATTGTCACAAATGGCAGGATTTCCTTCTTTCTTATGACTGAATAATATTCCACTGTATATATACCACATCTTCTTTATCGATTCATCCATTGATGGACACAGGTTGTTTCTAAATGAGAGTCCTCAGAGGGTCTGAACTTTACATTATTCATCTTTGAGTCTTCTGTTTCTAAGGTAAATATCTGTTGAATTCTGATGAATTCATCCTTAACAAACAGGACTGAGTCCTGAGTAGGAGGCATCTGGATTGACATATGAGTGTTTGAAGGCATTTGAAAGACAATTAATGAAATGAACTTATTTAAGCAATTATATTTCTTCAAAGGAAATAATTCTGTAGTAAATTTAAGAGCACAACTTAATTGTTGTTCTTTTAAACTTTGGCTCACAGTGAGTAAACCAAAAACAAGAAGGATTTTGGGACTTTAAAATCAAAGAAAAAAACAATATCAGTGAGGGAGGCTGACTTAAAAGATTAAGCTGCCTAAGTTTTTTTAACATGGTTTAAAGAATATCATATATACTGAGAACTGTCATTTTATTTTCAATTAACCAACACTTTATTTAAGAACTACACTAACAATATCTGCCCTGAAATTTAAATTTGGGACTGTAAAGCCAAATAATAAATAGTAAATTTGTTTACATTTTAACTGGAACTATTTCAAATATGATGAATAAAAAATAGCTGTAATGCAAACTATAAAATTCAGCAGTCTATGCTTCTAATTTCCTACGGCAGATCATTAAAAAACAGGAAAACCCTCTGTTAATTCACCTTTATTTATGCTCTGGTGGCATGTTCGCCCTGAACTATGAAGATAGCCTCTGGAATTCTTTCCACTCTAATATCTCTTGTGCTTAGAGAACAAAAGAAATTCACTTAACTGGAAAAGCTAAATTTATTAGACAGGCAGGGAAAATAAATTGATGAATTCTACCTCGTTGGCTGTAAATTTTTCTACCCACATATTTAATCTCTTGTTATCTTGAAGAACATAGAGTCATAGTACCTACTAATAAGAGAAATTCCTGGGAAGAATACAAATAGTTATAGTATGCTTACTGTGGCAGATTGCTAGCAGATATCAGAAATCTGTTTCTTCTTCTTCCTTGGCACACAGCTAGACTACCTGAGTTTCAGCCAATGGAACAGGAGTAGCCAAGGCTTTTAGGAAACAGATGTGCCGCCCTCTATCCTCTTTCTTCCCCTTCTGCTGGCTGGATACAGTTAATGAGGTCCCCAGAAACAGGAAAGGAGGGGTGGGAGAGGAAGCAAAAGAGAGAAGGAGTCTGGTTCCCTAAACTTCCTACCAATAAGAAACACTTACTTTGGACAGTTACTTGAGAAATAAACTTCTATTATGATTAAGTCATAATGTATTTGGACTCTTATTTGTTATAGCTAATAGTCCCCTAATTCAATACTATACCCTATATAAACTATCTGAAATCTATCTTTCTAGCTCACATGCATAGGAAATCTAAGTAATGTTTGTCATGTGCCCTGCTTTATGATTTACTTTCCCTTGAATATAGATACTATTTTTTCTAGAAGCATATGTAATATACATAAGACTTGTATGTCCACATTTATATTAATTTAATTTATTCATTCATGCAACAGATTTGACTGAGAACCTACTAATTAGCAGCCCTTGAGGATACAGGAGTAAAAGGAATATGGGACTTTGAGAAGCTCCTAAGGTAGTAAGAAAGACAGATCTGTGCAGCAGGAGTATCACCTGATGTACTAATAGGTGTGCTTCCTGTTTACTCAGCTTTCCCTCTGCGCTATGAATGGTCTTCTCTCCTAAGGGTCCTTCCTCCCTCCTCCAGGACCCATCCCCAGCTCACACAGAGGACACTGAGCTACCTACTTTGTAAACATCAGCAAAGGCTGGAAAATTCAAAGGTGGAAAGATTAGTTAAGGGTGTTTGGAAAAATAGGAAAGGATTTAATGAGGAGATGATGCTAGGTCTGGGGAAGGATCCAGAAGACCATCTGAGGGTAGCATAGATAGGACCTGGTGCCCAACTTGGAGTGGAGAACCTCACAGTGACTGTGAAGTAAGTTTTGATTATTCATACGACGAAGCACCCCTCTGTAACACTGTCTACAGGAATCCCTTCAAAATAAGTGAAATTACCCTGGACACACAAACTGGAGGTGCCCAGGGAAACACGGGTCATACATGTAAGCATCTCCGGGTATACTCTGAAGAGAATGATCCCAGAAATTGACTGGTCTGGTTGCCAATAATAGGGATTCACAGTGCACAGCCTTGGGATATTACTGCTAATACAGTATCCGCGGTGATGTCTGGAATGCAGTTATGCAATTAAAAAAAAATTACCTTGAGATGACTTAGTTAGGTACTTTTCTCACTGCATGTAATTTTTACAGCATTTTTAGATACAGTAAACACAAAATTTTCCAAAAGATTAATGTTATCAAAGGATTAATTGGTAACTTTGACTTGTTTTCATGTCTCTTACTGCTTCAATATTTTGAAGTAGATGAATTATACCCCTTACAGCTTGTTCTTTTTAAAGATGATCCAGAAATTAAAGTCCTATAATTATATCCTAGAGGGGTTTCTAAAAAGTCTCTAAATATTTTCTTCAAAATAATAACTTTTTTCTGACTGATTGACCCAAACTCTCTCTCTACTTAGATTGTGTTTCTGGAATTTCAAAGAAAACTTCGATTATAGGGGTCTCTTACAGTGAAGCTAATTATTCTAAAATTTTACATGTGATTATTGCCTTTTTCTGGTTAAAAAAAAGACTTCTACCAATAGTTATTATTATTACTACTACTAGCTCTCTTCGGATTATACAGAATTCTCCACAAGGAAGACATTTACAAATTGATTTTTGGCATATGATGTTAAGACTATATGAAAACATGAAAAAAGAACAAAAATGAGCCACCTACATTGTACTTACATTGTGAAGAAACCATCCCAAATCCTTGAATTAATAATAGTGCTCTTATCTCAGTGTCTTAAAGTTATTGCTGTGACTTTCAAATTTTATTGTGTCATAGGCCAAGGATCCCAAATGTGCCATATGATATGACCTATAATTTGAGATTCTCATTGCTGAGGCTTCATTTGGTCAGCTTCTATTATCTACTCTATTTATCTCCCTATTTCAATTGGGCCATGGAGGGATGGTTAAAGGTGAACATTTCCTATAAATGAGTCTCTTCACCTCTATTTCCCAGGTTGATTCATGACCTAACATATCCTTTGACCTTAAGAAGTCAGATTTCTAAGAGAATAACTGCTAGTTTTAGACTGTCGTTTGGCTTCATATCCACAGCCAGGGAACCCTATTAAATACACTTGAGAATTGCTCCCTCAGCAAATATATAAAATGTTCTTCCTTCTTCTCAAAATAAAAAAAAAAAATTCTTTAAAAAATGAAGCAACAATTCAACTAAGTGTAAAGGATAAAAAATCCAAATATATAGTGATTTACATACACATTGGGAATACTTAAAGTAAGTAGCATGTTTTAGTCGGTAAATCATGAAATGCAGGACAATGAATTGAACACTGTGAGAAAAAAAGTGGTTAAGTGTTCCAAACTAATGAGAAGGCTGATTTCTATACACATACTAATGTACACACTCACACATTATTACACACACCAGAGCTGTTTTCTTCCAGAACCTAATGCCTATCTTAGCTAATTTACATATACTAGCTCCAACCAAATATGATCTGGCCATGTGCAAAATAGTTTATGGCTTAATCAGACTCTAATATGGCAGAGGTACTAATGTAACAGGACAGACTTCAGATTACAGATATCATGTACTACATGCAGGAAATTACCTTATGTGGTGGTTGCTAAAGGCATGTTACTATATTATCATAGATAATTTTCAGGAAGGACTCCACACTTAAGCTATAAAATAGTGTAACATTCTGATGATAGAAATTTTAGAAGAATTGCACATTTGAAAATTCTGAATTGAGCCATAGTATGTTAAAATATCACTCTTCACATGCCTCTCTCACCAGCCTGGTTGCCGTGTCAACTAATAATAAAGATCAATAAATCAAATATAGAAAAAAGAAATGGTATAGTACACACTGTAGAATTCCATTTCCATAAAATTCTAGGAAATGTAAAGTAACATACAGTGATAGAAAGAAAATCAGTAGCTCCCTGGGGAAGGGGGAGGCATTACAAAGGGGCACATTTTTTGCAAAGGAAAATCTGGGGGGTGATGGATATGTTAACAATTTTGATTGGGGTGATGGTTTCACAGGTGTATGCTATATATCAAAACATCAACTTTCTACATGTGCAGTTTATCGTCTGTTGATTTTAACTCAATAAAACTATTAAAATATGTAATAAAAAGGAATATGTGTTCTCAGCTTGATGCACATACACGATAACAATAATCAGAAATTGGTTTTTAATCTTTTACTGGTGCGTAACTGTCGATGACTAAACAACTTCCAAGTACTCAAGTGAACAAACTGTCCTTAGAAAAGGAGCCAAAATTAGCAATAAAAATAAGGAAATCCATTACAGAAACTGGGGGAAATAGAGAGGGGGAGTTGGTGTAAAGGGAGACTGTGTGAGTTTGGGAACTCAAGTGTAGCAGTAATTAACAGGAAAGCAGCATTTTAGCCTCACATTAAGAAACAGAAATTTTGCAAAGGCACAGGTTCAGGAACACAGGCTGGGAAGCTTCCTTTGCAGAATGGGAAACCAGGTGACAGAGGAAGGAGCACTACAACTCTGAATACTCACTGAACTCAGCAGGTCAGTCTGCCTGGAAGTTCCTCCCAGATGGCGCTGAAAGCAATGATAACTGCATGGGGGTCTAAGGCAGCCCAATCAGCACTGGTTGGGGTTCCCGGGAAGGGTTGGTGGGCAGCAGACTGCCCACCCTGTTTGGAAATCAATGAATCTCGTTGTGGGAAATAGAATCTTGAAAGGGCTAGAAGGGCAGGCCCAGTCTGAGATGGAATCTTTCTTCCCCCTGAGTACTTATAGCACTTGCTGGTTCATCATATGTCTCCTAACATAACTGACTTGCTTTATAGCTATTTTGATGTGTGTCTTACCACCAACAACCCTCTATTTGAGCTCATATTCCCACAGTGGAAAGCATTGTTTATGAATCTTTGATCCCTCATATTACTAACAATAAAATTGGCTGAAGGAATAAAATTAATGTTAGTAGGCTTTCCTAAGGCTCATTAGCACTGTTTCTCAGCCGACACCATCATCGGCTTCAAAGACACTGTGCTACAAATAGAATCAGCTACCTAGTTCACCTAAGTAAAGGAGGGACATCAGAATCCCAGAATTAACGAATGATAAATCTCGGACGTGGTTTATTAATGGTTGCAGAGGCTGCTGTGACAGGAGACCAAGAAATATGAACTCAATTCCCCAATTCAGAGAGTTCCTTGGGCTTGCCTGCTGTATGATTCAACTTGATTGGGGTTCTGAGCAGTCTATCTAAGCAGGAGACAAGTTCAACAGCAAATCTGCCTGGGGGTGGATAACATACTATTTATCTGTCATTGCCACTTCCCTTACTTTATCAGTGGGAGACTGATTGAGGAGAGGATGGCTAGGTACTAGACAGTGGGAATCTGGGGAGATTAAGCCGTCAAGGCGCACACACTTGAGATGCACACGTCCAAATGTGCATGCTGCCTTCAGGTCCACTCTGTCGAGCTCAGCAGTCAGAAAGCACCACACTGCATTATTGAGAATTGACCAAAATAAGCTCTTGAGCTGCTTTGGTCTCCCTGATACATGGAGGGGGAAGGGCACAGTCTCTAATTTGATGATGCTAATCCAGTGTAGCTGGCATGATACAAGGGGAAATACGGTTTCTGTAGTTTCCTTTAGGGCTTTTATGTCCAATTCAATCAGACAGATATTATGAGTCTAAGCTCCAAACACCATGTTGGGTGCTGTGGACGCAGCAACAAAGAAGCTAGTCGTCCCCATTCCAGGCAAGTAAGTGCCTTCCCAGAGGGGCTGGTCTGAAAGCCTAATCAGGACAGAAGGATGGGCAGAGCTTGCCCTTGGAGGTGGTGGGAGTGTGTGAGACCAAAAATTATGAGAAACAGGTAGCAATGAAACAAACACTAAACTTGGCAAGCGGTATTACCAGTCATCAGCCCAAAAGGGTTAGGAGTAGGGGGTGAAGCCAGATGCCAGATCATTGAAACAGAAGAAGCAGAAGTGGGAATCAACCTGGAGGAATTCTTCTACCTAAAGAAACAGATATTGGCTCTTTTATAGCAAGCTGGGGCCTCCTTCAGGATATGAGGAGATTTGTTAAGAGCCCTAACCCAGGCCAGATCCAGCTCTGCAGAAGCTAGATTATGGGTACAAATATGTTAAGAAATCACTAGACATGAATTTGCAAAGGCTATACTAGAGGTATGTGTTCCGCCAGAAAGGCTAGGCAAAGCAAGTGACTTTCAAACTAACTAGAAAGACAAGCTGATGAAGGGACTCCAAACAGAGAGATCAGCCTACTTATAGACATAGGAGGTTGACAGAGTTCAGAGAAGAGAGAGTGGCTCAGTTTGGCAGGGGCATATTCATGTGAGGGGAAGTGGCAAGTGACAAGGTAGAAGATACAGGTTGGGGTCAGATGGTGAAGGGACTTGTTTGTTGGAGCTGCAATTTTGGATACTATCCTGAAAGCAATGTGGAGACAAAGGAGCTTTTGAGTAGAGGGTGTTCACTCATGATTTGTCTCTTGAAGCTTTCTCAGCAGGCTTATGGTGACAAAAAGCAGATAATGAGCTCCCACAAACCCTTGCCCATTCTCCTAGGTAATGTCTTGGTTCCAGCTTTGAACCTGAGTACCTGCTCACTCTCTGCTTTGGGGAGCTTATCCCTTGACTATCCTCTCTGCCTTGCCCCTTTTGGATTACAGATTATCTACCAAACAATAATCTGATTTTCACCCCAAGGGGCCACTGCTCCCACTAACTGCTAAAACAGTTGGCAAAAAGGAAACAAAAAGTACTAATATTCTTTGCCTGGTGCTAGCCTCTGGAATGTTATTAATCAAGGGTAGAGACAGGGCAGTCACATGGCCAGATCTGTTTGGAGGTAGATTAGAAGGGGAAGACGGTAGGAAGTAAGCTAAATTAGAGGAAGGAAGACCAGTAGGGACAACAAATAGAGATAATGACAGTAGCAGCAGAGAGAATCAATGCAGAGATACTGAAGAGGTATAATCTACAAGACCAGGTGTCTCATTGCCTGTTGAGGGAAAGAAAGAGAGAATAACAGAAGACCACTTTGCTGTTGGCCTTTAGGTGCTTATGAGACATCTAGGGAAAGATGTCTAGTTGACCAGTGAAAACACATATCTAGGGTTCAAGAGAGGTTAGAAACAAAGCACAGATTTGGTATTGTTTGCTATATACTGTTGTAAATGAAGCCATAAAAATGAATGAGAAAAAGGGGTTGCTAAAGGAGAGTATTTAAGATAGGAAGTAACACTGAGGAACAGGAATCAAAGGCAGAAGAACAGCCTCAAGCAGTAAGAGGTGGAAAGAATTTCAAGAAAGAGAGAATTTTCAACAGTGTCAAATTGGTTAAATAGAATGAAAATGGAAGAGAGGTCTCTGGGTACAGCAATTCATAAGGAAGCAAAGGGGGTACAAATAGAAATCAGTTGAAAAGTAAATGGAAGATCAATAAAATAAAGAGTGTGTATACAGATTTCATTTTAAAACAGTTTGACTGTGAAAGAAAGGAAAAGGGTATGTTGGTATTCTGAAGGGAAAGGAAAAGCAAGGATTCAAGGAAAATTTTAAGATAATGAAATGAGTATATTTATAGGCTGAGGATATGAGACCAGCAAAAAAAAGAAAGACTGACCAGAGGGCAGACAGCAGAAGCAAGAAGAACTACAATCCTGCAGCCTGTGGAACAAAAACCACATTCACAGAAAGATAGACAAGATGAAAAAGCAGAGGGCTATGTACCAGATGAAGGAACAAGATAAAACCCCAGAAAAACAACTAAATGAAGTGGAGATAGGCAACCTTCCAGAAGAAGAATTCAGAATAATGATAGTGAAGATGATCCAGGACCTCGGAAAAAGAATGGAGGCAAAGATTAAGAAGATGCAAGAAATGTTTAACAAACACCTAGAAGAATTAAAGAACAAACAAACAGAGATGAACAATACAATAACTGAAATGAAAACGACACTAGAAGGAATCAATAGCAGAAGAACGGATAAGTGACTTGGAAGACAGAATGGTGGAATTCACTGCTGTGGAACAGAATAAAGAAAAAAGAATGAAAAGAAATGAAGACAGCCTAAGAGACCTCTGGGACAACATTAAACACAACAACATTTGTATTACTGGGGTCCCAGAAAGAGAAGAGAGAGAGAGAAAGGGCCAGAGAAAATATTTGAAGAGATTATAGTCGAAAAGTTCCCTAACATGGGAAAGGAAATAGCCACCCAACTCCAGGAAGTGCAGTGAGTCCCATACAGGATAAACCCAAGAAGAAACACGCCGAGACACATAGTAATCAAATTGGTAAAAATTAAAGACAAAGAAAAATTATTGAAAGCAGCAAGGTAAAAACAACAAATAACATACAAGGGAACTCCCATAAGGTTAACAGCTGATTTCTCAGCACAAACTCTACAAGCCAGAAGGGAGTGGCATAATATACTTAAAGTGATGAAAGGGAAGAACCTACAACCAAGATTACTTTACCCGGCAAGGATCTCATTCAGATTCAATGGAGAAATCAAAAGCTTTACAGACAAGCAAAAGCTAAGAGAATTCAGCACCACCAAACCAGCTCTACAACAAATGCTAAAGGAACTTCTCTAAGTGGGAAACACAAGAGAAGAAAAGGACCTACAAAAACAAACCCAAAACAATTAAGAAAATGGTCATAGGAGCATACATATTGATAATTACCTTAAACGTGAATGGATTAAATGCTCCAACCAAAACACACAGGCTTGCTGAATGGATACAAAAACAAGAAACATATATATGCTGTCTACAAGAGACCCACTTCAGACCTAGGGACACATACAGACTGAAAGTGAGGGGAAGGAAAAAGATATTCCATGCAAATGGAAATCAAAAGAAAGCTGGAGTAGCAATACTCATATAAGATAAAATAGACTTTAAAATAAAGAATGTTACAAGAGACAAGGAAGGACACTACATAATGATCAAGGGATCAATCCAAGAAGAAGATATAACAATTATAAATATATATGCACCCAACATAGGAGCACCTCAATACATAAGACAACTGCTAACAGCTATAAAAGAGGAAATCGACAGTAACACAATAATAGTGGGGGACTTTAACACCTCACTTACACCAATGGACAGATCATCCAAAATGAAAATAAATAAGGAAACAGAAGCTTTAAATAACACAATAGACCAGATAGATTTAATTGATATTTATAGGACATTCCATCCAAAAACAGCAGATTACACGTTCTTCTCAAGTGTACACGGAACATTCTCCAGGATAGATCACATCTTGGGTCACAAATGAACCATCTGTAAATTTAAGAAAATTGAATCATATCAACTATCTTTTCTGACCACAACGCTATGAGATTAGAAATGAATTACAGGGAAAAAAAAAACGTAAAAAACAAAAACACACGGAGGCTAAACAATATGTTACTAAATAACCAAGAGATCACTGAAGAAATCAAAGAGGAAATCAAAAAATACCTAGAGACAAATGACAATGAAAACACAATGATCCAAAACCTATGGGATGCAGCAAAAGCAGTTCTAAGAGGGAAGTTTATACCTATACAAACCTACCTCAAGAAACAAGAAAAATCTCAGATAAACAATCTAACCTTACACCTAAAGGAACTAGAGAAAGAAGAACAAACAAAACCCAAAGTTAGCAGAAGGAATGAAATCATAATGATCAGAGCAGAAATAAATGAAATAGAAACAAAGAAAACAATAGCAAAGATCAATAAAACTAACAGCTCGTTCTTTGAGAAGATAAACAAAATTGATAAACCATTGGCGAGACTCATCAAGCAAAAGAGGGAGAGGACTCAAATCAATAAAATTAGAAATGAAAAAGGAGAAGTTACAACAGACACCGCAGAAATACAGAGCATCTTAAGAGACTACTACAAGCAACTCTATGCCAATAAAATGGACAACCTGGAAGAAATGGACACATTCTTAGAAAGGTATAACCTTCCAAGACTGAACCAGGAAGAAATAGAAAATATGAGCAGACCAATCACAAGGAATGAAATTGAAACTGTGATTAAAAATCTTCCAACAAACAGAAGTCCAGGACCAGATGGCTACACAGGTGACTTCTATCAAGCATTTAGAGAAGAGTTAACACCCATCCTTCTCAAACTCTTCCAAAACCTTGCAGAGGAAGGAACGCTCCCAAACTCATTCTATGAGGCCACCATCACCGTGATACCAAAACCAGACAAAGATACTACAAAAAAAGAAAATTACTGACCAATATCACTGATGAATATAGATGCAAAAATCCTCAACAAAATATTAGCAAACAGAATCGAACAACACATTAAAAGGATTATACACCATAATCAAGTGGGATTTATCCCAGGGATGCAAGGATTCTTCAATATATCCAAATCAATCAATGTGATACACCATATTAACAAATTGAAGAATAAAAACCATATGATCATCTCAATAGATGCAGAAAAAGCTTTTGACAAAATTCAACACCGATTTATGATAAAAACTCTCCAGAAAGTGGGCATAGAGGGAACCTACCTCGACATAGTAAAGGCCATATACGTCAAACCCACAGCAAACATCATTCTCAATGGTGAAAAACTGAAAGCATTTCCTCTAAGATCAGGAACAAGACAAGGATGTCCACTCTCACCACTATTATTCAACATAGTTTTGGAAGTCTGCGCCATGGCAATCAGAGAAGAAAAAGAATTAAAAGGAATACAAATTGGAAAAGAAGAAGTAAAACTGTCACTGTTTGCAGATGACATGATACTATACATACAGCATCCTAAAGATGCTACCAGAAAACTAATAGAGCTAATCAATGAATTTGGTAAAGTTGCAGGATACAAAATTAATGCACAGAAATCTCTTGCATTCCTACACACTAATGATGAAAAATCTGAAAGTGAAATTAAGGAAACACTCCCATTTACCATTGCAACAAAAAGAATAAAATAACTAGGAATAAACCTACCTAGGGAGACAAAACACCTGTATGCAGAAAATTTTAAGACACTGATGAAAGAAATTAAAGATGATACCAACAGATGGAGAGATATACCATGTTCTTGGATTGGAAGAATCAATATTGTGAAAATGACTATACTACTCAAGGCAATCTACAGATTCAATGCAATCCCTATCAAATTACCAATGGTATTTTTTATGGAACTAGAACAAAAAATCTTAAAATTTGTATGCAGACACAGAAGACCGTGAATAGCCAAAGCAGTCTTGAGGGAAAAAAAATGGAGCTGGAGGAATCAGACTCCCTGACTTCAGACTATACTACAAAGCTACAGTAATCAAGACAATATGCTACTGGCACAAAAACAGAAACATAGATCAATGGAACAAGATAGAAAGCCCAGAGATAAACCCATGCACCTATGGTCAACTAATCTATGACAAAGGAGGCAAAGATATACAATGGAGAAAAGACAGTCTCTTCAATAAGTGGTGTTGGGAAAACTGGATAGCTACATGTAAAAGAATGAAATTAGAACACTCCCTAACACCATACACAAAAATAAACTCAAAATGGATTCAAGACCTAAACGTAAGACCGGACACTATAAAACTCTTAGAGGAAAACATAGGAAGAACACACTTTGACGTAAATCTCAGCAAGATCTTTTTTGATCCACCTCCTAGAGTAATGGAAACAACAACAAAAAAAAAAAACAAATGGGACCTAATGAAACTTAAAAGCTTTTGTATAGCAAAGGAAACCATAAACAAGACGAAAAGAAAACCCTCAGAATGGGAGAAAATATTTGCAAACGAATCAATAGACAAAGGATTAATCTCCAAAATATATAAACAGCTCATGCAACTCAATATTAAAAACACAAACAACCCAATCCGAGAATGGGCAGAAGACCTAAATAGACATTTCTCCAAAGAAGACATACAGATGGCCAAGAAGCACATGAAAAGCTGCTCAACATCACTAATTATTAGAGAAATGCAAATCAAATCTACAATGAGGTATCACCTCACACCAGTTAGAATGGGCATCATCAGAAAATCTACAAACAACAAATGCTGGAGAGGGTGTGGAGAAAAGGGAACCCTCTTGCACTGTTGGTGGGAATGTAAATTGATACAGCCACTATGGAGAACAATATGGAGGTTCCTTAAAAAACTAAAAATAGAATTACCTTATGATCCAGCAATCGCACTACTGGGCATATACCCAGAGAAAACCATGATTCAAAAAGACACATGCACCCCAATGTTCATTGCAGCACTATTTACAATAGCCAGTTCATGGAAGCAAGCTAAATGCCCATCGACAGATGAATGGATAAAGAAGTTGTGGTACATATATACAATGGAATATTACTCAGCCATAAAAAGGAACGAAATTCAGTCATTTGTTGAGACGTGGATGGATGTAGAGACTGTCATACAGAGTGAAGTAAGTCAGAAAGAGAACAAATATCATATATTAATGCATGTATGTGGAACCTAGTAAAATGGTACAGATGAACTGGTTTGCAGGGCAGAAGTTGAGACACAGATATAGAGAACAAACGTATGGACACCAAGGGGGCAAAGCCGTGGGGGGTGAGGATGGTGGTGTGATGAATTGGGCGATTGGGATTGACATGTATACACTGATGTGTATAAAATTAATGACTAATAAAAACCTGCTGTATAAAAAATAAATTAAATAAAATTTAAAAAAAAAAGATTGATGATACAGAACACAGAATGGATAACTGAGCTTTAACCCCATTTCACTACTTCTGCTTGCATGAAAAATAGTTCATAAAACAAATTATTTTATTTTTCTCTGATGTTCAAGATAGAAGGTAAGAAATGGATCTTTAGGAGACGGAAGTTATAGGTGGAATTTTTTTCCTTCTTCTCCTGCTTCTGCCACCAGTAAAATCCTGAGTTCTGAATTTGAAGCACAGAACATCATTTTTAAAGGTGTTTTATTATTTAAATATGCATAAATATACTAATACTAATCCTAGTAAGTCATCATTCATCTTCAATTTTGGGAAAGGGTGACCCTGCTTAACTTGAAGGGTGAGCCTAATTAAGTAGTCTAATCATATATAGCATTCAAGATATATTTCCAAATAATTACAAGATAAGAAAACCCATTAGCTATTAAAAGTATGCTGACATAACTCAGTCTTTCTTTACTGGTTTAGAAGGAACTTACAGTGCCCCAGGGCCATCATTATAAATATTAATTATCCTTGAATATATAGAACTGTCAGTTCTACTGATACTTTCTAGTAGAAATGGCCTTTTCTATTTTCAGACTTGCTAAATACATTGATAGATAGGTTGGAAGAAATAAAAGGTTAATGTCACAGATATTACAAATGTAGAGAACTGCCAGTTTGCTTCTGGTCCCTAAGATGCTATAATTATTTCCTGCTGAAAACTTCCTACCGTGGTTATCAGTAATCCGATTTTAATAAATTCACTACAGGTCAAGAATAGAACACATATTGCTGTATATTCCTAGGACAACTGTTTTGGGAAAAGTACATAAATGAGATGATAACACATTTCTGTGGTTTAATGAACTACTTTGTGATATCACATGATGGAACATTTCTGTTTTCATATTCATCCAGCTGGACCATTTCACTAATAAAAGGGTATGATACTTGACTTACTAATTCCAACTAAAAATCATCCCTGAAGTCGTTAGTATGTTAAGAAATACTCTAGTCAGAAGGCGAATGTTATTAATATATAGGAGTGAGGTGCACCTGCAGAAGAAGTATTAGAAAGCAAAAATATATGTTTCTGGCAAAAGGGCAGCAAAACAAGCTATATTCAGGAAATGAAAATACTAAAAATGAATGAAATACTAAAAACAACTTTGCATCCCTTAAAGCAGCGGTTCTCAAAGTGTGGACCACTTAAGTCAGAATCCTCTGAGGATGCCAGAAAAAATGCAGATTTCTGATCTCTGCCCTAGACTTATGAAGTCAGAATCCCAGGTAATGGAGTCTGGTGATCCGAATTTTCCATTCAGTGCCCAGGTAATCTATGTATGCCTCAAAGTTAGAAATCCACCCACCCACAGAGCCAGGAATGTTCTCCCCTCCAGCATTCAGATCTGTGAAAGTACTCACTTCCTTTTGTTTTAGCCTTCAAGAGACTTAGTATCAAAATTGATCTGGAACTCTAAAAATAACCATATTTTAATCAACTCCAGCTAATTCATTAATCAAAAGTTGCACATTATCTTATGTATCACTCAGAGAAAAATGCTGCCAATTAAACAATGATACACCATCAGTTATAAGATACCTCTTGATTTTGTAAATGTTAAAATAGGATATATGTGTATCTAAGAATTGATGAAAGACTGTTATCCCTAAATAACAGTGAGAGGGCTGTCAAAATTTAAAGTTTTGAGGGATGAGCATAAGTTTGCTAGGAAGCTCTGTGTTGGAGAAGTGTACTTTCAGACAACAGGAAGGGCAGGTGCACAGATACAGGGACATGACATTCACAAGCCTGGTCTAGAGAGGGTTCTCAAATCAGTCTGCTTAAGTTCCAATATCTGCCTTGATATTTTGCAGTTGAGTGATACTAGAGCAGCCTAATTTTAAACGTTTCATACTTCTGTTTTCTTATTTGTAAAAGAGAATTTTAATCTGCTTCATAGGGTTGTAAGGCTTAATTATAGAATACAAATGGAGTGTTGAACATTGTCCAATACATAGAACACATTCTCAATTACAGTTTATTATTATTAATTATTATTATTATTATTATTATTATTATTGCTATAGGGAATGGTCTAGTGGGGCAAGAATGGGAAGAGGGAGAAGCTGAAGCTGAAGTGGTAAGTGGGGATAGTATTTTGATGACTGCATATTCCTAGGGAGTTTAGAATCCTGGAGTCACTGGAAGCAGGAGAGTGGCTGGTCTGATATGCATTTCAGAACAATCACTCTGTCAGTTTGGACAATGCGTTTCAACAGAAGAACCACAGAAACAGGGAGAGCACGTAGGAGGCTCTGGCCATAGCTCAGGCGAGAGCTGATTAGAGTGATGGCAGTGGGGATGGAGGTTGGGAAAGACTCCCTAGACAGACTCAGAAGCTATTTAAAAGGTAAAATTACGTGACTTCTTGACTAATTTGATGTAGTGAGTGAGTGATTAGTGAGGCTATTTCCCAGGTTTTTTTAGTTTACAGAATTATTTATTTATAGACAATAGATGCATAGAGATTTACAACAGCCTTTGTCCTTAAGAAAATTAAAAATGCAAATGGAAAACCTTAGATGTCAACATATAATTAGTACTCACAGATACCACTAAATAAAGAGAAGATAATGTCAGGGAAAAGAAATGGTATGGATGGTAGGTTAATATTATCAGGAATGGATGAAGTTGATTAGGAAAAGAAAACAACACATCAATCACAGAGTTCATATGCCCTTTTTGGCATGTAGCCTAGTAGAGACTTCATGTACACACACAAAAATCTCATGAATAACAATAAGGACTATAATAACATGACATATATCCACAGCTGTGGGGGGGCTGTACCTGGAATCAGAAAATCTGAGTTCAAATCTTAGCATTGATCATTTAATATCTTGTGCTCTAAGGCAAATTAGATAATTTTGCTGATCCAGCATCATAATCTGCTAAAACAGGGACAATTACACCTATTTTGTAGAATTTTTATAAAAGTTTTTTGAAAATTGTGAAGTGCTGTATTTACTATGCTATATACATTTTGTCTGATAGGGAGTTTTACACTTTCAATGAGACATAAAACTCTCTGTTTTAACCAGTCAGGTTAAAAAGTACTTAAATTATTTTTAGTTTTAAAAAAATTAACTCAATCTTCATTTCCCAATGCCATTTACTCTTTAGGAACTGTAATATCTTTCTACTCAGTTTTCAGATACATCAGCCAATGAGATGTAATGTTAATGGAATTCTTTTGTGAAAAAAATACGAGCTAATAGAAAGGGAATGCAGATACTTAACCTACTTTAGGGCAGATTCTGATTTTCAGTTGTCAGGATATTAAAAAAATTGTTCTTGAAATAAGAATCAGAGTTGAATGACCTCTGCACATATAGTTGATTCAGAATTTTTCTAAATAACCCTGGGGTAATGAGAAAGTGACAAAGAGAGGAAACAGTATTAGAAGAAAGACCAAAATAAGGGAGCAAGGAAATGATGATCGTGGCTAGTACCTGAACATAGCCTAGAAATATAAAACAAAAAATAAGGCACTTTTTAAAAATTAAAGGCATTTTAAATGCCTTTTTTAAATTAAAAGGCATTTTAATTTAATTAAAGGCATTAAATGCAGGCATTTTAATTATGTGACATTATTCATATTGCATTTATCCTTAGGTTTTCTTTTTCTTAATTTCCACATCATTACCTTAGGTACAGGAATATCTTTCCTGGGTCTAAATAGGCCTACCTAAGCTACACAGAGTGGCCCATTTGTTCTGATCTAGGCCCATCTTGATAGTATATGAAATGTCTAGTGCCTGTTCCAGCCCTTTTTTAAAAAAGGTAAAAATGTGTTGTTGTTTTTTTTTTCTTTTTTTTCTTCACTTCTGTTAAGAGTGAGTAGATGCTGGCACACACTCTTACTCAATGACTCATGGTCATTTCCATTTTGTCTTTGAATATGTGATTCCCCTCACCTAACAGTTTCTCACATTTCTTATCTAACTCTCCAAAGCCTACCACTTTCAAATAAAAGCCTCTACTATGATCACATTTCTGACCATTCAAACACATATCAATCTCTCATTTATTTTCCACCATTTTCTTCCTAGTCAGTAAAACACTTAGTCATTCACTTTTTCTGATTACTTAATTATATTCCTTGCAAGTGAATGCTACACTTCAGTATGTATGTATATATCACCAGAAAAATGTGTTTTTTAAGAGAGAAAAAAAACTCATTTGGTGCCTGTTCTGTGTTCGGCCCTATACTGAGTATTGGGAATACAACTGTGAATTATGTAGACATGGTCCTCATGAAGTTTATCAGTTTAATAGAGTGAAGGATGATCAAATAGGTACTTACAATGCTGGGTATTATGTGCTATGGTGTAAGAATCTTAGGATATGTGGAGACACTTAAAAATAGTTCCCAGTTTGAACACTGGGGCCCCAGAAGGCTTCCCAGAGGAAGACATATCTAAGTTGAAATAAAAAATACAAAGGAGTTAGACAGAAGACAGATGGCAAAAGACAGAAACATATTAAGGCCAAGAAGCTAGAGAAAAACCTGGCTTTTGTGAGGACCACTTGGCTGGTGTGCGTGTGTTTGTGCTCATGAGCACATGTATGTGTCTTGGGGGTAGAATGAGGGAAACAGCAAGACACAAGGCTGTAGAAGCAAGAGGTGGTCAGAGCGTGAAGGTGCTAAAAGGCCACATCAAACAGCTTGATCTTTACTGTAACATTATTCAGAAACCATTGAAAAGTTTTAGGCCAGGATCCAACATCATCAATAATGCTTTAGAAAGAGCATTCTGACAGCAGTGTGGAAGAGAGATTGGAGGGGCAGCAGGGGCAGACAGGCACACGCGCCAATCAGGCACAGACACCAATTAGCCACTGTCACAATATTCCAGGAGAGAGTCTGACTCAGTGAAGTAGTCACAGGAATGGGTGGCGGGGAAGAGAGTCAAGCAATACATCATCCTGAAGTGAAATCACATCAAGGCCCTTCAGGTGGCTAAAAGTGGACCAGATATAGGATGAATTAGAACACGGAGCACGAAAGAAAAGGACAAAGGCCACAGAAATGAGAAGGATGCCTAAATATGCCTACTGTGTGCTCAGCACTATGCTCTGTGTATGATATCAGTTATCCAATTTAATTTTCACAATAATCTTGTAAGGTACCTGTCACTTTCCTTCACAGTTGAGGATTTTCCCACAATTTTACAGTCATTTAATAAGGAAGGTTGGCCAAGCTAGCAAAATGTATTTGAGAATTTTTAAATCTGAAGGGGACATCCAAGTACACACATAATGCACATAAGTAAACCTATAAAATCACACTGATCAAAAAATAAAGATTTGAATACTAAATACTTACAGAAGTAAACAGGAAAAGCATTTATATCGGGCATAGTTGGCCCGAATGGCAAGACGGGAGTCGTTAAAAGCTTTATGGATGAAAGGAAGGTTGAAAAGGAAAGGGATTTGATTTGATGTATGATTGTAAACTAAGTGATTTGGTGGCAGGAAATGTAGCTCAGTATGTGTACTGAGCTACATTTGCTTGATAAATGCTTGGTAAAAGTGAAAGGCTCAAACCTATTACAATTTCATGAAAGACTACATAATCATATAATTAGGAACCAATCTTAAATAATTTGATTCTACATTGTGGCTTACTTTATAACAAAAACTACGTCTTAGTTTTCATGTAATTGTGTTATTCCCATATTTTCAATGCTTTAGTTCTATTCAGACTGAATTTTGATTTGAGATTTGATATCATGGAAATGAAACACAATAGTGAGAGCATGGAAGCATAAAAGCCTTTAGATCCGATTCATCTAGAATAAGGTATTATATTCTATACTTCCACAGTTCATCATATCATTGCTATAATACTTAAAAGAGAATCACCTAGAAAGGAAATATAAACTGATTCTTAAAAGCTAGAACTTGAGGGATGCATACATAATAATAGCAACATTACTAGAAATTAATGTAATTGTTTTTGACACATAAACCCTGATAGAATTCGCTTTTACAAGGTTAGACTGCCACACGGTCATTTGTGATTCTGAACTATAGCGCGTGCATGTGCGTGATTGTGTGTGTTTGTGTGTACGTAAAGCACACTGTAATATAGCTAGCCTGTTAATTAGAAAGCAGTATCTACAATATGCCTACCATGATGAACTCCTTTCTTTAGCTAAACTAATCACTGCCACTTACACTGAAAATAATCTTAATTTGAATTTATAAATGGCTCTGTTTTAGACCTGGCTAAAGATTTTTAACGTTATGTTTAGATTTCAGTTTGATATAATTTGAACATTATGTCCAAAGGCTTTTATGACTTGGGATCCAGAAATAATATGAAGCTACTGATATACTTATTAAGATACTAAAATTTTGATTTATGAAAATTTTTATGAGAAGACATTCATTGTATTCAGAGAAGCCTTTGATTATCACTCTATTAGGTAGCACTATATAACTCAAAAACATTTTTCTCCTTAAAAAGAACAAGGACTAAGAAATGAGTCACAGTTTCCAACCAGGGATTTAAAGACCAATTTCAAGGCACTACAACAGGTTGAGTTAACACAGCAGATAAGTTCTTCCCTATACATTTCCTATTGATAAGTTTCGTGATAGAACAAGCCTCATCTGCAAAGCAGGTAGCATTTTTTTATCTGAGCAAAAGCATGATTGCATTTTTTAAAAGTACCCTGTCTATGGAAAACCTATTTAGTTCTATTAATGAAAAGGAAGCACAATGTGATTGAGAACGTAATATGGAATTATAGTTCATTAATTCTTCGAGTATGTAATTTTCCAGGCTCCTGATCCCCCAATGATTTCTGCACACCCCCATAGGTCCCACTAAATGTGAGCAAAAGGAAATTTAACTGTGTTGCTATATCATGCGTGGCAATGGTGATGCTCTCAATTAGGTAGAAACATTGTGAAAGGGATTTTTCCAGTGACTGCTTCGACATATAGCCCTGTTAACATTTCTTTGTTGTCAAAAATTGATCAATCACAGGCCCACAGACAACTGGGATGGTAATAGTCTCCTATTAGGTGGCCAATACTATCAAAGGAGATGACACTTGTGACAATCGAAGCTGATAATTCAGAACACTTAATTAGGCATGAGAATTAGTTGTATGTTTCAATCTTTTTTTTTTAAAACTTGTATGCAATGTATTTTCCTATTGGTATCATTGCCATGAAGTATGTCAATGCCCATTAAAATTTAAACTAAAAAAATATGTATACTGAATGATAGAACACAACTGTAATTTTGAGGGCTGGCCCCAAAAGTTACATCCTGATTCTCTATCTTTTATAAGGACTGTCTCTTTAAAATGATAATGCTCTATTTATCTCCCTGCCGGATTGTCCTTGGAACTTAAATTGCTTCATTTACCCACATCTCAGACATTTCAAAATTGTTACCTGTAGCCCGTGAATATGGTGTCAACTAGTGATTGTCACTATATGCCATCTGAAGAACTGGACAGAAATGCATTTTGTCCAAACCAAATGTAGCAAAATGTGTAGTACTGCCTTCTTGCCTTGTAAGGACAGCTAACATTTCAAGCTAGCTGTGGAAGCTGCACTGACAATCCCACTGGGGTTCTTCACCCCCAAGGAATCAAGGTCACAACAACCCTATTGTGCTTTATTAATAGGCTCGCAGCACAGCATATACTTTATATATTAAGAGAAAAAAGCCAGGTGGAATCTTACAAAGAGTATTCTGAAAACAGCTGTTTGAACAAAGGCAATTTTAGCAGCAAAAGGAAAATCCACCATGGAGGTCAGCCTTTAAATAGTCCTTACAATCATTTCTCCTTTTTAGACAGTAGAGTAGTAAATGGGGCAATCTTTAAACAGTTTCAGCTATTCATTCTTCTGTCTTTATATATTTTTATGCATAGTGGTGCCTTTTTGGCTTAGCCCAGAGTATATAGGTCTGTCACTCAGAATACACAATCCAGGCACAAGCCAACAATTAGCCTGCACTGATATATTGATATACTGTCTCTGATCTCAGATCAGCAATGGCTGAGTTTGAAGGGTAAATGGTTAAATTTGAGAATGCTTCTTAAGAACACAATCAGGTAATTATTTATTTTTTCACAGATTGATTGTCCATTTCCTTCATTCTGAAGTAAAGCTATATAAGGGGATGGATTTTATCTTGTTCATCAGAGGATCTCCAGTCTTCAGAAGAGTTCCTGCCACATGGTAAGCATTCAATAAATATTTACCAGATAAATGAAAAAGTTAATTTTCCATATTTGGTAAATATCTTTATTAAGATACCAAAATGAGTTTTGAAGCATTTCAGCACAATACATGGAATATGAGTTCTTACCCTCAGATTTACAAATATTTTGGGGGGCCCCATGACTATAAGACAAATAAACTGCACAAAAAGTTGATTACACAATGTCTTTTCTCTTGGCTCAGGTCTAAAACAGTTTCCAAGTTTTCAACTGTATTTTAGTAGGAACTTATGGCTCAGTATCAACCATAAAAATTTCTTAGTCGGAGTAGGTAGATTACAGCCACCCACATGAACAATAAACATAACAAGAAAAAGAGAAAGATGGGACTTCCTTGGTTGGTGCAGTGGTTAAGTATTTGCCTGCCAATGCAGGGAACACAGGTTCGAGCCCTGGTCTAGGAAGATCCCACATGCCATGGGGCCCGTGCTCCACAACTACTGAGCCTGCACTCTAGAGCGCACGAGCTACAACTTCTGAGCCCACATGCCACAACTACTGAAGCCCGCATGCCTAGAGCCCGTGCTCCACAACAAGAGAAGCCACTGCAATGAGAAGCCTGTGCACTGCAACAAAGAGTAGTCCCTGCTCGCCGCAACTAGAGAAAGCCCGCATGCAGCAACGAAGACCCAACACAGCCAAAAATAATAAATAAAAAAATAAATAAATTTATTTTTAAAACAGGGAGAGAAAGAAAGGGAGACCATAACAAAAGTGTTATGAACTTTTTAATATTACTAGTAAAACAGCACATAGCTCAAAACAGAAATAACTCTGGATGGGTCATGATGGCCATTTCGTATTTTCTTCCTCTCTTTCAAGAAATTTTATTACTCCAAGCCCATCATTACATGTTTTATTTATATCTAATACTTCTAAGATCAAATGACTCAAATGTTTCTTATTTTTGATAAAAAGAATTTGTTTTTCTTAAGAAATATAATAAACACAAAGCTCAGCTAATTAGAAAACACTAGGAATTTCTTTTTAGCAAATATAGAAAGCTTTAATATCTATCTGTTTTAAGATATCTTTTGGACGGCTATGTTTCAGTGTTGTTTGGTTTTGAGTCTGTTTATATACAGGTAAATGAAAGAGCTACAGTAATATAAGAGTGATGGGAGATTTACTGTTTAGATGGTAGAATGGACAACAGCACAGATTTTAGCAGCCACCACGACAAAAATCACCACAAATAACTAACCAAGCAAAAGGGCACAGTGCAATGGCTTACCTAAAGAAACCTAAGTTTCTGCAGCCAACTGCAGCCATTGTGACATGATCAAATTCCTTTTCCCATCCTATTTCCAAGAAGCCATGTGGGAGAATAGACCAGATTCTGAGATTCTCAATAATACTCTCAGATCTGGCAAGAGGAAAACTAAGTGGCTTCTCTCTTCTGTCTAGGGAGTAGGAGAAACAGCAGCAGGGGAAACCAGGTTGAAATAGATGTGCAGGACAGGACTGATTCTCGAAGAGGAAAGTACCAAAGTGACGCATAGAATCAGGGGCTGACCCGAAGCCTGAGGGTGAATCTCTACAGAAATGGGACAGTTCTCTGACTTTCTGGATTGAACTCTGACACCAAACATTTGATGAAATCCTAGAAGTGAAGGTGAAGCTCAGATATCACTCCCTGGGCCGAGCTCTCCCCTCAGCCTAACAGGCCCTCAAATCCAGAGAAAATTATGGATAGAACTCAAAATACTGAGTCCTTAAACCACAACTGAGGAAGGCACAGCAAACAGTTCTCAGATGGCGTGGAAAGAAGTCAAATAGAAAATCTGGACCAAACTGTCCAAGTGTGAGTAAAATATGAGGAAAGGGCATTGAATCCAATGCACAAAAACTGTGGAAAACACACAAAACCATATAGCACAGAAAGACAGAAAATATTCAGCCTAGGAAAAAGCATAACCCTAAAACAGAAGGAAATTTTCCACAGCACTTAATAGGAATATATTGATTTTAAAAAAGCTTTATAAAATGACACAGTAGAAAAAGAAAATAGAAAAAGAAAATTGCAAGCCTAAAGGAAGTAAAATTGAAGACCAAAACAACATCTCTACCGAAGTAATGCATATTAGAAACAGAAACAATGAAACATACATGGCTTAAAGTTTCCAACTTAAAAGAAAGCTTGTCATAATCAGAGAAAATATAGTTGGAAGGAAAAAGAAGATTTAAGTCATTAGGATGAAGCTAATAGATATGGAAGACTGGCAAACATAATTCAGCTAAGGGTAACTGGGGTCTCTGAAATAGAGACCCTAATACATGCAAGAGGAAACTGTTTAAAAATATTTAACACAGTTCTTCACAATGAAGAAAGATTTTAATTATACACAGGAAGACCACACCATTTTCTAGGAAACATGTCACAGAATGTTCACACAGACACACTCTGCACTCAGATCTTTGTTTGGCCGCCATCATGGGAGCCTTCCAGTCTTGGCTCAAGCATTACCCACTAAGAGAGTTCTCCCCTAAACATGCAATCCCTAGTACTTTACTTTTATGTAACCAGAGTTTTGCTTATTTGTTTCCTCATACTTTCACCATCTGAAAAATCTATGCAAGTTATGGTTACAAAAAAACTTAAATTTCACAAACTTTGAAAATGTATAGGGGGACCTTCAAGATGACGGAGGAGTAAGACGTGGAGATCACCTTCCTCCCCACAAATACATCAGAAATACATCTACATGTGGAACAACTCCTACAGAACACCTACTGAATGCTGGCAGAAGACCTCAGATTTCCCAAAAGGCAAGAAACTCCCCACGTACCTGGGTAGGGCAAAAGAAAAAAGAAAAAACTGAGACAAAAGAACAGGGATGGGACGTGCACCTCTGGGAGGGAGCTGTGGAGGAGGAAAAGTTTCCACACACTAGGAAGCCCTTTCGCAGGCGGAGACAGGGGGTGGGCAGGAGGGAAGCTTCGCAGCCACAGAGGAGAGCGCAGCAACAGGGGTGCAGAGGGCAAAGCGGAGAGATTCCCGCACAGAGGATCGGTGCCGATCAGCACTCACCAGCCTGAGAGGCTTGTCTGCTCATCTGCCGGGGTGAGTGGGGGCTGCGAGCTGAGGCTCGGGCTTCGGAGGTCAGCCCCAGGGAGAGGACTAGGGTTGGCTGCGTGAACACAGCCTAAAGGGGGCTAGTGAGCAGCTAGCCAGGAGGGAGTCCGGGAAAAACTTGGACCTGCCTAAGAGGCAAGAGACCATTGTTTTGGGATGCATGAGGAGAGGGGATTCAGAGCACCACCAAAACAAGCTCCAGAGATGGGCACGAGCTGTGGTTATCAGCGAGGACACCAGAGGACGGCAGGAGATACTAAGGCTGCTGCTGCCGCCACCAAAAAGCCTGTGTGCAAGCACAGGTCACTATCCACACCTCCCCTCCTGGGAGCCTGTGCAGCCTGCCACTGCAGGGTCCCGTGATCCAGGGACAACTTCCCCGTGAGAACACACGGCTGTTGCAACGTCATGCTGGCCTCTGCTGCTGCAGGCTCGTGCCGCATCCGTACCCCTCCCTCCCCCCGGCCTGAGTGAGCCAGAGCCCCTGAATTAGCTGCTATTTTAACCCCGTCCTGTCTGAGCGGGGAACAGACACCCTCAGGCGACCTACATGCAGAGGTGTGTAATAATATATACTTTTATTTTTTATTTTAATTATTTTATTTTATTTTTTCATTCATTTTTTTTTTCTCCCTTTTCTTCTGAGCCGTGTGGCTGACAGGGTCTTGGTGCTCCAGCTGGGTGTCAGGCCTGTGCCTCTGAAGTGGGAGAGGCAAATTCAGGACATTGGACCACCAGAGCCCTCCTGGCCCCATATAATATCAAACAGCTAAAGCTCACCCAGAGAACTCCATATCAACGCTAAGACCCAGCTCCACTCAATGACCAGCAAGCTACAGTGCTGGACACCAAATGCCAAATAACTAGCAAGACAGGAACACACTCCCACTCATTAGCAGAGAGGTTGCCTAAAATCATAATAAGTTCACAGACACCCCAAAACACACCACAGGACACAGTACACCCACCAAAAAGACAATATCCAGCCTCATCCACTAGAACAGAGACACTAGTCCCCTCTACCAGGAAGCCTACACAACCCACTGAACCAACCTTACTCACTGAGGGCAGACACCAAAAACAATGGGAACTATGAATCTGCAGCCTGTGAAAAGGAGACCCCAAACACAGTAAGTTAAGCAAAATAAGAAGACAGAGAAATACACAGCAGATAAAGGAGCAAAGTAAAAACCCACAAGACCAAACAAATGAAGAGGAAATAGGCAGTCTACCTGAAAAAGAATTCAGAGTAAAGATAGCAAAGATGATACAAAATCTTGGAAATAGAATGGAGAAAATACAAGAAACGTTTAACAAGGACCTAGAAGAACTAAAGAGCAAACAAACCATGATGAACAACACAAAAAATGAAATTAAAAATTCTATAGAAGGAATGAATAGCCGAATAACTGAGGCAAAAGAATGGATAAGTGACCTGGAAGATAAAATAGTGGAAATAACTACCACAGAGCAGAATAGAGAAAAGAGAATGAAAGGAATTGAGGACAGTCTCAGAGACCTCTGGGACAACATTAAACACACCAAGATTCGAATTATAGGGGTCCCAGAAGAAAAACAGCAAAAGAAAGGGACTGAGAAAATATTTGAAGAGATTAGAGTTGAAATTTTCCCTAATATGGGAAAGGGAATAGTCAATCAAGTCCAGGAAGTGCAGAGGGTCCCATACAGGATAAATCCAAGGAGAAACACACCAAGACACATAATGATCAAACTATCAAAAATTAAACACAAAGAAAAAATATTAAAAGCAGTAAGGGAAAAGCAACAAATAACATACAAGAGAATCCCCATAAGGTTAACAGCTGATTTCTCAGCAGAAACTCTGCAAGTCAGAAGGGTGTGGTAGGACGTATTTAAAGTGATGAAAGGGAAAAACCTACAGCTAAGATTACTCTATCCAGCAAGGATCTCATTCAGATTTGACAGAGAAATGAAAACCTTTACAGACAAGCAAAAGCTAAGAGAATTCAGCACAACCAAACCAGCTTTACAACAAATGCTAAAGGAACTTCTCTAGGCGGGAAACACATAAGAAGGAAAAGACCTACAATAACAAACCCATAACAATTAAGAAAATGGCAATAGGAACATATATATTGATAACTACCTTAAATGTAAATGGTTTAAATGCTCCAACCAAAAGACACAGACTGGCTGAATGGATACAAAAACAAGACCAGTATGTATGTTGTCTACAAGAGACCCACTTCAGACCTAGGGACACATACAGACTGAAAGTGAGGGGATGGAAAAAGATATTCCATGCAAATAGAAATCAAAAGAAAGCTGGAGTAGCAATTCTCATATCAGACAAAATAGACTTTAAAACAAAGACTATTACAACACACAAAGAAGGACACTACATAATGATTACGGGGTATCAATCCAAGAAGAAGATAAAACAATTGTAAATAGTTATGCACCCAACACAAGAGTACCTCAAAACATAAGGCAAATTTTAACAGCCATAAAAGGGGAAATTGACAGTAACACAATAATAATAGGGGACTTTAACACCCCACTTTCACCAATGGACAGATCATCCAAAATGAAAATAAGTAAGGAAATACAAGTTTTAAATGATACATTAAACAAGATGGACTTAATTGATATATATAGGGCTTTCCATCCAAGAACAACAGAATACATTTTCTTCTCAAGTGCTCACAGAACATTCTCCAGAAAGACCATATATTGGGTCACAAATTAAGCCTTGGTAAATTTAAGAAAATTGAAACCGTATCAAGTATCTTTTCCAACCACAATGCTATGAGAGTAGATATCAATTACAGTAAAAAAAAATGTAAAAAATACAAACATATGGAGGCTAAACAATACACTACTAAATAACCAACAGATCACTGAAGAAATCAAACAGGAAATAAAAAATACCTAGAAACAAATGCTAATGAAAACATGACAACCCAAAACCTATGGGATGCAGCAAAAGCAGTTGTAAGAGGGAAGTTTATAAAAATACCACTCTACTTCAAGAAACAAGAAACATCTCAAATAAAAAACCTAACCTTACCCCTAAAGCAATTAGAGAAAGAAGAACAAAAAACCCCCAAAGTTAGCAGAAGGAAAGAAATTATAAAGATCAGATCAGAAATAAATGAAAAAGAAATGAAGGAAATGATAGCAAAGATGAAAGAAAAAAACTAAAAGTTGGTTCTTTGAGAAGATAAACAAAATTGAAAAACCATTAGCCAGACTCATCAAGAACAAAAGGGAGAAGACTCAAATCAATAGAATTAGAAATGAAAAAGAAGTAACAACTGACACTGCAGAAATACAAAGCATCCTAAGAGATTGCTACAAGCAACTATATGCCAAAAAAATGGCAACCTGGAAGAAATGGACAAATCGTTAGAAAAGCACAACCTTCTGAGACTGAACCAGGAAGAAATAGAAAATATAAACAGACCAATCACAAGCACTGAAAATGAAACTGTAATTAAAAATCTTCTAGCAAACAAAAGCCCAGGACCAGATGGCTTCACAGGCGTATTCTATCAAACATTCAGAGAAGAGCTAACATCTATCTGTCTCAAACTGTTCCAAAATAAAGCAGAAGGAGGAACACTCCCAAACTCATTCTACGAGGCCACCATCACCCGGGTACCAACACCAGACAAAGATGTCACAAAAAAAGAAAACTACAGGCTAATATCACTGATGAATACGGATGAAAAAATCCTCAATAAAATACTGGAAAAGAGAATCCAACAGCACACTGAAAGGATCATACACCATGATCAAGTGGGATTATCCCAGGAGTGCAAGGATTCTTCAATATATGCAAATCAATTAATGTGATAAACCATATTAACAAGTTGAAGGAGAAAAACCATATGATCATCTCAATAGATGCCAAAAAAGCTTGTGACAAAATTCAACACTCATTTATGATAAAAATCCTCCAGAAAGTAGGCATAGAGGGAACATACCTCAACTTAATAAAGGCTATATGTGAAAAACCCACAGCCAACATCGTTCTCAATAGTGAAAAACTGAAACCGTTTCCACTAAGATCAGGAATAAGACAAGGTTGCCCACTCTCACCACTATTATTCAACATAGTTTTGGAAGTGTTAGCCACAGCAATCAGAGAAGAAAAAGAAATAAAAGGAATCCAAATCGGAAAAGAAGAAGTAAAACTGTCACTGTTTGCATATGACATGATACTATACATAGAGAATCCTAAAGACGCCACCAGAAAACTACTAGAGCTAATGAATGAATTTGGTAAAGTAGCAGGATACAAAATTAATGCACAGAAATATCTTGCATTCCTATATACTAATGATGAAAAATCTGAAAGGGAAATTAAGGAAACACTGCCATTTACCATTGCAACAAAAAGAATAAAATACCTAGGAATAAACCTACCTAAGGAAACAAAAGACCTGTATGCAGAAAATTATAAGAGACTGATGAAAGAAATTAAAGATGATACAAACAGATGGAGAGATATACCATGTTCTTGGATTGGAAGAATCAACATTGTGAAAATGACTCTACTACCCAAAGCAATCTACAGATTCAATGTAATCCTTATCAAACTACCAAAGGCATTTTTCATAGAACTAGAACAAGAAATTTCACAATTTGTGTGGAAACACAAAAGACCCCGAATAGCCAAAGCAATCTTGAGAAAGAAAAACGGAGCTGGAGGAATGAGGTTCTCGGACTTCAGACTATACTACAAAGCTACAGTTATCAAGACAGTATGATACTGGCACAAAATCAGAAATATAGATCAATGGAATAGGATAGAAAGCCCAGAGATAAACCCATGCACATATGGTCACCTTATCTTTGATAAAGGAGGCAAGGATATACAATGGGGAAAAGACAGCCTCTTCAATAAGTGGTGCTGGGAAAACTGGACAGCTACATGGAAAAGAGTGAAATTAGAACACTCCCTAACACCATACACAAAAATAAACTCAAAATGGATTAAAGACCTAAATGTAAGACCAGACACTATCAAACTCTTAGAGGAAAACACAGGCAGGACACTCTATGACATAAATTACAGCAAGATCCTTTTTGACCCCCTCCTAGAGAAATGGAAATAAAAACAAAAATAAACAAATGGGACCTAATGAAACTTAAAAGCTTTTGCACAACAAAGGAAACCATAAACAACATGAAAAGACAACCCTCAGAATGGGAGAAAATATTTGCAAATGAAGCAACTGACAAAGGATTAATCTCCAAAATATACAAGCAGCTCATGCAGCTCAATATCAAAAAAACAAACAATGTAATCCAAAAATAGGCAGAAGACCTAAGTAGACATTTCTCCAGAGAAGATATACAGATTGCCAACAAACACATTAAAGGATGCTCAATATCACTAATCATTAGAGAAATGCAAATAAAAACCTCAGTGAGGTATCACCTCATACCTGTCAGAATGGCCATCATCAAAAAATCTAGAAACAATAAATGCTGAAGAGGGTGTGGAGAAAAGGGAACACTCTTGCACTGTTGGTGGGAATGTAAATTGATACAGCCACTATGGAGAACAGTATGGAGGTTCCTTAAAAAACTAAAAATAGAACTACCATACGACCCAGCAATCCCACTACTGGGCATATACCCTGAGAAAACCATAATTCAAAAAGAGTCATGTACCAAAATGTTCATTGCAGCTCTATTTACAATAGCCAGGACATGGAAGCAACCTAAGTGTCCATCATCGGATGAATGGATAAAGAAGATGTGGCACATATATAGAATGGAATATTACTCAGCCATAAAAAGAAACGAAATTGAGTTATTCGTAGTGAGGTGGATGGAGTTAAGAGTCTGTCATACAGAGTGAAGTAAGTCAGAAAGAAAAAAACAAATACAGTATGCTAACACATATATATGGAATCTAAGGGGGAAAAAAAAAAAGGTCATGAAGAACCTAGTGGCAAGACGGGAATAAAGACACAGACCTACTAGAGAATGGACTTGAGGATATGGGGATGGGGAAGGGTAAGATGTGACAAAGTGAGAGAGTGGCATGGACATATATACACTACCAAATGTAAAATAGATAGCTAGTGGGAAGTAACCGCATAGCACAGGGAGATCAGCTCGGTGCTTTGTGACCACCTAGAGGGGTGGGATAGGGAGGGTGGGAGGGAGGGAGATGCAAGAGGGTAGAGATACGGGAACATATGTATATGTATAACTAATTCACTTTGTTCTAAAGCAGAAACTAACACACCATTGTAAAGCAATTATACTCCAATAAAGATGTTAAAAAAAAAAAAGCTGTTTGTATGCAACTATTCCCAGTAAATTTATGTCACATAAAAAAATAAAATAAAAGATTTTTCTAACCACTAATATTCGTAGTCTACCACGTTAGTCTATTTATTTTCTTTATAGTATATCACATCACATATCATTTATTTATACGTATGTTTGTCTGGATCCCCACCAAAATGGAAACCTTGTGAGAGCATGACCTTGTCATCCTGGTCACTACGGTCTCCTGGGGGCCTAGGATAGTAACAAGCACATCTTAGGCATTGCTCACTGAGTAAAACAAATGAATAAACTAATGAAACTACTGATTAGGCTTTTTCAGTGTGTCGTGAACTATGCTAATTGTTAATGAAAAGACAAAGATTTATAATAATATTAGTTTTCTTTAGGAAGTTCATTCTATAGGAGGGTTTAGTTCTTGAATGGATGAAAACACTAGGAAATATATGACATGTACCCGAAGTGTGATACAAACTGTTGTAAGTGTTCAAAGGTACAAGTAAGGTGGTTTCTCTGTTTTGGCTCAGATGTCACTTGAAGGATGCCTTCCGCACTCACCCCCTAGACTAGGTCAGGTGCCCTGTTATATCTTTTCATAGCACCTTCAACTCTTATCACAAAGATACTTAAATAACTATATAATTGACTTTTAAATGTGTGTTTCCCCTCTGAAAATGTAAGCTCCATGAGGAGAGGAAGTCTCTACTTTTTCTAACACTGTCACCTCAGAGCCTATTCCCAGATGACCAGAGTGACCATCTTACAGGACAAATAGCCTAATGACAGAGCAACATGCGACAAACGTCATTCAAATGACAGAGATTTCATTAAGATTTGCTGATAAAGCAGGCACGCAATTCCAGATCCCGTGTTACACAACACTCTTTCAGCCAACAAATCTATCACGCTCTATAACCAGCTCTTTCAGTTTCATATGAAAAGTAGTGGCTTGAGTATTATTCCTGTATTATATATCCGGGCCTTATTTATACAGTTGTTTTGTTTGGGAAAGGTTAGGGGAAGAGATTATTTAATTCAGGTTTTACCTCTTCCATTTTTAGCCAACATCTCGTTCTTAGAATTCATTTATTCATGGTTCCTTTTCTAATGATCTCAGTGGATGACTTCTGTTCTGGTTTATTTTTCCTCTGCCTTACTGAAAAGCTAAGTAGCTATAAATCCTGTGGACAATTGCTGTTCCTCCCGCTACCAGGCAGTTAGGTGAAGGCAGATGACACAGTGGATCATATTAACAAGGCAGCCAGAATCCATTAGCTCTTTGGTAACTTTTCCAGCACAATGTGGACAGTGGATACACCTGCTATGGGCTTAGTCCTCTCACTGTTATTGCTTGTGTAACAGGGATTTCTGTGATCATCACAGTCTACTTTCTAGTGACCACTATTATGTCTTTGATACAGCTTATTTATTTATTTAGTAAACACAGTTGCCAAGTTGCAAATATTCCTGTCATTCTCATAGACAATCGGTGGGAATATAACTTGGGCACATCCTTTCTGGAGGGGTTGGTGATACCTACCAAATTTTTCAGTGTTCATACAATTTGACTTTGCAATCTTACTTCGAGGAAATAGTCCTAGAAAAATGCTGTCATGTTTGTACAAAAATGTGCATATGAGGATGTTCACGGCAACCATTTGAAATAGCAAAAAAAAAAAGAACCTAAATGTCTATTCATATGAGAAGAGTTAATTAAGTTATGATACATTTACACATACATAAATGCTATGCAGTCTTCTGGAATGAGACAGAACTAAATGTACTGACTGAAAGACCTCCAACTTGTAGTTAAGTAGAAATAACAAATCACGGGATAATAAGTACAATATTATCCCATTTGCACACCATGAGAGTGTGTATGTTCAGGTGTGTATAAACACACCGAACAGCTAATAGTTGTTACCTCTAATGTAGGGTTTTTAACCTTACGTCCAGTGTCACTTTGCTACGGGGCTCTGTCCTGTGCAGTGTAGCACGGTAGCAACATCCTTGGCCTTTAGTCACATGATACCAGTAGCATTCCCCACCTCCCCAATTATGACTGTGAAAAATGTCTTCAGACATTGCCGTACATTCTGTGGGGGACAAAATCACCTCTGATTGAAACCACTGCTGTAGTGAGTGGGGTAGAAGCAATGGACTTTGAAGAGAGACTAGATAGATAGATAGATATACAGACATATTTATGTGTCATATACATAAACTTTCTTAAAATGAGGATTTATTTTATTGCTGTTAATTTTTATAATGAATTATCATTCTCATAGGCTCTGCTAAGACTAGGATTACCTATGTACCCATCTAATTCTAAAATTTCTCCCCCATTTTGCAAAGATATTTAAAGTAATTATATAGAATTTACCAAATAGCCTGATAAGAAACGCTACAGTTTAACTTGTCTTGCAAGTTTCTTAAGGCAATTTCTTCTCTTCTAAAATAGGGATAATGAAAATTATTTCACAGGGTTTCTATGTCATGTACAATACCAGACACATTGAAGTAGCTAATTTTCCCCCATTTTGTTCTATAGCATATTAGCAACTAAATTATTTAGATATAAGGGTTATGTTTTGTGGAGGTTGAAATAGGCTTTATGAGAGCAAGGATGTGGCCCAGTTTCTCTCCCCACCATATTCCCAGGACCTAGACCAGTGCCCTGCACAAAGCAGGAGCTCAGTACATATATGTTAAGGGACTAAAAGCGTATCCACCTCACATGCAATACAAATAACAACTATCTCTAATCTAAAACACTAGTTGTTGAGTGATGTATGGACTTAAACATTTTAAAATTACATACACAGTTACCCCTAATCAGAATGAAATGAAACTAAAATAATTATCCTAATTATTACTGACAAACAATAGCAGCTTAAAAATAACAAGTTTAATAATCATTTAAACTCAGTAAGTGCATATTTCATTACAAAATTATCACGTGTATTATTTCATATACATTTGCATAGCTTGGTAAAGGAAATGATTTGAAATAGCACTTTTCTTTTCATGACTAGTTATGCTGTGTGGGTACGATTTATAGAATCAGAATCAAAAAGAACTTCTGACGTCATGTAATCTAACCCCATGTGTCAAGTAGGTATCAGATTTTATTTTTAAGTAATTTCAATGTAGCAAAAGAGATGTGTTTATGTAATAACACTAGATTCTCTAAAATCTATCAATTAGTTGGAAGAAATCTCAAGGAAAAATGTC
The DNA here is from genome assembly GCF_009873245.2 of Balaenoptera musculus. Taxonomy (NCBI): domain Eukaryota; kingdom Metazoa; phylum Chordata; class Mammalia; order Artiodactyla; family Balaenopteridae; genus Balaenoptera; species Balaenoptera musculus. Next base: position 35,509,621 of record NC_045794.1, read on the forward strand.
TTGCCTGGGTCTAGTGTTTCTTGATTTTTATGGACCATATAATGAGCCCCCTTGGTGGTCACCAGTCTACTGCTAAATTAGTAAAACCTTCTGTTTCTAAAATGATCAACAATGTTTATGATTCTGTAAGAGTTGGTTTAAATTTGGAATCCATGTGTTTGATTGCTTGACCTAGATGAAGTGGAAAGGAAAATAGCTGGCACAACTGGTGGTGACTGATAAACACCATAACCGAGTTAGTCTCATCAAGCCTCGTCACTCCTTGTGAGGCATCAGGAAAAAGCTCCCAAACCATGCTCCACTGCTGAAGCTGTGGGGATCTGTTAGTGCAAGTGTTTCTTTCCTGACCCTGTGCCCTAGGGGCCCCAAGACTGCCAAGATGAGCTCCTAGCCCCCTTAGGGGACCTCTTGGAGGGCACGCTACCTTGGGGGTCTTCCCTTTTAGATCACAAAACACTAGAGGTGGCAATGAAAGAGTCAGTATGTTAGACCTGAAATTATGTAAAATGTGTGTTTCCTGGAATTAGTCAGAACCAGAAGAAAAGAATCTGAGCCTAAGTGACAGTCATCATTCATAAGCTTTCTTTTTTGTTTTATTGTGTAGATGTTATATGACACAAAATTTTCAATTTTAACCATTTTTAAGTCTACAGCTCAGTGGCATGAATTAAGTCCACAGTGTTGTGCCATTATCACCACTATCTATTTCCAGAATGGTTCATCACCCCAAACACAAACTCTGTACCCTTTATGCAATAACTCCCTATTTCCCCCTCCCCTCACTCCCTAATAGCATCTAATCAAGTTTCTGTCTCTATGCTTTCATTCAGTTAATTTCAATAGAATTAGCTCACTTAATACTCATTACTGCCATAAGGGTACCTGGTTAACTTTCTTACAAAGGAGGAAGCTGAGATTAAGAAGAATGCAGTCACTCACTCAAGTACCACACAGCCTTAAGCGGTGGACCTGGGAGAGTGAACTCCAGCATCCTGACTCCAAAGCTTCCACTTTTGACCGTGATGTTAGTCTTCCTACATTTTGGAACCTCTGAGTTTGTGCTCATTCCTCTCAGTCAGTTCAGTGAAAAACGAACCACTGGACACCAAAATACTCCTTTTATGACATTTAAATTCAAAGAGGAAGATGAAAAAGTTTGCTCCAGGCAGTCTTTTCAAGTCCAAAGAAGCTGTACTTTTAAGCAATACTTGCTAAAAAAGTACTTCCATTAAGGTTCCTCTTAAGTACTATTCTTTTTTTTTTTTTTGTAAGTATCACTTTTTTTTGAGATAGAATTCACGTAACCAAACAACTAATCATTTTGAAGTGTTTGAGTCTGTGGTTTCTCGTATATTTACAATCTTGTGCAATCATCACCACTACCTAATTCCAGAACATTATCATCTCCCCGTTCTCTGCAATTCCCCCAGCCCTTGGCAACCACTAGTCTACTTTCTGCCTCTGTAAATTTGCCTATTCTGGTCATTTCCATGTAAATGGAATCATTAAGTACTATTCTTGATTCTGTTTGTAACAACAAAAGCAAACACAAATTTCTTCAGAATGCCTGTTGATGTCCTTCTCACAGAAACTTTGCACAGACCCGTTCTTTTTCTGGAAATTGCCAATTGGCTCCAACCCACTACATACGTACCTTACCTGTTGCTCAAATGATTGGTGTGCACTTTCAGTCTCACCTTCTTATACCCATTCCATCTGAGAAAGTATCCCTGCCTCCATCTCTTCCTACTCCCCTCGTTGAGTCACATTAATGCCCACTCAACTCATAACTCATAGTTTAAAATATACTCACCCCAATCCAATCTGTAAGTACTGATTTATCCTTTTTATGCATATGTCAGTAGCCAAATTCATCAGACTCAGGTGAGAGCTATTATTAGTAAGTCATTAATTAGGCTTGTAGTTGTTTCCCCTATCAACTAAGAACAACTGATTTCTTTTAACAGATGCCCCCAACTCCTTGTTATAGCCAACATCACCCGTTAGGAAAGATGACACACTGCATTTTCAAGTCCCTGAATGACACAAGTATACATTTTCTATAATGCAGCCCAGGTTCATCACTTAAGGGACGCAAGCCATATAAGTAATACTCTGTTTAAGGTATTAAATGATTTCCCTTTTCAATAGAATTTTTTAAAGTAGCATACTTATGAATTTCATAATAGTCATCTCCTTTATCTAGATAAAACAGAAATGTTTTTTAGCATAAAAGCCAATCCGTAAATTACTGGGTTGATTTCCATGAATCATTGAAACTCCCTAAAAGTTTAAGATAATGTTCTTGTGCTTTAAGACTAATAACAGTACGAGGTAATTTGAGGGAAGTAAAATAAAATTGGCACAAACATCGCTGTTGAGAGGAAGGCAAGAATTCTTCTGGTTGGACAAATCAAGGAGAGTTTCACAAAATAGTGATACTTGGATGGTGAAATGAAGAAGAGGTGATGAGTGCATGTCTGGGGCCAGGTGTAACTAATTAGATCGAGAGCCTACCATATGCTTGCTATGGTGACCTTGGAAGCATTATTTAACCTCATTAAGCATTGTTTTTTAAAATGATCATGGAAATAATTACACATACCTCAGAGTATTGTTTTTATGATTAAATCGAGTTAATAAATGTAAAGCAATTAGCACAATGTTTGGCATATGGTAAGTTTTCAATAATGACTAGCTGATGTGTCAGGAAATTTTAAAAGGCAGTCCAAAATAATGACTGAAATAGTTTTTACATCATAGGACAGTGGCACATGTCATAACAGAGGAAAAAGTCTTGCTTTAGGAAAATATGCTGATGACCCCTTTGGGTATGAAAGGTGTTGCTGCCACTCCCAGAGCATGGGGTGAGGAAAGGGGGTGGAGAGAGGGGAGAGGGAGAGAGAGAGAGAGATTTAAAGGTTTAAATTGAGAGCTACAAAGAGAGGAGAAGGGTCTCAGGAAAAAGAAGGATCTAGAGAGAACAGAAGTATGATGCCAGGGCTTTAGAGTAGGAGATATCCTGCCTGGGAAGAATTACTCTGTAGGAATGAATCTGGGGACCAGAAGCCTTTATAATTCTGAGGGTCCCTTCAGAAAAAAGAGATTACCAAGATATATAACTATTGCTAATTTTACAAAAATATATGACCAGGTGAGCACATTGCTAGGGCTCTTCCTAAGACCTTGAAAGAAGGAAGCACGGTCAGATAAGTAGAGCTTAAGCTTTATTGGCTTAACAGAAATCTGCCTCTGACTCAGGCAAGAAACAGTCAAAGCATTTCAGAAAAATGGCATCTCTATTTGATGTTGGTTTCTGGCCTTTGCTTTGTTCCTATTTAGACCTCAGCCTTTATGCTCAAAACTTTGGTTAAAATTCTACTACAGATTATTGGTGTTGCTTTAGGGGAATGAAGGAAATGAAAGGAGATGGGTGGTTTTTCAGGCCAAGGTGATTCCAATACGGAGGAAGGAAAGCATTCAGGATCCAGGTAACACAAGGGAAGCGAGCTGCTGTGTAGTGCAAAATGTCCAAGTAGAAAGAGATAGTAGCCCCTTGAGGTGTGAGAGTTAAGCTGTGGAGGTGTCTGGACAGGATGATTCCTTTTGAAGACATGAGGGTAGACGAGCTCCACATAGGAGACAGTGTTAAGAAAGAGATCAAGTGTGTAATTTAATCTCCACATTCAGGAGATGAGAAGAAGAAGGAAAGAAACTGCAAACAAAGGCAGTCAGGCAGGAAAGGAAGATCAGTGAGAGCTCACGTGTGTGAGGGCTGTCAAGTTGGGGTACAGGGCAGCATTTGCTGATGGGCTTTAGATTTAGGTCATCCTGTGTTTAACTCCAAGCTCTTCAATTGAATAGCTATGTCACCTGGGGAAATTCACTTACTGCTCTATCTTTTCCCCCAAAATGTGAGTCATAACACCTACAACATAAGGTTGTAGGTGTTACAACAGTCTGGAGGTGTACAGCAGATGTACGACAGTCTGGAGAAAATGTCATGTCAAGGAAACCAATAAAAGGGGTTGCCTGAAAGAATTTGGTGCAGGAAGGTAAAGAAACTTGAAGACTTTAGAGATAGTGATTAAGAAGTTATATTCAATTTCCAAAAGAGTCATTCCAGTAGTGGGGCAAAGTATAAGGTAAATGAGCACAGCAAGTGTACAACAAACATCTCCCTTCTATTTGCCTTTCAGGAATGTAAACTTGAAGGTAAAGATTTGATCTTAGATAATATGGTATTAATATTTATTAATAATTTCAACAAATTCTGATAATTCTCCCCATTCTGCTCCTACATACGCTAAAATTAGTTGATTGACTCTAATCTAATTGATTTTAGACACTTACTAAATATTACCTCTCATTCAGAGTGGGGTGCAAAATTATCTGTGTAACAGAGATTCAGCACCCTTTGGTTTATAATTAAGTTTCGTGACTTATGGAAGGAGTCCCCTTCCCATCATTCACTGAGTAAAGGTTTTGACATCCTGTAATATGAAACTTTTTTTTTAACATCTTTATTGGAGCATAATTGCTTTACAATGGTATGTTAGCTTCTGCTTTATAACAAAGTGAATCAGCTATACATATACATTTATCCCCATATCTCCTCCCTCTTGCGTCTCCCTCCCACCCTCCCTATCCCACCCCTCTAGGTGGTCACAAAGCACCGAGTTGGTCTCCCTGTGCTATGTGGCTGCTTCCCACTAGCTATCTATTTTACGTTTGGTAATGTATATATATCCATGCCACTCTCTCACTTCATCCCAGCTTACCCTTCCCCCTCCCTGTGCCCTCAAGTCCATTCTCTACGCCTGCGTCTTTATTCCTGTCCTGACCCTAGGTTCTTCAGAACCATTTTTTTTTTTTTAGATTCCATATACATGTGTTAGCATACAGTGTTTGTTTTTCTCTTTCTGATTTACTTCACTCTGTATGACAGACTCTAGGTCCACCCACCTCATTACAAGTAACTCAATTTTGTTTCTTTTTATGGCTGAGTAATATTCCACTGTATATATGTACCACATCTTCTTTATCCATTCACCTGTCAATGGACACTTAGGTTGTTTCCATGTCCTGGCTATTGTAAATAGAGCTGCAATGAACATTGTGGTGCATGACTCTTTTTGAATTATGGTTTTCTCAGGGTATATGCCCAGTAGTGGGATTGCTGGGTCATATGGTAAATTGATACAGCCACTATGGAGAACAGTATGGAGGTTCCTTAAAAAACTAAAAATAGAACTACCATATGAAACTTACTTTTGATTCTTGGCTATTCAGGACTGTTTATAGGTCTCTGTGTTTTAATTAATTTCTTTTTGTTATAAATGATCAAAACCAGGAAGATAGTAATGAATAAGTTGTCACGTTTACAGAATCCATCGGGCCGACTGACTTTCAAGCAAAAAGAAATACAGTTGCAGTTAAATGATTTTATTTTCCTTGAATTAAACATTTTTAACAAGAATAATAAGTAGTAAAAATATTCTTGGCTCTATATAAAAAAGGAAAAAAGTAAGGTTCATTTTAAAACCGGGGTTGGGCCTTTTAAAATCTGAAGAAAAAAATACATGCTTAAGCGAGTGATTTATATTTTGAAGGCTTCTCAAGGCAAATGAAAACACCTCATCTAAGAAGGAGTGGAAAGAGTTCCACATCTTAAAAGACTATCAGAGAATTCCTTTCACTTCTTTTGTTAAGGCTTTTGATTAAACAAGAGGTGGAAGTTCACTCTTATTCAGCCTTATAATTACCTTCAGACTGAATATTGAGAAAATCGGCAATAAAAAGCCTGTCTAACAGTTTAGATTGCACTTTTCACACATTTAATCAGCTGTTTGCTTGCCTTCCAGGCCCCACCAATATATGTTTATCATGAAGCTTTCCCCTATAAATTACAACTGCTACGTTACAGCTCCAGAATTCACTCTTCTTGAGAGCAATTTCTTCTGGGGTTACCATATCAGACAAGATTAGTAGCTGGCAATCATGTAACAGGTATTACTATTATTGTTGTTTCCACCTGCTCTTTCTCTGTCATTTAGGTAAAATGCTCCCCTGTGCATTAGACAGAGATATAAACTCCCAAGGGAAAAAGAAACCCTGCCTTTTACTTTCTGCATCTTCATATGCCCAGGAACTTAATAAATGTTTAATTTAGATAATTTGGCACCTGTATTCCACAAAGTTTGTTGCCATTTTCAAAGGCATTTAATCATCTTTATGGTGCAGTAGAGGTCAAATATCAGAACAGAAAGATCACAGATTATTTTAATTTGATCAGCCCTGGGCATGATTCCTTACTTCCCCACTTTACTGGCTATATAGCCCAGAAAAAAATTACTTAATCTTTCTGAATCTTACTTTCCTCATCTGGTAATATTAACTTCTCTAGAGGGTTATTGTAGGGATTAGGGGTAAGGTCATAATAATAACTAACGTGTACCAAGTCAATGCTGTAACTGTTTGTATGTATTAACTACTGTAGCCTTCTCAACAATACAATAAAATAAGGATTATTATTATCGTTCAATTTTAAAACAAGGAAACAGAAACATATAAAAATTCAGTAACTTGCCCCAGTCCACACAGTTATTTAGTGGCAGAGCCTGGATTTGTACCCAGAGAGCCATCTTCCAAACCCACTCTTAACTCTTAATCATCAGGCTACATTGCCTTTTTATTATTTCAGGAAGTACCCTTAGACACACAGTTTGAAGTAACTACTGTTATGAAAAATTGTAACAAGAAGAGTCCTAGATCATTCTAATAAACCAAGGTCAACTAGACCCATGTGAAAATCCTCTAGGCCTTTAGTGCTTCTAACATTTGGTCATCTAGACTCTACTGGAACATGGAGGCTGGGCCATCCCACTTTCATATGATTCTTGAGATCAGCCTATTTCTTATTTGGAGCTCAAACTTGTCTTCTGGTAAATGTACTAGTTTTTCACATTACAGCTACACATAAAATCCTAAATTCACATACTAGTTTAGCTCTCCATGTACTTAAGGATAGTTTGTATGCTATCTTTCAAGTTTCTTATTTTTTTCATCTCTTGGTTAAACATCTAGGGTTTATTCAACAATCCTCTTATATCTGCCAAGGCTTTCATCTCTCAGGTAACTTTTCCCTAATCACACTCCCATTTGCCAATAACCTCTTAAAATCTGTTGGCCAAAGTGAATATAATATTCCACCATGGAATAAGTAATACAGAATTCAGGGAGACTATTCTTTATATTATTTTGTGGACTCTGTTTCTCTTAACACAGACTAAGTATATATTTTCTTTCAGAGCTAGCGCATTATACTTTTGCTCATACTTAACTTGGATCAGCAGTCAAGTAAACCATGAAACTGTTAAGTCGGTTTCCTCTATCCTGTGCAATTGTTTTTTCGAACCCAAATTCAAGAGTGTATTTATATTTTATTAACATTCATTGAATGCCTACTATATGCAAAACATGATGCTGAGCCTTATGAGAAACACAGAATTGTAGGTGTCCTTTCTATTCTCAAGGAACCCATATACCAGTAGGAGGGAATAGGGAAAAGGGGGAGAAGAGAAAGGACAACTAAAGAAAAGAAGACAGTTGAAGGGTAGGGCAAAGGGCACAATGAATGTGGGCCCAAGATGTAAGAGCTCAGAATTAAGAATCTAAAAATGAAACTCTGGTAGAAGCAGTGTGTCCTTATTTGAAAGCTGAAAGTAGGACAACTACAGGAAGTGCTTTTAAATGTTTGTTAAGTGTCATAGGGTTATTTCGATCCTCTTGTTCCTACAGTCTGAATAAATTTGAATCTTGGTTCTGTTTTTTGCCATATTAGCTACCTTCCCCAATCTATGTCATTTGCAAATTGGATTCATCTTCTTTAACTTGAGTGTATACCCATATATTTGATATTAAACTGTCCCTGTGCACCACATTTTAGTCTAAATCTAAAAATAAATTACCTAGAATATATTTTATTCTCTCAAAAACCAGGAGAGTTCTTAAGGAAGAGTCACTTATCAGCTGGATAAAGCTGACCGTTATGGGTTTGTTGTACCTAAGTGCCAGTGGCTTCCTCCAGAAAGCTTACACAAAGAAAGAAACAGAAACTAGCCATGGATATGAACCCTCCAAAAAGAAGTACAGACTCTCTTTGGGAGCATCAGGAATTGAGGGAAAAGAAAGAAGTAGCTGCATCCACAGCTCTGTTCCTAGTATATTCTATTAAGCTGTTCATATTATAATTGTTTCTTCCTGTGTTCCACTCCATTTTCATTCTGCCACCATGAGTGTCACCTCACAGTCTGCAGATTTATTAGCAACCAGAATTCAGAACTCACAGGAGTCACTAAGCATCAATAAAATCACACTTGTGTTTAAAATGAGTGACTTTTTTTCCAATTTCAGTCATACCTAAAACTGCCTCACCTTAAAACCTTCTTTCTACAAACGCATGGCTTCAAAATAATTTTAAATTCATAAGTGAGGTCATTTTTAAAAATGGAAATTCCTATATGGCACAAGAAGAAGCTAAACACCAGATTTGGATTTTATGGCCCACATGGTGACAGCAGGATCCTTGAAGGGCTGCCCTTCAGCTTAAGTGTAGGATAGAAACACACATACACACAAATAAAACATTCACCACCACAGGAGATTAGGAGAAGACACCATTTTGCCTGTACTTCAGTGGGGAGGAAGAAATGTTTGCTCTTACAGAGTTCTGAGCTTTAAAATTATACCATCTCTGTGGTATACCACTTGGCAAAGAAATTAACTCAAATATTGATTGCAATACTCCTGGTATACCTGCAGAAGCAAATGCAAAATTCCTCTGGAGAGAAAAGACCTCAGGTTTCACAGGTAAATCTTCAATGAAGATAAGATCAGACATTAAAAAGAAAAAAAAACAAAAAACACATAAGGCAACACTGTATCATGGGCAAGAGTCAGCAAACACAACAAAAGGCAGATTTAGATCCCCTTAACTTCAGATGATTTAGACCCCCCTGAACTTCAGACAATACAGCAACATGATAAAGATTATAATGTAATATAAGTGTTTTAAAGACATAAAAGAAGGAATCAAAACCACAAGAAATGAATAAGAACTAAGGGAAGAAAAACAAAAGAACTAAATGATTTGAAAAAAATAACTCCTAGGAATAAAAAAGATAGTTATTTAAAAAAAAATTCAGCAGATAAGCTAACAAAGGATTAGACAAAGCTGAGGAGAGGAGATAACTGATAGACTGGGGGACAGATATGAAGAAATCACAAAGGTCACAGCACGAGAGATAAAGAGATGGAAAATACTAAAGAAAGTTGAAGAAACATAGAAAGATAACGGCCAACATACATCCAATAGGAAGTCCAAAAGGAAAGAATAGAGAATGAGAGAGAAGCAATATTCAAGGACATAAAGATGAAGTGTTTTCCAAAACAGATGAAAGAGACGACTCCTCAGATTCAATCATCTAAATGAGCCCCAAACAAGATAAATAAAAATACAGTTATAATGCACTGAAACCACAAACCCCAAGGAAAGGAGGATCTTCAAAGAAAAGATGTATTTTCAAATGAATTATTGATACAATTGAACTGACAGCAGACTTCTAAACACAAATCTCAGAGGCCGGGAAGGCAGTGGTATACTTCCCTCACAGTGCTTAGAGAAAACACCTGGAATTCTACACCTAGCTCACCTAAGACTGAAAATGGCATAAAGCCCATATTAGAGAAAGAGAGTTTGCCATTAATAGACTCACTCTAGGAGAGTACTAAGGTAGGTCCTTCAGGAAGAAAGAAACAAAACATAGAAGAAAGAAATGGAATGCAAGAAGCAAAGATAATTTGACTATAAATTAAATGTGTCCTAGATATATTTTGAATTAGAGAAGACTAAGTCCCAGATAGCTATTCGTGTCTTTACCACTTTCTAAAGTCTCTCCAAGATATCAAGTTTGTACCTCCCCCATTATATTTCTAATGAATAGAAATTCATTGGCTTATGTCTGTAAAAAAAAATTTAGACTATATGAAGGAGAAAGTGGCAGAACATTCCCAACCAAAGTATGGGGGTGCCCAAAGGAAAAGAAAGATCTTGTACCCAAGATGTGCATTCTTATTAGCAACCCCAGAGTTACAAATTAAAAGTCTATTATTTGAGTGGTAGCATGCTCCTATAACACTGACTTTCCTATTTGAATCATTCTGTCTAATGAGAATATATCAATAGTATGATTTCCAAGGCATACTCTTAAGGGGAAAAAAACAGACGTTTAGGGAAGAGATAAAAAGGAAATTTACTTTTCATTGTATGTCCTTTGTCCTTTTAAATTTTATACCATGTACATAAATTGCTTTTTCAAATATTAAGTATTCAGTTAATTAATTTTAGAATAATATCAAAGAAAAATCTAAAAAGTGACTTTATTTGGTTTGCTTTGAATGAAAAGAAGAAGAGGGGATATGGATACTAGGAACTCAAGGGTATAATACAATATAAGTTATATTCAAGGGTGATCCCTTGAAAAAATTAGCAATACTTTTAAAGCAAAAGTGAAGATCTTTTCCAAATTCCCAAATAATCCATTTGGCTTTTTAATTTTTTTTTTCTTTTTTGGAGACCTGCCTTCTAACAGCTTGAAACCTACATTTTTTTCCCTTACATTAAGTCCATGATGTGTCATCATTTCCAGTGTTAATTAGGTAGGCCTTACAATAAAAGAGCCTGAAAAATTTCCCCATCAGAGTTGTTATCTATTATACATGACTGATACATGGAAAGAGTAAGATTTTTTTCCAATTAACCTGAACGACTTGGAAGAATGACTTTGAGATTCAACACTGAGAACTTTTAACTACTTTTTGAATAGTACAAAGACAAATTTCCATAAAACATTAATTTTTAAAGATTTGCATTAGGACTAAAATAAAGCAATTATAAGTAAATGTAAAGAATGCAAATTCCTAAATTAAACATTTTAAACCATTACAGTGTAGTAAAATTATACTTAAAGCAGGTTTATAAATAAATCAAGAAAACTGGAATTATTTCTAATTCCTAACCCTTATTTTATAACATTTCAGGGTACATACTGCTAATTTAAGGACATCTAAAAGCTTCAAACAGCTCTGTATGTACATTTTACTTAAAATATATAATATAATCACATCAAATATCATTTATTGAGTGCTTACCACATCAAAGACATGGTGCTGTGCACCTTGCTAACATTACTTCTTTTAATCTCCAGAACAACCCATGAGGTAGATATTATTATCTTCATTTTATACACATAAAAATTAAGGCATGAAAAAATGAAGTAACATAGAAAAGGTCACACAGCTGGTCAACAGTAGAGCTAGGACTCATGCTGATGTCACTCTGACTTCAATTTCTGTGTTCTTGACCACTCTGTTAAATGCTTCAAGGAGAACCAAGGTTTGGCATAACATTAAGCAATTAAAGGGTTATTTAAAAGAGGTCAAGGATCACCAACATAAAGAGAAGACATGTCTTAAGTACCTAAGTTAACTCATATGCAGGTATGGTCAAAAAGCTTTTGGTGAGAGTTTTTGTTTTTAATTTGGCAACAGGAAAAAGTAACATTGGGATCTAAACACCTAATTCTTCCAAAGTTCATTACTATGCATTCATTCATCAAATGTAATTTATTCACTTTTATGACTAGAGACCAAGTCTGAAGACCAGCAAGTATGACTGGAGTCTCCATCTTAGGCAGAAAATGGCTTTTGTATGTGAAGTTTGTATTTGTTTAGCTAGAGCAAAATGAATTCAAAATAATATTAAAAAAAGATCACCGTTGTTGGTAAAGCGAAGGTATTTAAAGATTTTCTTTCTGATTAAACTATGTTAGCTCAACATTTTTACTCAAATTCTCCTCTTCTCCTCCAAAAAGATATACATTTTGGTAATGGAATTTCACTGTGAGTCATTTTGGTTAAAAAAAACCCCAAAACATTGGTTGCTATGTATACTACGTATGCTATGGCAGAAATGTTTTGAAATTTTTCTTTTGTTTCTGAATTTTTTTCAGTCTATGTAAAATGATATAAAATGATGTAAGCGTCTAAAAAATATGCCTTTTAGAAAAAGTTACATGATCATGAAATTAAATCAATATGTTCCTTTAATGATGAAAAATGTGCTAGTTTAACAATATCAGGAAATGTAATACAGTTCGACATTAATAATAAATGCTAACTATGCATACTACTGGCAAAATAACTTTGTTACTATAAATGAATTGAAGGATTTTTACTACCTATACTGTAACAGTAATAATACAAACTTTTAAAAAATCAATCAACCTCAACCAATTTGAAGTTATCTTGGACGTAAAGCAACGATCACATATGCCTCATGCTTCATTTTATCATCTTGAAACTACAGATATTAAAAAGCTACGAAAACACTTAGGAATGCAACTTAAATTTATATTCATTTAATTACTCACTGTAAATAATTAAAATCTCATCTCATGTTTTGATCTGTGGTCAAGAACACCATTATTTTACACACACACATACACATAGACACAAAGCCATGTATCACTAAAATGTCTGATTTCCTTTTCTTTGATATTGCAGCATATTTTTTTAGCTTTGCCATTTGATATCAACTTTTTCCCAGTTATAAGCATCTCAATTTGATTTAAGTCAGCAGTTACTTATAGGGGACTGTCAAATCTTTTAGAGTTATGCTGTAAATCATGACTGAAAGATTTACTTTCAGTATAATAAGACAGCTTTGCATATTAATTAGATCAGCAGACACATGTTTGCTGAGGTTTAGCAATTGTGCAATAAATATAGCATGGCAGTGATAGAGCTGTTAAACCTCAGCACATAGATTTCTAATACATTTTATTGAGTTTATCCAAGAAATAATCACCTTGCTAAACCCAAGTTAACCACATGATGGAATATTAGGATGTTTAATTAAAAATGAAGTTATGCTGTACAAGTGGGTCACCTTACATAGCGGCTAAAAAAAGAAGGCCATGAAAAATTAATTTTACTCAATAAAAACATACACATAGCCCTTTTGTGACGTTGGTAAATGGATTCAGCCATTTCACTAAGATACACATGATGCAGAAATAGACTAAATAAATTTGGGGGAGGGGGTTCAGAGGAGACTTTTTCAACTAAAGTAACAAGGGTTGGTAAATGTCATGCACATTAGGATTGTCTTTCAAAAAATCAGTAAATCCTTTTACGTCATCCTCAGAGATCCATTGTGAGGGCTCAACAGATGACCACTGGGGCCAGGAATTAATCTCCTCTGTAAGCTATCAGGCAGCATCCAACTCCAGCAGGCCACATTTATGCCATTCCTATACATGGGCAATCTAGGCAATCCTGACGCTTTCCCTACCTTGGGAGAGAAAAACTGCCACAGAAGTCACTGTTAAAGACAACAGGATTATCTGGTAGCTGAAGGGGTGGGCATAACAAAAACACAGACTTCATGAGTGATGATAGTAGGATGAATTCCTCTGAGCATATACCATGGCATAGGCAGAAAGGAAAGAAGGAAGGGAGGAAGGGAGAGAGGGAGGAAGAGAGGGAGGGAGGGAGGAGGGAAGGGAAGGAGGAAGGGAGGGAAGGAGGGGGGAAGGGAGGGAGGGAGGGAGGAAAAAGGAAACACTGGAATAAGAATCAGAAGATGAGTTCTAAATTGCAGATCTGTATCTATAATTAAACACCATATATAAGTAACTTCACCTCTCTGTGCCATAATTACCTCATCTGCCACGTGAAAGTATAAGACCAGATGACCCTGAAGCCCTCTTTAAACTAATATTTTAAAATATCCAGTAAATATGGAAGCAACCACATCATCTCTTTCTTCCTCATTTACACCTTTGTTTATTTATTCAACAAATAGTTGTGGAGCACCTAATAAGGTATAGGCCTTACACTATGTCTCAAAGATTCAAAAGTGAACAAGTTATACCCTTTACCCCCATAAAGCTCCATGCCTGGTGTGGAAGTGAAGAGAGGAGACAGATGGACAAGAAAATGAAAGCTGGGTAGATCAGCAGGGGTCAAATGTTGAAGGTCATGGTAAGACATGTGACCTTTATCCCGAGGGCAATGGGAGGCACTGACTTTTTTCTGTCTGGGGTGATATGATCAGATTTGGGCTTTATAGTCTGTGGAGATTGCACTGGAGAGAGATGCCTGAGAGGCCTGAACTACTGTAGTTGCAGCCAGACTTGAAAGAAAGGGACCCTAGTACCGAGAACATAAAGGACTTGACTGGATGTGGAAGGGGTGTGAGGGGGATGATTCCTTGAGTACTGGTGGGAGGGAGGGAGAGGGGGAGGAAGGGGGCGGGGGCGCGAGGGCAGGAAGAAGGGATTAAACTTGGTGGATACGGCTGCCACTCACTGAAACAGGAAATAGACGTGAAGAACCGGGTTTTGGAAACAGAAGAGGAAGAGGACATGAGGCAGGAGCCATGGAGGCGATGAGAAGCTCAGTTTGGGGTCTCTGGATTTAAGGTTCCCAAAGAAACATTGGACATTTGGGTTTGGATCACGTGCCACAGAATGAAATAGCACTTAGTTCTCTTTATGAATCATTGAAGATTCTCTCTAGAGGTTCTTAACTATTTGGAAATCGTATAACACATATGAAATCTTTAAGAGCCCAGGTTCTCCCTGCAGAAAAATGTACACCTGCACAGATACTCAGGGAATTCATGGACCCCAAAGCCCATCCATAGACCTACAGGGGTCCAGGAATTCCAAGGTGAGAATCCCTGCCAGGGGGATGAGGATAAATATGGCAGTGATCGAAAAAGGAAGTAACTCAGAGTTCCTTGTCCTGATGACATCAGAGAAATGCAGAAAATGTTTTGATTGCTTTGAGTAAATTGCACTAGCAATGACAGACAGCAGATATGGCAAAAGGCTGGCCTGAAGCTCACCAAACCAGTTTCATCTTCCTGGACACTCAGCTCAGCTACATTTTCTTAACCCCTTGAATCCATGTGGTTAGATCTTACCAATGGTATGTGAGGGGAAGGGACACTTCTGACCTGAGGCAGTAACACTGGGTGTGCATTTTCCATGCTTTCTCTGTGGTCCTCTTCTCTAGCAGTTTTAGAGGTCATGTACTGGGCATGGCTTCTTCACTAAATGGCAATAGCCAGGGTCCCTAGTTTGAGGAATCCCAATCCCAATCCCCCTCAACTCTCTCCTCAATACCTCATTCAACATATCAAACTGAGATGTGAATGAGCAATACACCTTTTATATTAACCACTGAAATTTTGGGACTTGATACAGAAGCTGAGGTTAGTTACCTTTATTAATAAAGTAAATATCAATAATAATAATAATAATACCCATCATACGTAAGGTCCATAGGTTAATAAAACAATTTCATACTATCTGCTTTAGTTTTCTTTACAGGACCTATTGTTACCTGACATTTATTTTCCTGTTTAGAGTCCCTCTATTCCACTACAGCATAATTTCCATGCAGACAGGGCCTCAGTTTTGTGCACTGCTATATCCTGTTTCTAGATCAGTGCTCAGCATATAACAGATCCTAATTAAACATCTGTTGAGTAAATGGGTGAATAAATTATTTCAAATGGGTCTCTTCTCATCTGAAGGTATTTTTTTTAAAGGGCACACCTTCTATTTATAACTACATCAACAAAAATGGTGGTGTTGGGAGGTGAGGAATTGGGATCTAACCTGGAGCAATAATTGGGACAGATGCCTTAAGGCAAGCATGGGTATTACATTTTCCCAGATAGGAGGCATTCTCTCTCCTCTGTCATTAGAGTGACTTCAGAAGAAACTTTGAAAAGCAATTATATAGATAAAAACCTGGATTTGGGGGTAGAAAGACCTTAGTATTCAGCTGCTAGCTCTGTGATGTTAGAAAAATTAAATCATGACAAACCCAATATTTTTGTTTGTAAATGGATAATACCTCCAAGATAATACCTATCTTCGAGGAGACCTGTGAAGAGTAAGGTGATGTACAGAGGGTAAAAGACACAGAAGTTATGCACCGTGCCCAAGGCCACATAACAAGGCAAGAGTAAAACTAGATTTTAAACCTACATCTTTCTCAAAGCCCTTGGCTTTTTGTGTTTGTCCTCTTACAGACTGAAAGTTCAAGGATAATTACACAGAGAAAGCTAGATATTCTGCTGGGTTACTTTTAACTCCAGTTTTAAATTTTACATTGCTCAGATTAATCTTATGCCATTCCACACTTTCACAATCTCTCCATATAATTTTTTTTTAGTGGGGAAATGATATGCAGGATTGAGTATGACCATTATTCATCCCAGATTTTCTGGGACAGCCTTTATTTCAAAATTGCACACCACTGAAATTCCCTGAAAAAGCCACTATTTCAGTATCCAGACTTTGTACCAGAAACAGCATAAAATACTGTATTCAGGAAACATAGTTACCATAGGTCTCAATGTACACCTTGTTAGTGTACCTTGATGCATGTGTGGGTACTACTGGAGATCATGGGATAGAAACATTGTAGAACCACTGCACTGGAAGTACCTGATCTTGAGCTACTAAATCCTATGATAGTTAATTATCAGAAATCTGTATTTTTTTAGCAAGTTAACAAGCTCTATGGGTGATTCACATGCATGATGAGTTTTGGAACTCTTGATTTTGGAAATGATCTCCTTAAGAAAGAGGCCCACATATCAAAGGTAGCCACTAGGCATTTTCTGTTAGAGACCTTTGTAACCAGTTAGTCACTGAAGTTTGAAAAGCACCACTTAGAGGTACTTGCAGAAAGAAAGGATGTAGTGATGCTTTTGTGAGCATCCTTCTGTGCTCGGTGGCAGTACTTATTCAGTAAACTTTTCACTTCTCAAATGGACCAGAGCATTTTCTTTCTCACATTCTGATCAGTGTATTTATTAAACCCGATGACTGCAGGTGGGATGGAGACAGGACATTCACTGCATCTACTGCACTGAGATATATGGAAAGCAAGAGGAGGTGGTAACCACTAATCACCGGTGGCAGCAGCTTTCTCTCAGGGAGAATAATCAGACTTTGTGAGGTCATCTGCTATTAGAACCCACTTAACCCAAAGAAACCAAAACTACTACTGATATGATTTTAATTAGGGGCTAATACTCAAGGCACTTTTTAAATTCTCAAGGTGTGTTTTCAATGGACAAAACATCTTACTTTGAGTCATAAGCTATATACAGACTACACACATATATATTTTTTAATATTTTTAAAAGTTTCTAGTATTAGTATCTATCAGAAAGAGTAAGTTCAGAACAGACTTGGATGAGGAATAATTAAGGGGTAGAAAACTTTAAACACTTTGTAAACAGACAACAATGAAAAAATATTAAATGGACCAGGTAAAAATTTATTCAAAATTCTCTAATGTGGATGCAGGAAGTAGTGTGTCCCAGGAAGTGAGTTGGCCATAAGCTTGAACTCTATCCTTTAATATGGGCATATAGATTCCAGGAAAACTGGGCGCCAAATGAGTAAAGTGAATTATGAAGTCATAAAATCCTGGGCGATCCCACATATTTTTCTGAAAAAGTTCAACATACTTCTAGTTATAATAGCTGCAAAACCTCCTTAGAGTGACTTTGGGCAAACACCCAGTGACTACGCCTTACTGAAACTTCCCACCTCCTGCCTCCTAAGCTTCCGTGTTAATAGCGAGCGCCATGCTTTGAGAGCCCACTTGAAACATTACTTTCCTCATTGGTTACTTTATACATTGGCGTAAAAATTCATCTTCTAGAAGATGGTATGATATTCTTACCCGTTTCACAGCTGGGCCCGGTGAAGCCTTGTGGGCAGGCACACACGTTAGCGGCAATACAAGCTCCTCCATTCCTACAGCCATCTTTGCAAAACGCTAAAATAATTCAGATACATAATTTTAGCACTTTAGAAGGAAGTAGTTCAAGATACTCCAAACTAGCTTTTCTTTATTGCCTTTGATATAAATGCTATTATAATTTCATATTCAAATAATACTTTCCATATAGGTAAAAATTTCAACACAATTTGTAGACTAGTACTCTTTCCATTGTTAAGTATTTCACCTGTAAAAGAAAATACTGAGCTTTCTTTTAACAAACAACAGTAGCCTTACAACACAGGAATTAGAAGTAGTATTGCACCTCAGTGTAGCAATCCAGCTTGAAATTAAATCTAAAAAAAATGGCAGCTATCCTAGGCATCTTCTTAAGGAAGAAACCACCACCTAAAGAATAAGATACAGAAATAAGAAATAATTGAATTCTATATGGCTCTGATCATTCTACACACTGTCCAAACTGTCAAAATACTAGAGAAGTGTCCCATCCTTCAAAAACTTCTAAATCAGTCCTGGTGATGAATTAGCCAATAATGAGAATTTGATAAAGGAGTCTTCAAGAAGGGTCTTGAATCCCTCTGCCAAGGATAGGTCAGGATCCAGGATCAAGGGCAAAGGCATTGCACAGCCTGTTGTGTTAAAGTGGGTTTGTGAGTGAGGGGAGTTCTTCTGTGAGTAGAAAAAGAAGCCAAGCTCTGAGCCACTGCAAGGGTGATCTTTTGAGATGCGCTGCCCTCAAAAAAGATGAGAAAAACAAGATGAGCAGGATGGAGTACCCTTAGAAACTTCTGTTTCAGCTTCAACTTATTCTTTGACTCTGTAAGGCAAAGGCTGTTCCCTCAGCCTGGCAAGGCCTGTTGTGGATGAACTCAATCAGCCTGTTCCATGCCTGGGGCAAAAGCTTTTGCTCTAGTTCTCTGGCATGTGCTTCCTCTAATTAGTTAGGATGTACTTTCTCAGAGTGGGAAACTGTAGCAATCTGAGATTCTGCTACTGAATTAAAGGAAGGGGCACAAAGAGGCCATTTGGCTTCTTTGGTTCTAGGTCTTAATCTGTCTTCATCCTAGGCAAAAACAATACCTAGTCACCAAGAACTTGCAAAGAGATTAGGAATTGAAGCCTCATGAAAAGAAAGGGTACACCCACCAGACCATGTGTATATCCTCCTTGGAGTAATTTGCAAGGTTGCAGCCTGTTGCTAGAGAATAGGACTCAATGATTCAGATCCTACAGCTAAACTACTTCTCTCTCAGCTTTTGACGTTCCCAGCAGAGATGCACACAGGAACGGAGAGTCTTTACTCAGGCAACCTATAGTTCTAATTTCCAGAAGAAATTTATAGACGCTGGAAAGTTCTCCTTCCTTCAAAAATAAGAATTATCTGTCTGCATCTTCTCACGGCTTCAAGAATTCTTTACGCTATAAACTTTATTTTTCACATTAATAAGGAGTGAGAGTCAAATGCAAATAAGAATGAGAAGCTGTTGGGCTTCCAGATGAAATCTTAACTCTCAGAACATCCAGATGCTTTGGGGAAGTCCTAAGGGTGCATTTATACCATGCTATGGACTTGAAAGTCTAGCTTTCCTCAGGATCCGTCCAGTTTCTGAGGAAATCTTTGTGGGATTTAGACTCCCAAATGCGTAGGCCTTTAACATTGCTCTAAACTACAGATTTCCATAGACTTTGACAGAGTAATCCTCTGGCCCACCCCTATCTGCATCCACTGTATGATTGTAGACCAGGTCTGAAAGTCATGACCAAAGGACACGGCATTAGTAACAATTCCTTGTTATCTCCTGTCTCCCATATACATGTAACAAAGAAAATTAATTTTGGTAAACTCCAGGATAACGAACACAGTACATTCGAGGAATGGACCAGTTTTGAAGCTTAAAGTGCCTGAATTAGACAAATGATAAATAAATCTATATGACGTAATAAGGAATATGGGCTTTATCCTATGGAAGTTGGTGGAGTTTCCAGGATAGGACCTCCGTTTTCCTTGTGAAGTGGGAGGTAAGCTCATCTGATGAAGGAAAACGAGGGCATGGATAAAAGAGTGAATTAATGGATGGTGGTGCACTATAGCTGGAATATCTGCTGATGGAAATGAAAACCTGAGAATTATTGACTGGTAATGACAAACCAGGTAAAATGGGAAATGGTAACACATAGAAACCTAAAATTCCCAGTTAATTAGTACTCAGCTCAAGAGAGAGACAGCAGAGAAGAAAAGCTCTCAGACTGACCCCAAATAGATATTTCACAGTGGATCATGGTAGTAAAACAAATAGGTTGATAGGGCTGCTGAAAAAAATATAGCTGTAATGTTTGGACTCAAAAAGAAATATCGGAACCTGGGAGGAGACTGGTAATCTGGATGAAAAGGACAGGTCAGAGAGATTAAAGATGAAAAACTGTGGAAAGAACAGAGTGGGCAAACTGGAAGCAGAAGGACGTGGGGTTAGACAATAAAAAGCTAAAGTTTAGATTTCTAGAGTGGAGTAGTTCTGTACAAAAATGCCCAGGATGTGATTATGGCTATGATTCCACTAGAGAGGAAGAGAGGTGGAAATCACTGTAGTTGAGGTCATGGAGCATTAAATCAGAGTTGCTGAACAGTTTGGCCATTTAAACACTGACGTAATCCAAGAGGAAGCCCATGAGCTACACTTCAAAGTTCTCAATGGCTGTGGGAAGTACCCAGAAGGCAGGTAACAGTGATGAGAAAGGGTGGAGGGAGGGAGAGATGGATTGCATGATCTCTAATGGAAGAGGTGCCAGCACTTAATTCTTTTACCTTTGCACATCGTTCCATTCCCGGTATAGCCTGGCTTGCAAACGCAGTTGTGTCCTCCGACAGTATTGAAGCATAAAGCATTTTCATCACAGTTGTGCTGATTTGTGACACATTCATCATGTTCTGAAATGAGGATACGTTTTTGTTACTCAAAGACAGATTTTCAAAACCACCGTGCTTTAAATTGCACCTTCATCTTTGTTACTGTATGCTATTTCTTTCCAACACAGACATACACAAATTACCTATTAAAGAAGAGCTTGTATTTTGAAGTACTGTATACTCCTCTTGAAGTACATACATAGTGTACACACCCACAAACCTTAAACACAGAAGGATTTGGATACAAGGCCCACCAATAGTAGCAAGGAATAGAAGGAGAGGAGAGGGAAGGATGGGGATTAATTCTCAGAAGTAGATCCCAGAGCCAGCTGTTTACAGTCTCAGTGGTTAATATTTGGGGAATTATCTCATTATATAAGTCTGCTACCTAACTCTTTCCTGTAGCATGGAAAGGGTGATAGGAAAGGATGTGTAACTGTATTGCTCCATGAATCCTGACCTGCAGGATAATGGACTTGAAGCCCTGTGGAATTAGATGCAGTTAACATCTACAACCACACTTGCAGGCATAAAGATACACGTGCAAACTGCTGGGGGAATATCTGAGTTTCTTAGTAAGTTCCCTCTTTCTGCAAAGGAAGTATCACACTTTTATTAAATAAGACTAAAACTTGCCTTTATAATATGTGCAAATGCAAACTCTGAGATATACAATCAATATGATACCTCCTTTAACTGTGTGTAACTTGACACTTTCAAAAGCACTGAATCATTTGATTCTCCCAGCCCCGCTGTGAGAGAGGCAGAACCAATGTCATTATCACCATTTTAAAGATGAGTCAGTGGTGGCTCAGAGTGCTTCAGTAGCCTGCCCAAGTTCATGGAAATATTAGGCAACTTCAGAATGCTAGCTCAGTGTTCAGCAAAAATGTAAGTGTGAGGAATAAATACAGTAAATATGAGAAAGAAAACAGATCTAACATCGAAATCAAGATGAGTAGGAAATGAAATACAAGTGAGGAAATGCATACAAGTTAGTTCAGCCATCTAAAATCCCTACAGCCTCACTACTTATTACCCAGTCTCTTACATAAATAGTATTTAGGTCTAAAATTAAATATATATTTTAATACACTTACATTGATCGAGCCATTAATTCACTATGATATAAATAATCAAAGCAAAAAGAAATATTGCTTTTCCACTTTAGAACTTTTTGCATTCCAAACAATATGTATCTATCTATATATTATTCTAGACAACATAATAGTACTGTATCAGTAATTTTGAAAAAAAATTGCCTTTGACATATGTAGTTGAGATTAGACTAAAATCATTTATTTTAACTATAATACTAAAATAGAATGCTCTTTGTTTTATATTTAAAAAATAAAGATTAACATTTCATGATGCTATGTCCTGTGTTATGCAAGCACAAAGTTATGATAGTTTTAGCTATAGACCTACAATAAAATCTATAAAGATTATTCCCAATAACCTTTCAGACAGGTTTCAATCACTAAGGTTTTAGAATTACACAAATAGATATTCTCCAAATTCCTGGCTGAATTTCCCCAAATTATATAAAATTCCACCTTTATTATCTAGAATCAGAATACTCCAGAGTTTTAAATAAATTCATGCATATTGATGATAGCTTAGAAAATGGCTGGATTACACATGGGTGTCCTAATTGGGGATACCCTTGGACACTATTAAATATCGGAGGGACCAGAATGGGCAGCCCACCTCCTTCTGGGTTCAGCTGCCTGAAGCAAAATAAAACCACACTGTGAAGTTTGCAGCTGCTCCCAATTTTCTTCCCACTGCAATTCAAAGTGCTGCAGTTAATCTATAAATCTCTATACAGACAGCCGTGGGGCCCTTTAAAGACAGCTGCTGATTGATTTGATGTTGTTTTCACCCCTGCCTTGGTTGTCCTCTTAATTAGACGGTACTCACTGGGTAGAGGAAGGGCCTAACAAGATTCAGTTTAGCAACCAGTATGATAATGTTCAACAAATGTTAACTAATTACGCAACCTGGAATCTGGTTTGTCCTTTACTCTTGGCGGCCACTGAAATGAATAAGTGGCTTCTAAGCAACTCAAGGGTGAAGACAATTTTCCGGTTTTTAAATGCACTGGCGCGCACCTGTACATATATTGTCCCCTCTGCCTGCAGTGCCTGCCCTATGGATTCTCCTGGAAAACCCTTACTACTTTTAAAGATTACACTAAAATGGCATGTCTTCTGTGAAAATACCTTTCTCTCCCCCTCCCACAGAGCTGGGGCTTCTGTCTGTTTTCCCTAGCATGAGATACAAGGCTGTTTTACTATATTTTATCATAAGTGTCTACTTCTCCTTGGTTCTCTATTTTCATGCCCCACCTGCGAGTGTGAACTTTTGGAGAAGAATTTTATATTTTTCTTTGTATTTCATTTCAACATTCAAAGAAAGTGTCTTGAATAAATGACTGAAAGAATGAGTGACCAGGGACTTCCCTGGTGGTGCAGTGGTTAAGAATCCACCTGCCAATGCAGGGGACACGGGTTCGAGCCCTGGTCCGGGAAGATCCCACATGCCACGGAGCAACTAAGCCTGTGTGCCACAACTACTGAGCCGGCGCTCTAGAGCCTTTGAGCCACAACTACTGAGGCCCGTGTGCCTAGAGCCCGTGCTCCGCAACAAGAAAAGCCACCGCAATGAGAAGCCCACGCACTGCAATGAAGAGTGGCCCCTACTTGCCGCAACTAAAGAAAGTCCACACACAGCAAAGAAGACCCAATGCAGCCAAAGGACATACTTCCTATACCGTTATCATTCAAGTCAATCCCAATTTGTTCAATTGTAGACTAGACACCAAATGGAAAGCTACTGAAACCTAAGCTGTTTTTTACTGATTTTACTATGGTGGTGTTTTACTTGGTTTGGGATATTTCAAATATTAATTAAGATAGCAGGACATATTTTGAAAACAGAAAGTATTAATTCTTTTATATTGTCACTTTAATTTTTTTCAAACTACTTAAAATAAAGTTGGTTATACTCACAGTTATCAACTAAACTGTGATCTTAAGAAAAGCCTTTTAAAAAGCCTGTACTGTAATCTCACAGAAGAATTAACTTTAACTTGACAGCCCTTTAAAAAAGAGAATGTGAATGAAGCAAGGAGCAAATATTCTATAAGGTCATCTCAATAAATAGTTAATTATTGCTGCTCCATATCCACTTTTGGTCAAATGTCAACTTCATACTGTTTCCCTGACTGACATACCCCTAAGGACTCAACCACCAACCCACCAGTCAGCCTATCCATTTTTAATACTTCCTTCAACATTTTTAACATATAATACATAAAATTAAATAAAATAAGGAGGGAAATATTAAGACAGAATTTAAATCCATATTACATTCCAGTGTCTGAGAAGAGCATGTCAGGATATAATTGTGAATAACTTCTAAGTTTTATTTCACGTATATTGAAAAGCAGACACATCAGATCTGATGTTCAGAATATCCAATCCATAAGATCCAACACTATCTTCATATCCTCAGATAAAATGTCATTGTTCATGTGACATGACAGTCCAAACAATAGCTGGGATTGAAACCGAATGCACCCCTTTCTTTTTCTTTTCTTTAAAAATATTAGCACATAATAATTTTAATCAAAATTTAATCACTTTTGTACCTATGAATTTTAAATTTAAATAAAATGGAAAAAAAGGAAAAACATTATAGAAAGAAAACATCACCCCTCAACAGTTCTAAACAAAAGTAGTACGGGTGTCAATTATTACAGTACCTTATATACAGAATAGATAATGTTACAGTGATAGCTAGCAAAGATTTGTCCTGAGTGCCATATTTTGTATGCTCTGCATCTTTACATACTATGTAAAGCTGATTTCATACCAGTGACAAGGGTCAGTATAGTAAAATTCCTCTATGAAAATAAAGTAATAATATACACATTTGGATTTATCTAAATGCAGATGTTACATATAACAATAATACTTCAGTTTCACTGATTAACTCTTAACCTGTTTAAGTTAATGTATCTAAAATCATTTTAAGACTCAACACCCAACAGATCATCAGTCGGAATGACATAGAGTTGGATTCAAATTGGATTTTAAAATTGGTATTCATATTGAGCTGTTTCCAGAATGAATGTACTATCTAGAGACAAGACAGCCATTCTAAAATTCATATAGCTTTTCTCACTATGATTTCAGCACAGACATGCAAAACACAGAGCACATGTTCTATTCAAGAATTTCACTATGATACAAAAGGCAAATACTACAGAAAATAGGAGTGAGAAGTAATTTAAATATATCTACATTTCAATTCAATTAAATACAATTTTCTTCAATGTCTATTGTGTTTTAGGATCTTTTCGGGATTAAAAGTATGATTATAAATAGTAGCTATCCTCACAAAGCTTATAGTTTAGTTGGGGAGATAAGACAAAAACAGTTGCCTTTAGTGCATGGCTTCATTATGAGAAATGCTGAAGCAAGGAAGAAATCTCTGTTTTAAAAGGTCATAGAGATCAAAGGAGGAAGTCATTTCTAGTTGGGTCAGGTGGGAATGCAAGAATAACTTCATGGAGAGCAGAGCATTTGGCATGGATATTTTTTATGCATGTGTGGGGAAGAGGCAGGTTCCAAACTGAAACAGCATTTACATACTTTGCTTCTTTTGTTTTTGGAATCTTGAGTCTCTTACAAATTTGACTGAACCTGAATGACTTGTAATAATCCTAGTTCTATTTCAGTGCTTGCATACCACATACTTTGTAATATACACTATCTCATTTAATCCTCTTATTAATTAGGAAACTTTATTATTTTTCAGAAAATTAAACGTGGCTTATAGAAGCTGAGTATCTCACCTGAGATCACACAGCTGGTAGGTGGTAGAGCTGTGAATCACAACATCTGACTCCAAAAACTAGGTTATTGATTGCTATGCAATAGGGCCTCTTGACATTTAATGCGTAGGTTTTCCCTGATCTATTTTTTTATCCTAGTGTTCTTTTTTGTAATTATCCAGAGGTTTTGAATGTTTACACATTACAAGTCTTCTAATGTTTCACAATTAGGAAGTTATCATCTCTTTATTGTATTTTCTAGTATTTTTTTAACCCTATAGGAGCCTTATTAAAAATTATAGAACTCCTAGGGCAAAGCACTGAGGTACTTTCTGTTCATACTAAAATCTACATTTTCACACAGTTGAGAGACATTTTCAAAAGAAAAGGAAGATATCAATATGGTCAAGTACAAACGCCTGAAAAACAAAGTAACCAGCTCACAGAACTTGGACTCCAGCACTAATTCTCCCAGCTTAAAAATCTCTGGAAACTCAACCGTAATGTAGTTTGGCAACCAGATAACTCCAATGTCCAAGAGTCCTCTCCTCTGATACCAGTGGTCAGGCCCTAGTAACACTGTCCACTGCTTCTCGAGAATTCTGTTTTATATCCCCCAGCAATATACTAGATCCTTGGGCTGACACTTTTACACAGCAAATTCCACTCTTCTGGTAACAGAATGTAATATAGCTTCATAGCTGGCCCAATACCCTCAGAGAATCTTTCTTTTCCTCTGATAGATTTCTCCAGTTACAAGAATTATATTGTCTATGCTGCATCTTCTACTTTCCTTTCCAAATCTAGAAATGTTGGGAAAACAGCAGCTATCAGGGGTAAGGGGTAAGTTCCACAAAGAAAACTGTTTCACTTTCCCTGACCCATGTGTTTCCTGGAATATAAATTTACAGTGAGCAAATTCTCTCTTAGAATGTAGCAGGATATGGCTCTAAACCTCGTGACAATCTACCTCAGGTCTTAACCTGGGAACAAGCTCCCTCAGGCTTAAGACTGAATAAGTCTTGGAGCAAGGAAGCCCATGGAAGTGTAATAATCCTAGTTTATTGATAACACCATCAAACTGGATGCTTAGATGGGTGGTTTATCTCAAAAGTGAAGAGGTGCTTGGTTATTTTCCTCTTATATTTCCAGAGACCAGATTGCTTGCCTTAAGATATCAATGAGGTTTGCAGCAGTTCATCCATGAGTTTCACTCATATGTGTCCCCACCAAAGTCAGTGTGTAGTTATGTGTACTGGCCCGTGAAGAGCTTCAGAACAAGACAGCCCATGGGCCTGCAAATGAGACCTCTTAATTTACTCTGAAAAGAATGATGACAATGGTGAGTCCCCAGACAATATATGCCATCTCTATTTCTCAAATGAAACAACTCTTTGGACTTAACCACAGTTCCTTAGTACATTCACAAGATAATTATTCTATGGCAGGTCTTTTCAAAGTGAGTACAAACTGAAAATAAAGATTGTTTTCTATTACAACTCAACAATTTCTAGATAGTTTGGGGGTATATTGGAAAGAACTGGAATTCCTTCCTTCCTTCTTATCCCTCCTTCCTCCCCCTCCACAGATATTTAGTGGTCTGGTATGTGAACACCAATATTGTGCTCACTGCCACCAGCAAGACGCATCCCTGAAATCAAAACATTTGTCCTAATGATTACTGCTTTGTGAGGATGATTGTTACAATTCATTAGCTTAAAATGTCCTCCATCAACTGTTCTGTACTAGGACCCTAAGTAAATATGAAGACAAAGTAGAAATATGAGAAAATTATGTACTATTTTAATAAGCAATAGCAGGGAAGCAGTGTGATACATATGCTTTCCAGACAGGCTTGGTTGGAGATGCTATTTTATCCTAAGTTCTCAGTGGCCGTGCGAAAGTTAGCCGATCTTTCTAAGTTTAAAATGAGAAAATTAAGACCTATGTTAGAGAACTGTTACAAAGAATAAACTTCAATGATGAATGTAAGCACCCCGGCAAATCACAGACACTCAACAACTATTAGTTACCTTCTCATCTTATTATCTACTTCAGTGGGAAAATTCATTTTGTCGTTATTGGCTAGATGATGTCCTCTATTTCAATTTGCAAAACCTAAATGTCTCACAGAATTTGCTCTCTTCATAATCTTCTCTGAAATCAAATACATTTTGGACATTTTTCTGGTTTCCAAAATGCCACTGAAATAACTTTCAATGGTTATATTAAGGAAAAAGAAACCTCTATCATGCTTACCCAAAGCGATTCATTTTGTTTCTTATGGTTACCTTATTTACTCACTTTATATTACAGAGAAAAATCTATTTAGTACAATGTCATTTTAACAGAAGTCTACTTTTACTTTTAACACTATTCAAGTAACTATAAGAAATTATACTTTAAACTAGCTCAATGCCTACAACAGCAGCAAACCCACTAAAACTCATTTTTAACACCCAAGCATTTCTTGTTCACTACTCAACTTTCCTGTTCATTGACCACACCAATTCAATACTGACTTCTTGTTATTCTTCAGTTTGTTCAGCAACTAGGAATTTGTTCAGATTTCCTTCCTCCGACGTGCTTGGTTTATTTTCTTCTAGTCTTTTCACTGTATGTTCAGCCTCCTTGCCTAATCCCTATTTGATCAAGAATCTTAACAACCAAAGCACACTCAAATTTCCTCTCTACCCTTACAGTAATTTCACAAAGTAATTCAAATTCTATTTTTATGGCAACATCTTGTTTTGTCCTATTTGGTGTTTCAGGAAATAAGCTTTGTCTGAACACATTGTAGGGCAACAAAATACTTTTAACCATCAGTCAGATAGTTTTCATTTGTTCTTTCAACACACATTTATGAAACTTCTGCTGTGTGATTCTAGTGCTCCGGAAGAGGCAAAGATGCATCAAAATGGGATTTGTGACCTCAAGAAACTTTTGAACTACTACAGGATCAGTGATGTGAATAGACAATAACTGTGATATACTGCAGCCATTGTTTAGTGCTGTAAGAGAGAAAATAATAGTAATAATGACAATAGCTAATTTTTAAGTGCTTACTACATGCTCTAAAGAACTGCACTAAGTGTTTTATATGCATTATCCCCTTCAGCCTTCACAAAAACCTTTTCAGGTCGGTACTATTATTACTCTTATTTTACAAATAGGAATAGAGAGCTTTCCCAGAGCAAGGACGCATCTTGCCCAACATCACACAGCCAGGAAGTGACAAGGCCAAGAGTCTTCAATGTTTGAAAAAACTACAACCTATAAACAAAGATTTCAAAAGGCTTAAAGAGGAAGAGATGAAGATCGACTGAGTGGGATTCCCATAATCCTGGGAAAGTGTCATATAACAAATAGGCCAAAAAAGTTAGTCTTAAAAGATAGGAAGGGTTTTAACAGGAAAAGGGTAAAGATGAGAACGAATATTCCATATGGAGAGAGCATGAGTGCAAAAGACAAAAGCATGGGGTATGGTCGGGCTGTTCAGCGGTTGAGCTGGCATAGGTGATGACTGACAGGGGAGAGTAAGGAACAGTGTGAACAGGTCAGGAATACAGCGTGATTTTACCTGGTGGGCAATAAATAGGCACTTCCCCCTGTACCATAAAAGGTGGAATGAGAAAATTAAAGTTGATTTTTAGGGAAATTAACTGTAATATGCAGATGAGGAGAGGCTAACTTTCCTTGACAAAGTAGGAGTCCTGTGTTAGCAAGCCAGCCTCCCTCTCTCTCCTTAATCCTTCTTTCTTCCTTTTACTCTTCTCCTTTGGAATCAGAGTTAGATTATTACTGAGAGTTGAGAAAAGAGTCTGTGCAACACTGAGAGGCGAAACAAAGGGATAAGGAAGAGGAAGGGGAGGAGGAGGGGACGTGGAAATGGAAGAAAGCAAATAGACAGAAACTGAGTGCTTATTATCTGCCCAGCACTGTGTTGGGTAATGTACCTGTACAGCATAAGGAAGTACTACAAGGACATAGGAAGAATAGCTGAGGAGCTAGCCCCCCAAATCATAAGATTCAAATCCCTTTAAGGCAGCAATGATGTCTTACTCATTTTATACAGCCCAGTTCCTATGTTTTGTGGAAGGAAACTGTGTTGAAAAGAGAGCCTGCAATAGAATGGACCACAGCGATGGAGAAAGAGGGGCAGATTTAGACACAGAACTAATGCACCCCACAGTGAATCCATTTTTGAGTCAAAAGAAAGAAAGGTATTAAAAATAGCTCAGGTTTCAAATCTGGGTGACTGGGAAGATGGTGGTGAGATGAATAGAAATGAGGGCTTCTTTAGGGATTCTGTTATTCTTGTTCTTGTCTTAGTTTGGTTTGATTTGTTTTTTTATGGAAAAGAAGAAAATAGAATTAAGAAGTTAAAATATAAAAGCAAAGATCATATTAGGAAATTGAATTTACTCTACTGATGGTGACAAGCAAACCAAGCAAAAATTCCCCACCCCAAATCTGTCAGATAACCACCTAGATGCTAAAGCCTTGGGTCTAACTCATCAATCGCCCCCAACATCCAACAAAATGACTGGCACAAAATTGATCTCCAGTGAGTATTTGTTAATGAGTGAATCAATCACCATAAAGTACGTCTCTAACATGCAAAACATTCAGAGATTTGCTAATGCCAACTATTCAAGGTATGTATCCTGTACTGACAATTCTGTACATCCCTGCTTTCTCTTGCATTCCCCTCAGCAGCTTTGCTGCGTTCTCTTAAAATGCCTGCCCCATCCTCATTCCTTCACTCTTGACACATAACCTCCCAACAACTTCACAGAAAACCACCAGGTCATCGGGAAAGAATATCCTCAGGTTTCCCACCCACAGATGAATCTGTAGCTACGTGTACCAATAAGCCTTTCTTCCTCCCAAACCAGGAATCCGGGAGTCACCACAGACCTCTCTGCACTTCCTCCCACTCACTGCATCCAGGGACCAATTCATCCGGATTCTACTTCCTTGACAATTCTCATCCCTATCTCCCATCACCATACCCACTGCTCTGCAGTTGCCCATATTTGGGCACGAAATATCTCCTTTGGATTATTGCACTAGTCTCATTATGACAACGCTGCCCCCAGTTTTGTACGTTTCCAAAGCATTACCAGAATGACTTTTCTAATAAAAACTGATACTGTCTATCTCTCCCCCATTCTCTTCTTCTCAGTTTTTCTAGTGACATCCCATTATTTTAACTAGCCGTCAAGGCACTGCCTACTCATTAAGAGTTTCATTATGACATTTTGCTCTCACCATACTGCATCATTTATAACTCCCCCATGGCATCTATTTATTAATGATGACATTAATTGAGATTCCACTAAAGGCCAAGGATCATACCAGCCAATCCCTGTATATTTCACACATGCATCCTTGCTTTTTGCCCCAAAGGCCCTTCCCCACTTTCTTTGTCTACCTCTCCTACTCACCTCCCACTCAGATCAAACAATGGTTCCTTCTTCAGAAAACCTTCCTTAAAACTCCGTCAGTCTAATTTAGCTGAGCCCCTTAGGACCCATGGAGCCTTGTGCTTAATCCCATCACAGCATTTAAAAGCCACAATAGTAGTATTAAGAGTAAGGACTTTGGAGTCAGCGTACCTCAGTTCAGATCCCAGCTCTGCCTTTCGCTAGCTGTCAAATCTTACATTAATTACTATTTTTTAAACATCTTTATTAGGGTATAATTGCTTTACAATGTTGTGTTTGTTTCTGTTTTATAACAAAGTGAATCCGCTACACATACACAGTTATCCCCATATCTCCTCCCTCTTGCATCTCCCTCCCACCCTCCTTATCCTACCCCTCTAGGTGGTCACAAAATACCAAGCTGATCTCCCTGTGCTATGTGGCTGATTCCTACTAGCTATTTTACATTCAGTAGTGTATATATGTCCATGCCACTCTCTCACTTCATCCCAGCTTACACTTCCCCCTCCCCATGTCCTCAAGTCCATTCTCTACGTCTGCATCTTTATTCCTGTCCTGCCTCTAGGTTCTTCAGAACTTTTTTTTTTTTCAGATTCCATATATATGTGTTAGCATATGGTATTTGTATTTCTCTTTCTGACTTACTTCACTCTGTATGACAGACTCTAGGTCAATCCACCTCACTACAAATAACTCAATTACATTTCTTTTTATGGCTGAGTAATATTCCATTGTATATATGTGCCACATCTTCTTTATCCATTCATCTGTTGATGGACACTTAGGTTGCTTCCATGTCCTGACTATTGTAAATAGAGCTGCAATGAACATCGTGGTACATGACTCTTCCTGAATTATGGTTTTCTCAGGGTATAGGCTCAGTAGTGGGATTGCTGGGTCATATGGTAGTTCTATTTTTAGTTTTTTAAGGAACCTCCATACTGTTCTCCATAGTGGCTGTATCAATTTACATTCCCACCAACAATGCAAGAGGGTTCCCTTTTGTCCACACCCTCTCCAGCATTTATTGTTTGTAGATTTTTCAATGATGGCCATTCTGACTGGTGTGAGGTGATACCTCATTGTAGTTTTGATTTGCATTTCTCTAATGATTAGTGATGTTGAGTATCCTTTCATGTGTTTGTTGGTAATCTGTATATCTTCTTTAGAGAAATGTCTATTTAGGTCTTCTGCCTATTTTTGGATTGGGTTCTTTGCTTTTTTGATATTGAGTTCCATGAGTTGCTTGTAATTTTGGAGATTAATCCTTTGTCAGCTGCTTCATTTGCAAATATTTTCTCCCATTCTGAGAGTTGTATTTTCGTCTTGTTTATGGTTTCCTTTGCTGTGCAAAAGCTTTGAAGTTTCATTAGGTCCCATTCGTTTATTTTTATTTCCATTTCTCTAGGAGGTGGGTTAAAAAGGATCTTGCTGTGATTTATGTCATAGAGTGTTCTGCCTATGTTTTCCTCTAAGTTTTATAGTGTCTGGCCTTACATTTAGGTCTTTAATCCATTTTGAGTTTATTTTCGTGTATGGTGTTAGGGAGTGTTCTAATTTCATTCTTTTACATGTAGCTGTCCAGTTCTCCCAACACCACTTATTGAAGAGGCTGTGTTTTCTCCATTGTATAGTCTTGCCTTCTTTATCAAAAATAAAGTGACCATATGTGCGTGGGTTTATCTCTGGGCTTTCTATCCTGTTCCATTGATCTATATATCTGTTTTTGTGCCAGTACCAGTCCGGGAGCCTGATTCCTAAAGCTCTGTTTTTCTTTCTCAAGATTGCTTTGGCTATTCGGGATCTTTTGTGTTTCCATACAAATTGTGAAATTTTTTGTTCTAGTTCTGTGAAAAATGCCAGTGGTAGTTTGATAGGGATTGCATTGAATCTGTAGATTGCTTTGGGTAGTAGAGTCATTTTCACAATGTTGATTCTTCCAATCCAAGAACATGGCATATCTCTCTATCTGTTTGTAACATCTTTAATTTCTTTCATGAGTGTCTTATAGTTTTCTGCATACAGGTCTTTTGACTCCTTACGTAGGTTTATTCCTAGGTATTTTATTCTTTTTGTTGCAGTGGTAACTGGCAGTGTTTCCTTAATTTCTCTTTCCGATTTTTCAACATTAGTGTATAGGAATGCAAAAGATTTCTGTGCATTAATTTTGTATCCTGCTACTTTACCAAATTCCTTGATTAGCTCTAGTAGTTTTCTGGAAGCATCTTTAGGATTCTCTATGTATAGTATCATCTCATCTGCCAACAGTGACATCTTTACTTCTTCTTTTCCGATTTGGATTCGTTTTATTTCTAATTCTGCTCAGATTTCTGTGGCTAAAACTTCCAAAACTATGTTGAATAATACTGGTGAGAGTGGACAACCATGTCTTGTTCCTGATCTTAGAGAAATGGTTTCAGTTTTTCACCATTGAGAATGATGTTGGCTGTGGGTTTGTCATATATGGCCTTTATTATATTAAGATAAGTTCTCTCTATGCCTACTTTCTGGAGGGTTTTTATCATAAATGGGTGTTGAATTTTGTCGAAAGCTTTTTCTGCATCTACTGAGATGATCATATGGTTTTTCTCCTTCAATTTGTTAATATGGTTTATCACCTTGATTGATTTGCTTATATTGAAGAATCCTTGCATTCCTGGGATAAACCACACTTGATCGTGGTGTATGATCCTTTTAATGTGTTGTTGGATTCTGTTTTCTAGTATTTTGTTGAGGATTTTTGCATCTATGCTCATCAGTGATATTGGCCTGTAGTTTTCTTTCTTTGTCACATCTTTGTCTGGTTTTGGTATCAGGGTGATGGTGGTCTCGTAGAATGAGTTCGGGAGTGTTCCTCCCTCTGCTATATTTTGGAAGAGTTTGAGATGGATAGGTGTTACCTCTTCTCTAAATGTTTGATAGAATTAGCCTGTGAAGCCATCTGGTCGTGGCCTTTGGTTGTTGGAAGATTTTAAATTACAGTCTCGATTTCAGTGCTTGTGATTCGTCTGTTTATATTTTCTATTTCTTCCTGGTTCAGTCTCAGAAGTTTGTGCTTTTCTAAGAATTTGTCCATTTCTTACAGGTTGTCCATTTTATTGGCATATAGTTGCTTGTAGTAATCTCTCATTATCCTTTGTATTTCTGTAGTGTCAGTTGTTACTTCTCCTTTTTCATTTATAATTCTATTGATTTGAGCCTTCTCCCTTTTTTTCTTGATGAGTCTGGCTAATGGTGTATCAATTTTGTTTATCTCCTTAAAGAACCAGCTTTTAGTTTTTTTGATCTTTGCTATTGTTTTCTTCATTTATTTTGGATCTGATCTTTATGATCTTTCCTTCTGCTAACTTTGGGGTTTTTTTGTTCTTCTTTCTCAAACTGCTTTACATGTAAGGTTAGGTTGTTTATTTGAGATGTTTCTTTTTTCTTGAGGTAGGATTGTATTGCTTTAAGCTTCCCTCTTAGAACTGCTTTTGCTGCATCCTGTAGGTTTTGGGTTGTCGTGTTTTCATTGTCATTTGTTTCTAAGTATTTTTTGATTTCCCCTTTGATTTCTTCAGTGATCTGTTGGTTATTTACTAGTGTATTATTTAGCCTCCGTGTGTTTGTATTTCTTACAGATTTTTTCCTATAATTGATATATAGTCTCATAGCCTTGTGGTCTGAAAAGATACTTGATACAATTTTTATTTACCAAGGCTTGACTTGTGACCCAGTATACAATCCATCCTGGAGAATGTTCCATGAGCACCTGAGAAGAAAGTGTATTTGGTTGTTTTTGGATGGAATGTTCTATAAATACCAATTAAGTCCATCTTGTTTAATGTATCATTTAAAGCTTGTGTTTCCTTATTTATTTTCAGTTTGGATGATCTGTCCATTGGTGAAGGTGGGGTGTTAAAGTCCCCTACTATGATTGTGTTACTGTTGATTTCCCCTTATATGGATGTTAGCATTTTCCTTACGTATTGAGGTGCTCCTATGCTGGGTGCATAAATATCTACAATTGTAATATCTTCTTCTTGGACTGATCCCTTGATCACTATGTAGTGTCCTTCTTTGTCTCTTGTAACATTCTTTACTTTAAAGTCTATTTTGTCTGCTATGAGAATTGCTACTCCAGCTTTCTTTTGATTTCCATTTGCATGGAATATCTTTTTCCATCCCCTCACTTTCAGTCTGTATGTGTCACTAGGTCTGAAGTGGGTCTCTTGTAGACAGCATATATATGGCTCTTGTTTTTGTATCCATTCAGCCAGTCTATGTCTTTTGGTCGGAGCTTTTAATCCATTTACGTTTAAGGTAGTTATCGATATGTATGTTCCTATTATGATTTTCTTAATTGTTTTTGGTTGCTTATTGTAGGTCTTTTCTTCTCTTGTGTTTCCTGCCTCGAGAAGTTCCTTTAGCATTTGTTGTAAAGCTGGTTTGGTGGTGCTGAATTCTTTTAGCTTTTTTTTGTCTGTAAAGGTTTTAATTTCTCCATCGAATCTGAATGAGATCCTTGCTGGTAGAGTGATTTTGGTTGTAGGTTTTACTCTTTCATCACTTTAAATATGTCCTGCCTCTCCCTTCTGGCTTGCAAGATTTCTGCTGAAAGATCAGCTGTTAACCTTATGGGGATTCCCTTTTATGTTATTTGTTGTTTTACCCTTGCTGCTTTTAATATTTTTTCTCTGTATTTAATTTTTGATAGTTTGATTAGTATGTGTCTTGGCATGTTTCTCCTTGGATTTATCCTGTTTGGGACTCTCTGTGCTTCCTGGACTTGACTATTTCCTTTCCCATATTAGGGAAGTTTTCAACTATAATCTCTTCAAATATTTTCTCAGTCCATTTCTTTTTCTCTTCTTCTTCTGGGACCACTATAATTCAAATGTTGGAGCGTTTAATATTTTCCCAGAGGTCTCTAAGACTGTCCTCTATTCTTTTCATTCTTTTTTCTTTATTCTGCTCTGAAGTAGTTATTTCTACTATTTTATATTCCAGGTCACTTATCCGTTCTTCTGCCTCAGTTATTCTGCTATTGATTACTTCTAGAGAATTTGTAATTTCATTTATTGTGTTGTTCATCATTGTTTGTTTGCTCTTTAGTTCTTCTAGGTCCTTGTTAATTGTTTCTTTCATTTTCTCCATTCTATTTCCAAGATTTTGGATCATCTTTACTATCATTGCTCTGAATTATTTTTCAGGTAGACTGCCTATTTCCTCTTCATTTGTTTGTTCTGGTGGGTTTTTACCTTGCTCCTTCATATGCTGTGTGTTTCTCTGTCTTCTCGTTTTGCTTCACTTACTGTGCTTGTGGTCTTCTTTTCACAGGCTGCAGGTTCGTAGTTCCCCTTGTTTTTGGTGTCTGCCCCCAGTGGCTAAGTTTGGTACAGTGGCTTCCTGGTGGAGGGGATTGGTGCCTGTGTTCTGGTGGATGAGGCTGGATCTTGTCTTTCTGGTGGGCAGGACCACATCTGGTGGTGTGTTTTGGGGTGTCTGTGACCTTATTATTATTTTAGGCAGCCTCTCTCCTAATGGGTGGTGTTGTGTTCCTGTCTTGCTAGTTGTTTGGCATAGGGTGTACCAGCACTGTAGCTTGTTGGTCATTGAGTGGAACTGGGTCTTAGCATTGAGATGGAAATCTCTGGGAGAGCTTTAGCTGTTTGATATTACGTGGAGCCAGGAGGTCTCTGGTGGACCAATGTCCTGAACTCGGCTCTCCCACCTTAAGAGGCACAGGCCTGACACCTGGCCGGAGCACCAAGACCCTGTCAGCCACACAGCTCAGAAGAAAAGGGAGGAAAAAAG
This sequence comes from Balaenoptera musculus, assembly GCF_009873245.2. Classification (NCBI taxonomy): domain Eukaryota; kingdom Metazoa; phylum Chordata; class Mammalia; order Artiodactyla; family Balaenopteridae; genus Balaenoptera; species Balaenoptera musculus. Next base: position 35,546,516 of record NC_045794.1, read on the forward strand.
AAAGAAAGAAAGAAAGAAAGAAAGAAAGAAAGAAAGAAAGAAAGAAAGAAAGAAAGAAAGAAAGAAAGAAAGAAAGAAAGAAAGAAAGAAAGAAAGAAAGAAAGAAAGAAAGAAAGAAAGAAAGAAAACAAAATAAAGTTATTAAAATAAAAATTTTAAAAAATATTAAAAACAGAAAAAAATTTAAATAGTAAAAAAAAGGAAAGAACGAAAGAAAGAAAAGAGCAACCAACCCAAAAACCAAATCCACCAATGATAATAAGCATTAAAAACTGTACAAAAAAAAAAAAAAAAGGACAGACAAAACCCTAGGACAAATGGTGAAAACAAAGCTATACAGACAAAATCACACAAAGAAGCATACACATACACACTCACAAAAAGAGAAAAAGGAAAAATATATATATATCTATATATACTAAAATAAAGGAAGAGAGCAACCAAATCAATAAACAAATCTACCAGTGATAATAAACTCTAAATACTAAACTAAGATAAACATAAAACCACAAACAGATTAGATGCAGAAAGCAAATCCCAAGTCTACAGTTGCTCCCAAAGTCCACCACCTTAATTTTTGGATGTATTGTTATCTATTCAGGTATTCCACAGATGCAGGGTAGATCAAGTTGATTGTGGAGATTTAATCCACTGCTCTTGAGGCTGCTGGGAGAGATTTCCCTTTCTCTTCTTTGTTCTCACAGCTCCTGGGGTTCAGCTTTGGATTTGGCCCCGCCTCTGCATGTAGGTCGCCTGAGGGCATCTGTTCCCGCCCAGACAGGATGGGGTTAAAGGAGCAGCTGATTAGGGGGCTCTGGCTCACTCAGGCCGGGGGGAGGGAGGGGTACGGATGCAGGGCGAGCTTGCGGTGGCAGAGGCTGGCATGTCATTGCAACAGCCTGAGGCGCACTGTGTGTTCTCCCGGGGAAGTTGTCCCTGGATCATGGACCCTGGCAGTGGCGGCTGCAGAGGCTTGCAGGAAGGGAGGTGTGGATAGTGACCTGTGCTCGCACACAGGCTTCTTGGTGGCTGCAGCAGCAGCCTTAGCGTCTCATGCCCGTCTCTGGTGTTAGTGCTGATAGCCGTGGCCCACGCCCATCTCTGGAGCCTGTTTAAGTGGTGCTCTGAATCCCCTCTCCTTGCGCACCCCAAAACAATGGTCTCTTGCCTCTTAGGCAGCTCCAGACATTTTCCCGGACTCCCTTCCAGATAGCTGTGGCGCACTAGCCCCCTTCAGACTGTGTTCTCGCAGCCAACCCCAGTCCTCTCCCTGCAATCCCACCTCCGAAGCCCGAGCCTCAGCTCCCAGCCCCTGCCCACCCCGGCGGGTGAGCAGACAAGCCTCTCGGGCTGGTGAGTGCTGGTCAGCACTGATCCTCTGTGCGGGAATCTCTCTGCTTTGCCCTCTGCACCCGTTGCTGCGCTCTCCTCCATGGCTCTGAAGCTTCCCCCCACCACCCGCCCCCTCGTCTCTGCCAGTGAAGGGGCTTCCTAGTGTGTGGAAACTTTTCCTCCTTCACAGCTCCCTCCCAGAGGTGCAGGTCCCGTCCCTATTCTTTTGCCTCTGTTTTTTCTTTTTTCTTTTGCCCTACCCAGGTACATGGGGAGTTTCTTGCCTTTTGGGAGGTCTGAGGTCTTCTGCCAGCGTTCAGTAGGTGCTCTGTAGGAGTTGTTCCACATGTAGATGTATTTCTGAGGAGGAAGGTGATCTCCGCGTCTTACTCCTCCACCATCTTGAAGGTCTCTCCTTACATAAATTATTTAATCTCTTTTTTTTTTTTTTTTTTGATTTATTTACTGATTGATTGATTACTATATTGGGTCTTCGTTTCTGTGCTAGGGCTTCCTGTAGTTGTGGCAAGCGGGGGCTACTCTTCATCGCGGTGCGCGGGCCTCTCACTGTTGTGGCCTCTCTTGTTGCGGAGCACAGGCTCCAGACGCGCAGGCTCAGCAGTTGTGGCTCACGGGCCTAGTCGCTCCGCGGCATGTGGGATCCTCCCAGACCAGGGCGCGAACCCGTGTCCCCTGCATTGGCAGGCAGACTCTCAACCACTGCGCCACCAAGGAAGCCCTATTTAATCTCTTTACATCAGTTTTCTCCTCTGTTAAATGGACCTAATAATAGTATAGGAGTAAAATCTCCAGGAGGATCTGGGGCAGTACTTGGTAATGAAACAAATATTTCTGTGGTAAAAGTGTGACTATTCATATCAAACTGGATAAATAAAGATGAGAAATAACATGGCATCAGATCAAATTTTGCTGCTAAATGAATTTAAAAAATAAAAACATCCACTGTCCAGAGCTGTCTGCGACTTTTTGGAGTTCAGAACTATAGAGAAGGGATTGTGCATCTGTATTTTCTTCACAAAGTTGCAAGAATTAATTGAGGTAATGTATAAAAGGCACTTAGAACAATCCAGTGTAGGTAAATGTTTCATAAGTTAGCATCACACTGTCAGGGATTGTTAATTCTTTTACCCATCCCCCATTTATCAGCATACGTCCTGAGATAGCAAATTTTTATTATAGATCTTTGAATCCTCAGTTCTTGCCAAAACACCTGCCATGTTTTAAGTTCTTGGTAAATGTGGATGAATAAATATTCGGCTTCAATCTATACAAAATCAGTGTTTTCAATTTCTCAGAGTATTTCACATCTGATACTTTACATTTTACATTGTACTCATTCAAAATCCATGTAACATGCTTGGGATTTATCATTTAGCGCAGTACCTATATATTGCTTAAGAGATCATGGGATGCTTAACTTCACCAAGGTAAAGGTTCAAGCTTGATACTCCTATGTTTTCATGTCGGTGCTGCCTCTAAATGTGGATGGAGGCATGTTTTTTTCCATTTATTAAGATTTATTTGAAAGAAAGGAAAGGTGTTCACTAAGCTAGTGAAAACTTCTACTGCAGGAAAAAATCATCCCCACCTAACGCCATGTGATCTATTCTTTCATTTAAAGCTCTCAGCCCTGCTCTGCTTTAATGCCTACAAAAAATAATAAGAATAGAGAGTGTATTCAACAAACTGCATCAGAAAAAGTATCTCAAAAAATGCAACATAAAAGGGAATTTTTGAAACACAAAATTATCTAAGAAAAGCAACCACAGTATTCCAACCTAGACAAGTCTTTTCAATGCATTTTAAGATGATCTTAGATTTCCACACTTAGATCAGACATCATATTCTGACTCTTTATCTTCCAACTTACAGAAAATAAAATGATTATTCAAATATTAAAGGGTTGGGACTATGGGACAAAGGAGAATCATTGACCTTTTCACTCGGAAACTTAATTTTTAAAATGAGCTTCATTACAAAATTCATCTCTCTTAGAGCAAGTTATTTGAGTCTTTACCACTGCAAAATACAAGATATAAGACTCTTTTCGATTCCAAAGGATTTTATATATATATTTCTTTAGTATCCTTAATAAAACGTAAGATATATGTGAAAGTATTTTTGATACACTTTTATTTCATGCTTCTCTGTGCTTCACAGCATTTAACTATCTCTGATATGTTAGAGCTGGTATCTTTTGATATCTTTTAGTATTTCTAATTGCAATAATGTTTATTGATATTACAAATATGTAAGTTCTACTATGCTTAAGAGTCGTAATTGTTATAAGACGAATAAGGCAGAATACCTGTCCTCAAAATATTTATAGCTGTTGTTTTCCCATAAAATAATACACACAAATGTATCTCTTTATGTGTGTGCAGTATGTGTGTGAATATATTTTGTATGAGTGTGTGTGTGTATATATGTATATGTATGAATGCATATAATTTGTATGCACTAGACATAGAGAGAAGATAGATAGCAAGTTGACGACTAATTTACACCTGTGTTTTTTTAGTTCTTGAGCGGCAGGAATCAACTTAGTAGTATAGTAAAATCTTTTTTTCTGTCATTTAGAATCGATTTCTTAAAATCCAAAAATAATTTTCTCTCCTGATAATATGGTTAGTGTCTCTTCTTTTTATATTATATTCTTTTCAAGAATTTGAGGTGGCTTTTACTCTAAATCTCATTCTGAATCACTCACTTTTACTTGATGAGTTTCCTTCAAATGCAGTAATTCTTTTCTCACTGTTTCTCACAGAGGGGAGCTCTTGCCCTCAGGAATCTCTGAAATTTTTCAGAGGAGTTTAAGAAAGACTTTAACCTGCCATCCCATCATTCACGTTCCCTGAATAGCATACACCCCACCTTAACAAGCTGACAATTCTTCCCTCCTCCTTATGCCCCTCACGGGTCCTCACACCTTTTGGCCTCTGGGATCCCAATCAGATTGCTGTTTGAATGTGAATAGAAACCTGACCTCAAAACCAGAAGATGTGTAGCATAAGGAACAGCTGAATAACAAGTGGGGGCTCTATCTGATCCTAACTTCCTTTTCTTGCCTTCCGGTATCATTACTTGCCTTCTTACCTCTTGGTTTCTTGCCCTTGTTTCCCAGTGCAAGCTTTATTTACATTCCTCCCCAATTTACTCATCCTGCTTTCTTTTATTCTTCCACAGTATCAGTTAAAATTTTTTTTTAAACTGTAACTTGTAATCTTCTCCCTGACTGCAAGTATGCTTTAATTACAATCAGCAATGTCCTGCTCTGGGGAAAACACGTGATCTTTGTATTCACAGATCTTATTCTCCCCTCCTCTAATTACACCCAGCACCCCCCTCATCACTACCTGCTTTCCTCCCCTCCTTTCTCTGGGGGCCCAGATCTAGTACAACTGGCAAGTAAGTGTATTTAAAGGCTCCCTCTTTTAGTTCCACATATCTTTGCACCAATGATAAAATCCATTTGCTCACTCAGAATGTCCCTTTAAGATAAAGTAGGACAAAAGGAAAAAGGCGAGAAGGCAAAATGGGAAATATTTTCAAGTTACCAAAGAATAGGTGGTTCAAGTAGCCTCCTGGGCCTCTATGGCAGATTGACCAAGTAGACTGTGACTTACTTCTCTGTTGGCCAGTTCTGCTTCTGTCTTCTAATCTGGTCTCTGCATTATCCATCCTCCATCCTCAACCCATTGTACCCCAAGACGAAATGATAAACTAAGCGTTATGGACTGGATATTTATGTCTCCCTGAAACTCTTTGGTTGAAGCCTGATCCCCAATGTGATGGTATTTGGAGGTGGGGCCTTAGGGAGGTGATTAGATCATGAGGATGGAGCCCTCATGAATAGGATTAGTGCCTTTACAAAAGAGACCTCAGAAATCTCTCATGCCCCTTCTGCCATCTGAGGACACAAGGAGAAGACTGTCATCTATAAACCAGGAAGCAGGCTGACAACAAACGATCAACATGCCAGCACCCTGATCTTGATCTTCCCAGCCTCCAGAACTGTAATAAATAAATGTTTGCTGTTTAAGCCACCCAGTCTGTTATAGCAGCCTGAACGGACCAAGACACTAAATCAAAATGATTATTTTGAAAATGGGATATGGCCATTCTTAAAAGTCCCAGAGCTAGGAAAAATAAAATGATGGGATCATGGTTGGAAACCTTTGAGAAATAGAATTCTTTAGAAGAGAAGATAGAAATCATTCAGCTATACATATTTCTGAAAAACTGAATGTTAGGAAAAGTACAACATGATGTTAATTATAGATTTATTCTGGGAACAGGAAGGTAGAAGTGCAGAAGTTTATTTGTCCTCTTTCTTTAAATTGCCCTTTCCTTTGTCACTACCTCATCACTTTCATGGCTCAGCATCTGTGCTTAACCTGTTTCCTTAGCTTGCTGTGCTTCCTTCTATTATAGGACTGAAATGCAGTTGTCTATGTACTTACCAATTTTCACTTCTAGGTTATGCTCTCCTAATGACAAGGAAAATGTATTTTGTTTTTATACCCAACTGACATTAAAAAGATCGATTGGAAGGGACATTAGTCCTGCCATAATGGGCAGCAACCAACTTCTAGCCATCGCTGGAAGTAAAGACAGAATGCAGGTTTGAAGTGTAAACACAGCTTTAAGAGATTCTTAGCTCCCTAGTCAAACGTATTTCACCAGCAAACTTTCTGTAGGTACCCTGCTAAATCTCAAGTGTTTGGCAGAGTGTTTGACTAGAACTTAATGTTCCACCTATGTTTGTTGATTAAACGTTTTTATGCATTAAAAAAAATCAGTTTGTCACGATACACCAACAGAAGAAAAAAACCCATCAAGAATGTTCTAAGAAGCTACTGGCCTGTACACTGAATATGTGCAGGCTTTTCTTCATGTCTAATTGGCTCTCTCTGTCCCAATTCAACTATTCTAGAGAAAGATACCTAGAAAAGTGTTCATTATTTTGTGTTTAATCACATCTACTAATACACTACCATATCCCCAAATCTTTCCTGAATTAGGTTGAAAACTAAACATGCCAGCACAAATGAAGTTAACATTTTTCTTCCTTTGTGATTATTCCTACCAAGTCTACATTATCTAAGGTAAAATGAAACTCAAAGGTAATTTCAAAAACATCAAAAGATATCAAAAGAACCTCAACTGTAATCATTAGTCTTCTCTGACATCTCTACAAAAATTTTTCCCTATAAATTTGAAATCACGTGATTTTTTTAAAGTGGCCATTTCTATACCAATATATTTGAGTATATTCTGTTAAAATGCGAATATTCCCACTGGGAGCCTTATTTCATAAGGCAGGCAGAAAGATTCTTTCAAAACTTAAGATGTCCACAACATCTTTCTCCTCTTAACTCTTCCCTGGATTCTCTTCACTCACACTTCGAATAAAATCCAAAGTCCTTGCCATGGCCACAGTGTGCCCCAGTGAAGTCATCTTCTACCTCTCTCCTCCTCCCAGCCACACTGGCCTCTCTGTGTTCCTTGAACAGACAAAACATCTTGCAGTTTCTTCCTCTTGAGATGCTTTTAACCCACACAGTTTCATGGTTCAGTCACTCACTTATTTCAGGCCTCTGCTCAGAGGGCACCTCCTCAGAGAGGCTCTGTCTCACACCTCTGTTTACCTGGATTCCTTCTTCGCAACACCTGCTTTTATCTGATGTTAAACTATATAAAAGTGTTTGCTTATGTGTTTATGGTCTGTCTTCCTCATTCCTCATTAGAATAAAAGTTTCGTAAGGGCAGCAACCCTAATTTGTTCACTGGTATATCTACAACACCTAAAAGAGAATTTATTCCCAGTAGAAACACAGAGAATTTTGAAAAGGAAATTGGACCTTAGTGGGTGTATCCTTCACCAAACTTTTTATCGACCACATGAAGAAACTGAGGCTCTAGAGGATTAAATCACTTATCCAAGGTTAATGGTTAATAAGCAGCAGAATTGGGTCTGAGTAATATTTATTTCCAGCACAACAGCCTTTAACTATATGAAACAAAAATGAAGAAGAGGAATGCCTAGGTCGACTATCAACTTTAGAGAAATTTACACTTTTTGTTTTCTAGAAATTCTCTCTATAAAAGCTGCAATAGTTTTTAATCTCACTTTATTTTTGTTTCCCTTTCATTCACCAAGAGTGAGTCCTAGTGCAATTTTGCAAATCCCAGAACATGAAAGCTAGCGGGGTGTGACAGCTGGTATGTCCCATGCTCGTCACATTCAGTGGTCTGTAACAGGGTAAATGACACAATTACCTGCTGTAATTACTGCTGCTGACAATACAGTCTCCCTGGTGAATGCTTTATGAAATTCAGAACTGCTTTCCCCGTCAATAAAATAAAAATCTTTGCCTACAGATTTCAGGCAGTATTTTGCTAAATACACACTTAAAAGTTAAAACCCAAATCTAAATGGACATTTATTACTTAGCACAATTCAAATATTGTGTATTCATTCTGCTTTAATCTAATTTTTGCATTGGAATGCCAAGTTTTGTAACAAAGTTTTGCTTTAAATCAAGAATGTGTTCTCAATGGTTATAAGGATGCACGGAATACTTCACAGAAAAGCAGATGCACCAAAAAAGTCAGGAGAACTGAATAAATTAAGCTTCCGCCAAAATATTTGTCTAGAGTGGTCTAATGTACACCAAACGTGTTACTTATTTCATTTCAACTATAAAGACACTTGAGAATACATACAGAAACAAATAATTGTAATAGTTGACTGCTCTGAGTTTGGCTGCCAGCCAAAATCCTTCACAAATTACAGGTAGGCTGTCAGAATAAAAAATAAAAATGCACAGGTATATACTTGCCTGTAGAAATAACTTGTTCCCCTTTTCTTTAAAAAAAAAGCTACTATTACCAAATTCCCATTCTAAGACTGGGATTAGCAGATTGAATAGCCTATACATAGTATTAAAAACCAGCACACTTAGGAGAAAGTTGTACAAACTCTTTTTGCAAATACGTTCAATGAACTCACTTTTTTCTCCCTGTGGATAACACCAATATGTTAACAGAAGTATAGGAGTAACCAGATGATTTTGATTTTGCCAATAAGTGGTTCCTGCTTTAATCATGCAATATACTCCTGGAAACCATACCAGAAGACCAATTATCATTAAGTGGAACTAACTGTGTCCTTATTGGGTTCATATGTTCCTAACATAGTTTGGCATCATCAGCAGAAACCGATGCATAAATGGGGGAGGAGATCAAGAGTAAAGGACTTGTACTTGATAATCAGTGTTGAATGTGCCCAGCAGTGAAACACAAAGATGAGAAGAGAGGGCTGATATGGAATTCAAGTACACAGTGACTTGAAACAAACAGAGATCCTCATTCCATAGCGACACAAAAGAATTGGACCCATCTTAACTTTTAAATTTAATATTCTTTGTTTTTTGTAACAAAATGAGGGTTAATAAGTGCTATCCAAATTTCAAGATGGAGATGCTATATGAATATCAAGAAGGAAGAATTAAGATAAGGATACAAATCTCCACATATACCTTATATCTTAATGCACTAAGAGCAGAAAAATTGTACATTTTACGACATAACAACATGCAATGCTAGTTAATAGTACAATGGATATTATAGTGTCACTTTTGAAAGTGGAGGCAATGGTAATTCAGTAAATCCTCTCAATTTTTCAGACTTTGCAGTTTTCCAGTGGTTGCTGAAGAATTGCAGCATACCCACCCACTTATATGGTAGAAAGTGGTAAACCACTTAGCTACTTGCAGTATGGCACAATCCAAGTCAAAATGTGGTCTCATGCAGCTGAGACTGAAGGTGAGTAAATCTGTTATTCCAATATCCAATTCCACTGGGTTCTGTATAACTCTCCCCCCTTGAGACCTACCCTCTGTTATTGGTCAGCATTTTGTTTCACGGTATTTGGACTTGCTGATTTCTCTACCTGTAATGTTCTTCCCCAGGCTCTTCCTCTCTCATGAGCCCAGTGAGACTTTGTCTGATCATATAATCTAAGTAGGTACTCAATGCTGGTCTCTATAGCATTTCTTCATAGCAAATATTTGATAATATTCATCCATTTGCTTGTTTACTAGTCTTCTACCTACTCCTACCCCCCCCCCCCCCAGATGATGATGAAGGCAACCAGAGCAGGAATTGTGTGATTAGCATTGCACCCAGCCCAGAGCAGACTCTCAAAAATTATGAATTGGATCCATTTATCCTTCAGATTAAAGGGCTTCTTTCCCTCTGTATGCCGTTTATTACACTTCAGAACTCTAAACTTGAAGACTAGTAAAATATGCATTGAGGGATAAGACTAACAGCTTCTCTATTCAATGTAAAATAATTGTATACTATCAGGCTTTTATTTGAATGCAGTTACATTTCAAGACATATGGTATTATATAAAGTGTATCTAAATTTGGGTAAAAAGGAGTCCAACAATATAATTTTATTCTACTGTACTAATTTTACTTATGAATGAGAACTATTACTATACAAATGGCCTAAATAGTGACTTTCAAATTGAAGCATGAAAGGGTATAATTTCAGTTCCAGCATATTAACAGAGTCCAATACAAAAGCAAAATATTGGGTTAGTAGAGTTTAATGTATCTGCAAAAACAACAAACAAAAACAAACAAACAAAAAAACAAATCCACTTGGAAATCACCTAAGGAGAATTTTTTTTAAAGTTTACTGAAAATATTTTTTCCTATTTATAAGATTATCTAGTCGATAGAAGTATCTAAAACCAGGTTTAGATATTTTTTTAGTTTTTAGAGGATTTAGATACTTCTTGGTTTTTAGAGGATTAAAACATGAAGACCCCGCTAAAGAAATACTGTGTTTAGCAATAGAATACAGAGTTGTGTTGCCCCTGTAGTAATGAATCAGAGGCAAAAGCATCACAAAGATATTAGAGGCAAGTTGGTATGGAAACGTCCAGGATGTCACCTTCAGACTCACATATTAATACAAGAAGGTCTTCAGTGATGGACTCCACATTTCAGAGGTGAATTGGGCAAATGCAATGAAATAATATTATACATTGGCAACTCTCTCTGTCACTTCTGGGTTAAAATGTTATTTTCCTCATTCATTTTTATGAATATCATGGTAATTGAATCAAAATGCAGACTGAAAATATTTATTAGCAAATCGCTTTCCCCAGACTCCACCGTCAACCACCAAAGCTGGCTTACATTGTTATTTTTGCCGACTCTGTCATAAATTTTCAACTACACTGCAATTGTTATTTCCCAGCTAGATAAGTACATGGAGGGTTTTAGAATATAAGTTTACCCTAGAAATGTCTTTTCTAATCTGCCTTTGTCCTCTGAAAAGATTCCCATAAATAGTGCTGTCTTGACTAAAAACAGCATCATTTAAAGCATAACCTTTTGCTTACATGTTATAATAAATAGTGAAGCACTCACTATTACTTGTTCCTATGTACTAATAGCCCTATTAATCATTGTTCATTATCCATACAGAAGCAAGACCTATATGCATATTTTGCATATTTAACATTCTACCACTTTGGGGATATAAAATTTATACTGGTATAATCGAGTCGAGTTGATGTGAACAGGAAAATGCCTCATTATTTGGCTGACATTTATACCCAGGCCTATATTTAGCTACTACTTGTTGAACATTTACAATGTGCCAAGAACTACACCATGTGGTTTACTTTGTTCTTTGATTTAATTTTCATACCAACCCTATGAAATAGGTGTTGTTATTCTCATTTTATAGATGAGGAAAATGAGGCATAAAGAGGTTAAATAAATTCATCCAAGGTCATAGAATTTTAAGTGGAGCAGCTAGAATTCAAAGTCAGATCTGTTGAATTCCAAGTCTGAACTCTTAAACTTTACAATAAGTTAAGAAGACCTAATCAATCTAACTGATCTTCTTCATTTAAAGTCTTACACCTTATGAAAAGTAAATGAGTTACTCCTTAACTGTCCCAGTCACATGGCCACACTGTGGATTTGACTACTACAAAGCATTATTCCATATTCAAGATTTCACAGTTGGTGTTTTCTTGTGGGTTTCATCCTGGGAACTACCCTTTAAGAAGTCATGGATCATGTCCTGTTATAAGGGTCCCATTTAAGAAGGATTAAGTTTAACTAACATATCAATAAGCAGTCAAAATGAAGAGACTCATTAGGAATAATAACTGAGGGAAGAGTTAGTTAATTCAAAAAGGATACTAGCAGAGACTTAGTAGTTTTATGAACATTATTTTGAGAGCTGTTATATGCAACCAAGATTAGACTTATTTCCTGTGTTCCAAGGGGCAAAATATGGATGGCCTAGTCATTGACCCAAGAACACAGTATTTTTTCCGTGATAACTTCATTTATGTTGGCCTCCTTGCTTGAAATCCCCTTCTTTTACCCTATTCACCCAAATTCTATCCTCCCCATAAGACCTAATTCACATTCCACCATTTTCATGAAAACGTTTCTGATTGAGACAATACCCATTGAATTTCTCATCCTTAGAGCTCCTAGACATTGTTATAATGTTTCCTTTTGATCTTATTTGTTATAAGTTTCTAACTGACTAAACTCTTTGAGAATAGGATCCATATCTTTTATTTATAGCATGTGAAAAAGATGTATAGGAACAATGCTGTGCTACCCTTCTCATTTTCTTAAGAATTACAGCAATAAAATTCAAAACATAATGAATAAAAACAGATGTTTATGCCTATGCACCCCAACATTCACAGCAACACTACTTACAATAGCCAAGATATGGAAGCAACCTAAGTGTCCATCAACAGATGAATGGATAAAGAAGGTGTGATCTATATACACAATGGAATATTAGGCAGCCATAAAAATAAGGAAATCATATGTGCAACAACATGGATGGACCTGGAGGGTATCATGCTTAGTGAAGTAAGTCAGATAGAGAAAGACAAATACCATGTTTTCAATTATATGTGGAATCTAAAAAATAAAACAAATGAATAAATATAACAAAACAGATTCACAGATTCACAGATACAGAGAATAAACTAGTGGTTACCAGTGAAGAGAGGGATAGGGGTAGGGGCAAGATAGGGGAAGGGGATTAAGAGGTACGAACTACTAGGCATAAAATAAATAACATACAAGGATATAATGTGCAGCACAGGGAATATAGCCAATATTTTATATTTTATATTAAATGGAGTATAATCTATAAAAATATCGAATCACTATGTTATACACCTGAAACAAATATGACATTGTAAATAAACTATATTTCAACTAAAAATAGATATCTATAAAAGTTACTTTGGGTAAGTAATTTAATAAAGTAGTAAGCAAAGGTTCCATATGTTGTAGGAAAAACACATCTAAATATTCCAAGTGTTAAAGAGGAATCACAATGGAAATTATGAAATATTTAGATCTAAATGATACAGGGAATACTGCATATTAAAATCTGTGGGATGTAGCTTAAGTAAAGATTAGATAGGAATGTATAGAGTTAAATGTATTCATTAAAAAACATGGCTTTCAAAACGAGTAGACCTGGGCACCAGTATTTATTAGTAGTGAGATTTTAGGCAAGTTATTGAAAATTCCAATGCCTCATACTCCTCACTTATGCAAAGGGGCTAATAATACCAAATGTATGGTATTGTTTTGAAATTTAAAGCATCTAGAACTACACCTGACACATTGGAAGAAATCTTTTTTTAATATTATCTTCATGTCCACTTAAAAAGCTGAAAGAATAAAGTGAAAAAGAGATGTTGACCAACATGTAATCAATGGCATTAACATATTTAAAAGAAGAAGAAAAAGATTGTCTACATAAAGCCTGCAAGTGGGAAACTGAAGGAGGTAGAATTTGATATATTCTTTCTTCAATATCTGGGGAAGGGGTACACTGACAAAATACACCAATATCCCAATTTTCTTAGAAGCATCTCATTAATTCCTTTTGTTCTAATCATGATTCAATTTTCCCTATGGTTTTTATACCAAAGGAGAGTGCTGTAACTAGCTCACAGAGAGCAACAGTCTTCTTGACAACTATGCTCCAATATAAAATAAAAATTTTTTTTAAATGAAGAAAAAATAGTGAATGGGACTCTCAGTGAAAATAGTATGAAGAAAAAAAATCAAAATTGTAAGAATAGGAAACAGGGTAAGAAAAAAGGAAGAAGAAATATAAGTCCATAAAGGAGTAGGAGGGAAAAAAAGCAGGCAGATAGGAAAAAGAAAAGTCAGAATAGTCTGTTTAATATAAGCCAAGAGGAAGACAGGTTTAAGAGGCAAAGGCAACAGTATAAAAGGCTAGAGATACATAAGCAAAGGTGTTTACGAGGTCACTGGTCACTGGTCCATGCAAGCCAATTCAGAGGAGGAGAAAAAGAAGCCAGTGTATAAGATGTGAACAAGTGGTAAAGAAGAGCTGGTGAATCAGAGTATTAAACCATACTCTTCACATATGTTGTGGTAAATGGTGGCTAGATTGAGGTCCTCTCCATGCTATAAAATGTCAAATCCATAGGAAATCTTTTGCCCAGTGTGATTAGAAGTCAGGTGATAGAGGAAGAGAGAAATCACAAAAGGTAATGCATACATAATTTAAACACTTTACTTAAAATATACAAATGAGAATTTATTTGTCAGTCTCTAATGGAGGCCAAGTCTTTTGCCTTGAGTTCCTCAAAGTCTTTCTTTCATAAATCATACTGATTATGCATTCTGTGGAAGTTCCAACTTTAATTTATTTAAAGTGGAATGAGAAATTAAAGATACTTGCAGAGCAATTTGAATGAAGAATAATAGATTTCTACAATTTTTCCAAATATTTTACAATTTTCTTACCCATACCTAATTTGATAACACATTTTTAAGTGACTTGACCTGAATCAAGTTTTTCATACATATTCAACTTATTTTTTGTGTGTGAAACAACACTATTTTTGGAAAATATCAATATATCTGGTGGGTAGGTTAAGTCGTGGTTGGTTAAAAGAGCTTCTACTATGTAGGAAAAAATGCTACCTTTCTTCCTGCACTTATACCATCCCTGTAAAATTCTTTACCCTAAGGGAAAATATATTCAGACATAAAAAAAGGTTGCCAGGTGAAAAGCTCAGCCTTAAATTAAACCTTTATAATTGACCACATATCCTAAATATAACTGACACTGATCCATTTCCATCCAATACTAAACAAGCCTCACAAGTTCAGAAAGAAGCGGGTATAAAACTGAAATACATCTTCATGAGAAAAAAAGAAGTATGTATATAAAAGTGCTCAATATATTTGCATTTTCTATGATGATTAACCTCAGGAAACCACCTGGCCAATGGCAATGAAGTGCACAACATGTAATTCTGAGTGGGAAGAATTGATTAGAGGAAATTCACAGGAAAAGTCTATCAAACAAATCTTGAGGAGAAAGAGCTAAATCTTCTATGGAGGGCAACAAACTATGAGAAGAGAAATCAGCAGAGCTCTGGAATGTTTTGCAGATATCCTGTATTGTGAGTTGTAGAGGGTTAACACTCTGCTGCAGGTAAAGCTATTCTGTAGCTTCACCCAAGGACCCTGGTTAAGTGTTTATTGATAATACATCTTGGAATGACTCATTCACACTATCTCACTTGCTCTACACATCAGGATCACCGCCTTCAAGAAACTATAGACTGGCAATACGGAAACTCACTCTTCAGGTGGCCCACGTAGGTTGGCATGAGTTAGAACCACTCTAGATCAGCACGGCCCAATAGAAACGTAATGTGAGGTGCATGCATAATTTTTCTAATAGAAAAATTAAAAATTTTAATGAAAATGTTAATAATATATCTTATTCAACCCAATCATTTCAAAATATTATTTCAACATATCAATATAAAACTTGTGAGATATTTAAAATCCTTTCTCTTCATATTAAGTCTTCAAAATCTAGTGTTTATTTTACACTTGATCACGTTAATTCAGTTGAGCCACATTTCCAGGGCTGAACAGCCACATGTGGCCAGCGGGTACCCTAGTGGACAGCCAGCTGTTCTTTGTGTTTTTCTCCCTGTCCTCATCACCCTCCATGAGGATCAGGCCTGCCTATAGAGGAAAGCAGAAAAGAAAGTCTACAGAGAGTAGACCTGATTGTAAATAAAGACACAAATGGATAAACGACACACATCCACATATATTTGCTTGACATCTGTGAACCTGTGCCAACTAACCCCTTTCCAACTTTAGCTTGTCCACCCCACCCCATCCCATCCCGGACACACACGTGAATCATCCTGAGCTGAACTGGGCCACTTGCTATTTCCTAACAAGACCTTGAGTTCCTTCATTGCCAATTCCTTTACTTAAAAAGCTACTTCCTCTTCCTTGCTCATCTTGACATTTTACTCATTCTTCACTATCACTATGTACCCAGCTGCTCAATCTAGAAAGATGAATCATGCTTGACTCCTCTCTTGACCTCATTCTGTACAACCCATAGATCACAAGTCCTGATGATTCTCTCTCAAAATGTTTTGAATCCGCTAGCTTTTCTCCATTTCCAGGGCCATCACCCTAGCCTGGGTCACTGCCATCTTTTTTTTTTTTTTTTTGGCTGTGTTGGGTCTTCATTGCTGTGCACAGGCTTTCTCTAGTTGTGGCAAGCGGGGGCTACTCTTCGTTGCAGTGCACAGGCTTCTCATTGCAGTGGCTTCTCTTGTTGTGGAGCACGGGCTCTAGGTGTGCGGGCTTCAGTAGTTGTGGCACACGGGCTCAGTAGTTGTGGCTCATAGGCTCTAGAGGGCAGGCTCAGTAGCTGTGGCACACGGGCTTAGTTGCTCCTCGGCATGTGGGATCTTCCCGGACCAGGGCTCGAACCTGTATCCCCTGCATTGGCAGGCAGATTCTGAACCACTGCAC
Source organism: Balaenoptera musculus (assembly GCF_009873245.2). Classification (NCBI taxonomy): domain Eukaryota; kingdom Metazoa; phylum Chordata; class Mammalia; order Artiodactyla; family Balaenopteridae; genus Balaenoptera; species Balaenoptera musculus. The sequence continues at coordinate 35,562,790 of NC_045794.1, forward strand.
CACCAGGGAAGCCCCGCACTGTCATCTTTAACCTAGACGAGCCTCCTAACTGGTCCTTCCAAGTTCACTCTTACCTCCAACCAAACTGTTCTCCAAACAGTGTCTTTAAAATATAAATCAAATCACATCTCTCCTTTGCTAAAAACACTTCAAAGGTTTACTATGATACCTAGACTAAAATTCAGTGAATGATTTGACTCCATCCCACCCCTTCATTCTCACCTCATGCCACCTTTCCCCTTTGCTCACTATGCTCCAAACCCTAGGCCACTTTTTAGCCCCTCGAACACATTAACTTTTTCTCCTAGCTCAGGGCCTTTGCATATACTGGGCAGTCATTATCTTTTCTCTGGTATATATATATCTCCCAAATGAAACTGTAAATTCTTTTGGCGGCAAGCACTTATTTGTGTAGCTTATTACTCAAGGCTCATGCTCAAGAAGTATTTGTTGATTGCTTCAAAAATACGAAAGGGTTAAAAAATGGTTAGCGTGATCTTTTGAATTACCATCATCATCATGATCATCATACTATTAACTTATTGAACACTTCCTGTGCACCAGGAACTATGTGAAACATTTTTCACTGAATCTTTACGACAACCCCACAGGGTACATGTTATTATCACTACTGTAATAATGACGATAAAACTGAAGCTGAAGGGGTAAATATTTTGCCCACTGTTTCTGGGATTATTTAAATAATAGAGCTGGGATTTGAATCCTGATCTGTCTCTACAAACAATAAATCTGCCTCCTTGAATTTCCAAAAGCTTTAAATTAAGCACTTAATTTTTCTCTAGCTTTGATTAAAAACCATATTAACAAACTCAAAATTTGTAAAAATCATTACATGTGTGATCAGTTTCTATGTTCTACATTGTTCAGATAGCTTAGCTGACATTGCCTGCTTCAGCTGCTATTTTGGGAACATGGTTGCCTAGCAACGAGCATTATTAGACTGAATGAACTTCCATATTATGTTTGTTATAATATAGTTAACATGCTATTCATATAGAAATATCTGAGGAACAAGGTGGGCAAATTTAGTGCAGCATATTATAAAGCAGAAACTCTGCAATAAAGCATAACCAATAAGGTGGATGCTTTTCTGTTTGGGATGCTTTAGTTTCCAAATACTTCTTTCAGTCATCATATGTATTTAGAATCCAAAAGAGTTTGGGGTGATAACATGGAACTGAGGATGTTAAAACTTTAGAATTAAACCAGTTAAGAGGAGTACTGTTGGAGAGAATTATGTTTACTTTATAATGAGGAAAAAAATGTTCCACAAATATCAGATCCTCTCCAGAATTCTCACAGCTACTTTCTTTTGGAACCAGACGTAACTAAGGAGCATATGGGTAGCTGCATACAAAGCCATCACCACTTAAAAAAAAAACAAAACAAAGCACGTATCAGAAAAATGGTGACTAGTACTATCATCTTTATGAAAGATAAATTAGTGGGGAAAATAAGTAAGCACAAAATACACAGCCAAAGCATGAAGCAGAAACAATGCAAAGAGAGTCTTAATTCCTTGTCAGCTAAATCATATCTCTTTTCCTTCAGCCTATTTATTAAAATATTTTCTTTCCAGAAATAAGTAATAAAATTAACTGCAAAATTCAATCAAATTTAGTTCATGATAAAAAGAGATTTGGACAAGATGAACGATAATGAAATGATTCATGTTTTGCAAGGCATCTAGTAATGCCCAGCGCGTGACATAAAGCCAGTCTCCCCTGAGGACTTGAGAGGCAACCTAAAACCACATTGAGGAAAATGCCCCTTTTAGTGCTGATGTGTTGTTAAAAAAAAATAGTGAGGAAAAATAAATTATAATAAAGAGGAAAGGAAAAAGAGGAAATCATAAGCACAAGAAAGGTGATGTAGCAGATTTGGCACCTAAAATCCTAGTCAGGGCCCTGGTATTTAAAAATTGTGACGCCTTGTATCAATTTCTCAATTTTCAGAAGTACAATTTTCTCCTCTGTGAAATGGGAATGGTATTTCCTTCCTTGCAATATTCACAGGATTTTTTTGAAGCTAGAAAATATTGATCAATGAGGTCACTATTGCACTTTCCTGCTACTCAGTTTTTGAGTCTCCTGGGATGGGTATGGGCTGGTAGAAGAAGCTGGTAACTAGATTATCTTCTAGGCAAGAATTTCTAAATGATTCTTAACCTGATAATTGTGCTATCCAACCTGAAGAAGATTTTGAAAACCCATATAATTTTTAGAAATCAATAAGAAAAACATCAACAACCAAAATAGATAAAAGGGTCAAAGGATACGAACACACAACTCACAAAAGGAAAAAAAAAAATACACACATGATAAAACAATGTTCATATTCATTGGTAATAAAAGACATCAAAAACGCCAAGATATATATTTATTTAAATCTTAAAATTGATAGATAGAAGGGACAAAGTACCAGTGCAAAAGAGAGTTCAGGGAACCTTCTTGTATACTGCTGAGTGGGAATACAATTGGTGCAGACTTTCGCAGGACAATTTGATAATATACATCTGAAGTATTAAAATGCACAAAACTTAGGCTTAATGATTCCCTTTATAGAAATGTATCCCAAAGAAATTATTAAAGAGGCTTTCAAAAATTCCCACACCACATATTATCGGTAACAATGAAACTTTTTAAAATTTCAAACATATATGACTGACTAAATAAATTAGAGTTTATCTATTTTGTAGAATGTTAAACAACCATTATAAATAATGCCGTGAAATATTATTGATATGAGAAAATATTCATACCAAATTGATCATTTTAAAAGATTAAAAAACAATATTATAGTATGATTCCAATCTAATTTTAAAAGGTATACATGCATTGCATGCATAGATAAAGGACTATTTCTAAAATATTAACAGCAGTCTCCCTAGGAGATGGGATAGTGGGGGATCTTTATTTCCTTCCTCCTTTTGAGGGCTTTTCTGGATTTATTTTACTGGGCACATCTAATACTTCTGTATCAGAAAGAAAATAAAACATATATAAAAGAAAACATGTAGCAATATGAAAGCAGTAAAATTTAGGGTTTCATGTAAATGTGGTATATTTAAATTCACCAATGTTGAGCTTTTAAAAACATGTGTGTTTGTTTTCTCTTGAATTTCGATAGGGTATTGATAAATATTATCCTAATTCATTTTGGTGGACTGGTTCTGTTATGTGCATATGAGATTTTACAAAATTAAAAAGAAAATACCATACTTTAAAAAATACAAGACTTTAAAAAAAGACTAGAAACATGGGTAAGAGTTTCTACTTGGAACAATATCAATGAAACCACCAAGGAAAATCTAATCTAGTCTAATCAGGGAAATGTTTGATAGGATAAGACAAACTAGAAAGGAATAATAATAGAAGAACATTTGGGTTGAAAGTGCCTCAAATTTACATTTACTACTGTTAACAAAAAGATTCAGCTATTGATAGACTGTGAACACAGAAACCAGTGCAAGCAGATTAACAACGTCATTCTATTCCTCTGCTGGGATAATCTTGGAATAACATATTCAGGTCATTATGTTGCAGTAAAAGAAAAAATACAGACAAAATAGGCTTGGTTTAGCAATAAACATGAGTGAGGGGCTAGTAGGGCTGAGAGAGATGAGCTCATTGTGTGGCATGTAACTGAGTTTAATTTTGCATAATAATCTGAGATAAATTCTATGCAATGTAATTTAGAAATGAAAAAGTCATGGCAACCACCTACTAGTATTTTAGAAGGTATACCCCAAACTTTGCCTCAAATAGAATCAGACAAGCATGGCAACTGGATATGACAAAGGAGAAAAGTCTTAACTTAATTCAGTCTCAGCTTCCTGGTGACATATTTGTCAATCTTTCAAAGGCACTAATAAACTCCGCAGATATGCTATACCAGACAAAGTAAAGTATATACATATACAACATTTCACGTTCCCTAATATATGAATTTTTTATTCTGTAAAATTCTGACGTGATGTGCTTTGATGCTCATGGTAGCTAATCAACAAATATTTGTTGAATGAATTAATGGACCCAAATGTCTACTAATAGTCTTTCATCAAGTACCTCCCAGGAACCGTTCTGGGTATACAGTGATGAACAAAGCAGAAGCAGCAGACATTTTCCCTGCCTTTGTAGAGCTTACAGGAGCTGGAGAACAATAGACGGCAATAAGTAAGAAAAGCACATGGGAGGGTTTGTGTGTATTAAATTTTGAAGGAAACATAGGTGGCATGATTGAGAACCACAGGGGATGGGGAAGAGGCTAATTAGATAAAGTGGACAAGGAAGGTAATATTTAAGTTAAAACCTAAAGGATAGGGAAAGCAACTCTGCAAAAGGAAAAGGAGGAAAAGTGTTCCAAATAAAAGGGACAGAATACAGGAAATCTTTGAAGAAGAGATAGGTTGGGGATTTCTTCCAGGAAATAAGAAGAAGCCAATGAGACCAAACATGAGAAGCAAGGCAGAGTGGAATAAGACAAGGGAGAAGAGGTCAGGAGAAGCTGTATCATAGGTTTGTAAAGGGAGCCACTGAATGGCAATAAGCAATGGCATAACATAGTTCAATTTTTGCTTTTAAATTATTGCTCTGACTGCTGTATGCAAAACAGATTGGAGATAGTAAGAGCAAACATGAAAAACCAATATGGTGGTGACAATAGGGTGACTTAGACTTGTGTAATGGGAGGGAGATGGAGACAAGGGTGTGGATTTGAGCTCTTATTTTGAAAACTAAAACAAAGAACATGTAAAGGAATTGGATGTGGAGGGTGAGTGAGGAATCAGGGCAGCTTAGTTGCCCACGGCTTTAGCAAATGGGTGTTGGCTGAAGCAAAAATGGGTTAGATTGGGAAAGAAATGTTTTCTTATTCTGAATTCCAAATTTCTCCTTGAGTACAATAGTCTCTTTTATAGTTAAATAATAGAATAGAATTCCATATTGTCTGGTTAACCATTATGTTATTTTACAGTCATCTTTTTTTTTTAATTTTTATTGGAGTATAGTTGCTTTACAATATTGTGTTAGTTTATACTGTACAGCAAAGTGAATCAGCTATACGTATACATATATCCTCTCTTTTTTGGATTTCCTTCTCATTTAGGTCACCACAGATCACTGAGTAGAGTTCCCTGTGCTATACAGTAGGTTCTCATTAGTTATCTATTTAATACATAGTATCAGTAGTGTATATATGTCAATCCCAATCTCCCAATTCATCTCCCCCACCCTTTGGTATCCATATGTTTGTTCTCTACTTCTGTGTCTCTATTTCTGCTTTGTAAATAAGATCGTCTATACCAATTTTTGAGATTCTACATATATGTGTTAATATATGATATTACAGTCACCCTTATAATACATTTATAAGGTGGGTATAATTTCTCCATTTTACCAAGAGAGAAAGAGTCTCAGTGAGGTATAGTAACTGTTGAGTTTTCCAGCTAATAAGTGATAAGTCCTTTCATACACCCCTCATTTCCTAATTTCTAGCCAATGTTTTTCCCCTCATTTCTTTTTTCCCTCATTTTGTGTCCATTCTTATAATTTTGTACTAGCAAATGGCCATAGTACATTGCCTGTAACTCTGTTTAGCAATTAATTAATTTGTCTTTTATTAATTTTAGTTAACTGGCTAAATGAATATATTTCTATCTTATCTCATAGATTATAAAGTCCCCAAGGGATAGGTATAGGTATTATTTATATTTTTATCATCCAAAGCAACAAGCACATGTCTTCCAAATTGCAGTTAATAAATATTAAAAAAAATACTTATGCCAAACACTGCAATATATATATATATATATACTGCAATATATATATATATATATATATAGTTTCTAATCCTCACATCAAGTGTAAGGTAAGTATTATTATTTTCATTCCCATTTTATAGAAGAGGAAACAGAGGCACTGACAGTTAAGTACTTGCTAAAGGTCATACAGATAAGCTGCATAGAGAGAACTCAAACCCAGGTGATCTGGCTCCAGAGTGATGCTTGTGTATAGTACTATACTGTCTGCTGAATATGAAGTGAAGAATTCAATTAAGAAAAGAAGTCAGAGAAAAACTTGAACGAATGGAACTTAAAATCACTCTTGATTCACGCAGCCATTTTGATTGATAAATCAAAATACTACTGGGGCACAATTTTTGCCTCCCTGAGTGGCCTTATCACTTAAAAGCTTACAAATTTGGGATGGTACATAAACTTCTTTGGCTTCAGTTCCTTCATATGTAAAATGGGGCTGACAATAGTGCTGATCTAAAAGATGGTTAATAAGATTAAATGAAAAAATGCATATAAAGGGTTTAGCACTGTATCCAGCATATAGTAAGCACAAATAAATGTTAGCGCTTGTTATTATTAGCACAATGTCTTATGTCTAAGTGCTCAATAATTAGTTGTTTAATGAATGCCTGGCTTTATGAGTTCTGCTGGAGAGGACGTAGTGAACTATGACAGTGCACATTCATTCTAATCCTCTAGAAGGAATTTGAGCCTACTAGAAACCAAAGGCATTGAGGAAGACGCCAAGGAGTGGGTAGCAGGTACCTTATACAATGCTACCTGGGACTAGCTCTGATACAAAACCTAATGGCCATGAACTTGAGAACGGTGAGACTCAGAGCCAAAATTCACGAATGCATGTTTGGCTCACATAGTTATGCTCTGGGGACAGTTTTGCTTTCCTTAAAATGAAAGAAGAAGGCTTCCCTGGTGGAGCAGTGGTTGAGAATCTGCCTGCTAATGCAGGGGACACGGGTTCGAGCCCTGTTCTGGGAAGATCCCACATGCCTCGGAGCAACTAGGCCCATGAGCCACAACTACTGAGCCTGCGCATCTGGAGCCTGTGCTCCGCAGCAAGAGAGGCCGCGAGAGTGAGAGGCCCGCGCACCGCGATGAAGAGTGGCCCCCGCTTGCCACAACTAGAGAAAGCCCTCGCACAGAAACGAAGACCCAACACAGCCAAAAATAAATAAATAAATAAATAAATTTTTTTAAAAAAGTTAAAAAAAATTAAAAAATAAAATAAAACCCAAACTTTAAGAAAAAAAGAAAAAGAGACTAGCCAAATGTGCTTTCCTCTCCTTATTTGAATAGGATTCCTCCACTTACAATAAATGAGAACTTGAGCAAGTTACTCAACCTCTCTTCTCATCTATGAACAGGGATATCTCCTGCATGAGATTAAGTTAATTAAAATGTGGAAAGCGTTCACAAGATGATAGCTATACGTTCCATAGAAATGCTATCCAGCTCTAAGACCTATTCTTGAATTCTGTTGATAAAACTACTTCTGAAAACACCAAAGTGCACTGATTGTGTGAATGCTTTAGCCAATCACTTGCTTGCTCTCGTTCTAATGGAGATAGGATACCAACTTTAATTAATTGATTCAAGAAATATTTATTAAATTCACCAAGTTTTACTCTGTGGGTGTGGAGATGAAAAAGACATAAAAGCCTGTCTTCAAATAACATGTATAATTCAATGGGGGAAGACAGATGTGTAAACAACTAATTACAGAAGTAAACAGATATAATTAAGAGCTACAGAAATGCAGATGAAGAAATCTATTAAAATATCATGCTGTGACTAAGAAGGTGAATACTAAATCCACTTGAACTTCATGCCATTAGCTGCTAAATTAACTCACACTTTCTAATGAGAAGACTCAAAGAAACTTCATTCAGGTGAGACCATGTTCACTGACTCACAGAAGGTGAGTAGCATTTCAGTAAGAAAAAGGGAAAGAAAGCTATTTTGGCCAGTAAAAACTACATCAGCAAAGACATTCTTCGAGAATGGTACAATAAAACCTGCCACAATGGGATAAGCGGGGTCTAAAAATCTAATTGAGTAAGACAAAGGTAACAATGAGGTTGATGAAAATACTACTTTTATTTGGTTGCCCAGTTGCTGTGTGATACATTGCGTGGCTGGAAGGGGAGCAGACAGGGGCTGCTACTCCTGGTTCTCAGCAATTTAGCGGGTCAGTTTTCTTGGCTGAGACTAGAAGGGAGCAGGGGAGTCCGCTGTGCAGGTCACTATGTTTGGATGCAACCCTGTTGTGCGGGAGAGGTGTGCAGAAGCAGACAGGGATGGTTATAGGGCTAGACTCTGAGATTGACACATGTTGGGAGCATTGAAGCCTTCTCCTGCTGGAAGGCTTTGGAGCATGCTCTCTGTCGAATCCTTACAAAGTTAAATATGCTTTGAATTGAACTGCTGAAGTCTCAGATGATCATAAATCAGTAACTTCCTACTTCCTTTCTTCCTCCCAATACCCTAAAAAGCTAAGACCTTTGGTTCTTCCAGGTGGAGAACGGGACTGGAGCCAATTACACCACAATTTGTATTATAGTGTAGTACCGTATCAAGTTTTGCGTTACAGTGTGGTACCTTGTCAATTTCTATAGTCGTTTTGCAAAGCAGAAGAAGCCTGTGGCTTGTAGAAGGATATAGTTGGACATGAAGCTGTGAAGACAGACTGCTTTGCTAAGCTGTGTCAGTGTTACCCTCTGAAGAGTGAGAAGTCACTGAAGTTTCTAGAGAAGGAAATGACTGCACAGGATAGGAAGACAAAGCTGGTGACAAAGTTGAGGTAATAGTGGAGAGGCAAAATATTGCAGACAGTGAGATAGCCAGTAGTACATCTAAAACGTCCAGGTGAAAAGCAATGAAGGTTTGAACTGAGATAGTGACAGTGGGAATAATAACAATAACCATACCATGTTATGTTTTTATAATGCTTTGAAAGGTTTTCAGCCTTCTTTTACTTATAGTCTTATCAGAGAACCCACATCAGCTGAGAAGTAAGGACAATATAGACTTCCCTCTCTGTCTCTCTCTCTGTCTCTCCTGTCCTCTCCACCCCTGCCCCACTCTTTGCCTATCCAGCACCTCAACTGCTTGTCTGTTTTGAAAACATCTTCCTCTGTGTGAGTCTAGGTAGGAGGCAGAGCACCTCTCCCACCATGGAAGCCAAAAGAAGGCAAGACATTTATCCCAGCCAACCTCCTGTCGCTTGGCAAATACACGGCCGTGTGACATAAATTAAAACAGCTACATGCTTCTGCCCAGGAAGTCTGAATGTAGAGTGGGTGGCTGGAAAGCAATGGGATAGTTAGCTTTCATGTTCAGTGCTGTGTGTCCCCAGCAGCAGGGGTGACAACATCTTATAATTGCCCCTTCCTGAGAAAACTGTTAGAGCTTCGAAGCCTCCAGAGGTGCCCTGGTCTCTGAACATTTTCCAGACGGCTTCTCCAGCTTTATATGTTTTCTCTGAGCCACTTACACTTTTCCAGGAAATCCCTTTAAGCTTAAGATAGCCAGAGTTTTTCCTATTACTTGCACCTAACAGCGCTGACTACATACAAACAAATCATATTTTCCCTGTTTGCTGACAGGAAACTGAGATGCAGAAAGGCTGACAGCCACCTGTGGTCACAAGGACAGTTGGTAGGTAACCACACAGGGCTCTCTGCCCCTCTGCTCTCTTAGTTGTTTATCACCAGACTCGTCAGATTCTACATAGAAATGTGGAGAGCTTTACTGCTAAAGGAGGGATAATATCACTAATCGTTATGTGTATAAAGAGAAGCCAAACAAAATCAAAAGTATAATTAATATCAACCAAGCTAAAGCCAACAGTCCCTGGCCCAGCTCCTCTAGCAGAGGACTTGCAAATGGTAACAGCCTCTTTCGCTGATTAACTCACAGTGAAATCCTGCAAACTGAATCTAGGTGTTATATTCCCTTAGATAATTACATTCATCTCCTTAGAAGCCATTGACTGCTACCCCCTTTTGTAAAATATTACCTCTATCAGAGAATAGACTGGCCATTAGAAAACAACATTTATTATTCAGAACAGTTTCACTTCCATGGACTTTTTCTAGTTTATCAATAAATTGTTAGTGTTTTTTAGTTCTAAACAATTTGTTCTGTATAAACTTTGCAATGAACTCAATTTTTAGGAGTTTTAAAAATTGGCCAACATTACACTAGAATGGCATATATATTCTGCTTGTGATATTACTATTTAAGGTTATTTAATTTCACAAGGAAAACCAATACAGATGAATTCAAAATTTACTGAAGTGTCTGATGGTTCTCCTGAGGTTTATTTCAAGGTGACTTATGGATTTGGTAGGAACATGACTCATAAAAAAGCCAAACCTTTGACATTATTTCTATATTAAAATCTCTATGGCTTAAGATGACCATATTTATGATCACTTTAATACTATAAATCATAGGTTGCAACTGAAAATACTCTAATTCATGAGTCAGAGAGATAAGGTAAATGGACGAGGCAGACTGGCTATAGGAATTCTGAAAGTCAAACATCAGTTTTCTTACTGGAACTGCTGAGTCTCAGGGGCTGGGAGATGAGGACTTGTGATGAACTAGGGAGACCCTCTTCCCCTAAGAGGGTTGCTACTATTCAGCTGCATTTGACAGCTGAGGTGCAGTGATGCAGAACGAGAATTAATGGGGAACAATCTGGAAATCTGGCTGGAATTCCACATTTTCATAATGAAATCTTTGACTGTTTAAATGTTCAATCATTAAGATGTCCCCAAAGCCAAATATATTGCCTCTGAGAGCCAATTTTGGTCACTCTCAGATATAGTCTTGCTGGCATGGCGCCTTCCTGAATGAAAAGGTCATTCTCGACATCCCTGCATTCCGTCCCGAAGACCTATGGTAGCAGCATTCCCCCAACAACTAAGTCTACACATGCATTTTTAAAAGAGTGTTTTCAAAGTTACCGTCTGCCGACTTTCTTCATATTATGAAGTTCAGAACCTTTTTAAAAGTAGGCAGATGGGAAATGTATTATGTCATCATTGGATTTACTGTGTTTGGGTAAATGTATAGTCTATTTCTGCATAACTTTGTGTGTTTGTATCGATACATGTGTTTGTGTTCATTAGACTAGGAAAATGTTTTTAAAATAACGAGCACCCTAAACTTTTACACCAAAAACCAAATATGAAAAAAGCAACTCAATCATTAAAGTGAGGAATTTGGACATAAATATGAACTGGATCCCCTCTCTATTTAATAGACTATCTTTCTAACTCTCCCCACAAACATCAGACTTGCTCCAGTATTACTGGAACTGAATTGTTGCTCCTCAACAATTAGAAAAGAGATGGGAACTGAGAATCATTTTTTAAATACAGTTTTGGACAATTCAACAGTGTTAGCTAATAATAATATTATATTAGCTTTCTATTATCACCATAACAAATTACTCTCAACTCAATGGCCTGAAATGACATAAATTCATTATCTTATAGTTCTATAGGTCAGAAGTCCGACGAAGCTAAAATCAAGATGTCCAGAGGGCTGCATTCTTTTCTGGAGGCTCTGTTTGTTGATTTTTCCAGCTTCTTCAGGTTGTTCCTCTAGAGGCTATTCCAGTCCAGGGCACCCCCTTCATGTTCAAAGCCAATAATATTGCAACTCTCTGACCATTCTTCCATAGTCACATTTCCCTCTGACAACAGCCGGGAAAAGTTCTTCTCTTTAATGAACTCATGTGATTAGATTGAGCCCACCCAGATGATCCAGGATAATCTCCTCATTTCAAGGTCTTTAACCTTAATCAGATATGCAAAGTCCCTCTTGCCATGTAAGGAAACATATTTAAAGGTTCTGGGGATGAGGATGCGGACATCTTTGGAGGGACATTATTGTGTTTACCACAACTGGTAACGATAATAACTATCACTTCTAAGTGCTTACTATGTCTCAGCTGTCATGCTGATGACTTTGCATGCTTCGTCTCACAAGACGGAGGAGATATGGGGATATATGTGTACATACAGCTGATTCACTTTGTTATACAGCAGCAACTAACACACCATTGTAAAGCAATTATACTCCAATAAAGATGTTAAAAATAAATAAATAAAAATAAAAACAACGTATAAAGTATGTAATATTATTGCATTTTAAAGATGAAGAAACTGAAGCTAAGAGGTTAGATGAATTGCTCAAGATCACAGCTAGTAGACAGCAGAACAAAGATTCAAATCCAAGAAGTCTGAATGAGCTAGTATCCGTACACTAAAACGCCACAAAATATTCATGGAGAAGAGGGGCCCAGGGGGGAGATTAAGATTTGATTTGGACCAGCTAAAGAGAGAAGCTCTATGGAACTCTTAGCCATTTCCTGTCTTTTTGGTTGTTGTTTGCTGTTGTTGCATTTCCTAACATTTAATGGATATGTATGTGCAAATCTATTGTATAAAAATGTCTCAGGTAGTGACTTAATGGTTATGATTTTGTTCTAGAAAAATTCTAAATTCGGTTCTCATTAGGACACACTGAAATTATTCTTTCATGGGGTTCCAAGAACACCGACAAAGCATTCTGTCTTCTTTGAAATGAAATATCCTATCACCTTGATTCTAGCTCTGCATTGATTGTTAGAAGTATCATCAGTTTAATAATCAACTTTTCAGCAAAAAAGAAAAGTAACATAAAACAAAAACAAAGCAAAACATGGACACTTCAACATGCACATCTCAATTAGAAGGTGCACAGACTGAGTGAAATGTTTTAGAAACCATAAAATCTTAGGTTTATCATAAATTTATCATAAAATCATAAAACCATAAATTCTTATCTTAGAATTTCCACAGGGTTTTCTGGCTTTATCTCTAACAATTCCATTCACACTAAACTTGCTATTATACAACAACCCATACTTTTGTACCTACTCTTCCTTCTTCCTGAAATGCCTTCTCTCATTTCTTCCTCTCCTGAAATGTCTGTTCATCCTTAAAAACCTCAATTTAAATGTCACTTAGTGATGCCTGCCCAAAATTGGGCTTAAACCAGATTACTCACTGCCTCTTCTGGGGTGGCCACAGCTCTCTGCACATTCCTTTGTTACAGAATGTACCACAGTGTACAGTAATGATCTATTTATACCATCTCCATGTATTAAATCAGACAATAACCCTACTATGCACCCAGATCAAAGCTCTGGTGTCAAGAAAAGTGAAAGAAACGTGTGACATATCATGAATTTTTCACAATCACACACAGTTCTTACACAATGAATTTTTACTACTCTTTCATTACTCTTAACCTGGTGCTCTTTATCAGTCCTTAGCTGAAGCAGGTTAGTTAACTACTGATAATATTTAATGTCTGTCGTAGGCAGCCTTTAAGATGGTTCCCAGTGATCTCCACCTCATGATAGACATGCCTTTGGGTAATCCCCCTCTTTAGTATGGGCTGGACCTAAGTGATTTTCTTCTAACCAATATACTACAGCATAGGCAATAGGATGTCATTTCTGTGGTTAGGTTACAAAAGATGTTGGTTCTGTCCTGCCAGCAGGCTCTCTCTCTGACTGGCTTTGATGAAGCGAGCTGCCATTTTGGAAAGGACCACATGGCAAGGAGCTGAGGGCAATCAACAGTCAACAGCCAGTAAGGAACTGAATCCACCAACAACTACAAAGGTAAGGTTAGAGAAAAACCCTTCCCCAGCCCTGGTGGACACCTTGATTGTAGCCTTCTGAGAGACCCTGCAGGAGAGGACCCAGCTATTCTATGCCCAGACACCTGACCCACAGGCTGTGAGACAATAAATGCATGCTGTTTTAAGCTGTTTAATTTGGGGGTTATTTGTTATGCAGTAGTAGATAACTAATACAATGTTAGTCCCTCTGATAAAAGAAATTAGTTTAAGCAACCTCTTATTTGGTATCAGAAGTTATCTGAAGAAAGTACCAATCACTGAAATACGTGGCAACAGATAGACTAGTGAAGGCACTACCCAAACAACGAGTGAGGCTCTGCCATTCCCCAGCAGAGGCACACAGGAGAGAGGAGGCTCTGGATTTGAGAGAGGAAACTCACCCTCTGAGCCCAAACCCATGACCTGAATGTGACACTGCAAAGGCACCTTGGGCTGGGGAGAAAAGGGGAACACCAAGACAGGGCGATGTCACCAGGTGGATACACATCCACTGCAAGATTAGATCAGCAGTAGAGCCAGACGATGAACTCTGTTGCATGGAGCACACAGTGAAGAGGCACAAGGAAAGCCAAACTTCCATTCCGGCTAACATGTCAAAGCCAACAATAAAGGAAGAAAGTCAAAGGCATCTATTAAACCTCCACTTCAATAATCCTGTCCTCCACAGGTGTCTGTTGCTAAGACACCACTATTATTACACTCCTGGCATGTATAATCTTTTTATTCCCCTATGTGAGTTTTCAGCTCTGTGCTCTTCACATAAAAATCTCATAATAAAACTCAAACAAGAATCCATTTGGGACAAAGGTGAATTCAAGTTTACCAACCAAGTCAAAGCAAGTGAGGCTGCCTAATGAGGCGGCTCCCGTCAACTCAGTGCTCACATGAGCTTGCACAGAGGCAAGCTTGTGTGGACACACGCCACCGGGTGCTTGGATCAAACCACGGCCGGGCTGGAGGTCAGACATGGATACGAGGGCTGCGCTGAGATGCTGCATAAAGGCTTTGACAAGCCTGGAAACTGCTACATGGGTGCTGGTGTGTGACCCCCACTCACTGACAGATTCAGATAGCACAGGCTCTTTTCCAAGCTTTTCATCTTGAAAAAGGGAATTCGGCTCCCTAAGCCTTTGAGCCTGTTCCATTTTGAGCTGACTGCTAATTGTATGCGTGCATATATGTGTTTCAGAAAAGAGATAAGCACATTGCCTTGGCCTCCACACTCACTGTGCAGACGGGTCTCACTTCTGTTCTCTGCAAGTTTTCCAAACATGGTCTGAAGTTTTCTAAACATTAACCCTTCCTGGTAACCACAGTACACATTCTTCTAGAGAGGTTTTCTTGATTATGTTTGCTTAAAAACTGCTTTTCATTATTAATTCTTTGAGTCCTAAGGCTTGGTATTTTAATTTGCCTTTGTGATCATGTTTAGATGTTCAAGTTACTCAATAATAATTACACAGCATAATAATACATAGCAAACTACAGGAGATGAATGACACAGCTTTTAGCATTAGAGGCCGTATTTAAAACCCCAAATCTGACTTTTCATATTTTATGAAATATGCCACAGTTGTATCATATTTTGTAATGCTGATTCCAGAAAAAGAAAATTTGGAGTGATTGCTCATAAAAATGCAAAAGTCTTTCCCAACTGTCATGGCAACTAGTAGCCAGATGGTAGGATTGTCTGATTGCTGATTGTGATTCTTTAGAAAAGAAATCCACATAGAAGCAGCCAGGCTCATAAAATCTGCCCTGCTTGAGAACTGACCAGACTCACTAATTCTTTAGAGGCCATAGACTCTACTCTGGGTAGATTAGTGTCCACAGTAGGGCCTGGATGCAGATATCTAGCTCCAAGCCTCCCCATCTAACACTCATTCTCAAGAATAGGAGGAACCTCCCTGATCCCAGGAAGTACAACAAATCCTCCTATGGAAGGATTTTTTCCAACTTCCAGAGAGAGTGCTATTCAGTTACACCAAGGTTTCTCTTTCTTTTTTAAGCCCCTATTCACAGGTACATAATAAGTCAGTTGACTAAATAAAAACACGTTGAATCCATTGCTCCAGCAAGGCTATCTAGTTATAATAATAATAAAACTAACTCCATTGAAAAGTAACCAGAGAGAAGTGCCCAGTTGAAAAAATCCTAGGGAAAGAAGACATTTCCTCAAGAGGATCACTTCTCTAATCACAATAGAAACAACAACAATAATTGTAGCTAATGTTTATTAAAGAGTTCTTCTGTGCTAGGCATTTTACTACAGATAAAGAGACAAGGCTTTTTATAACTAAAATGACTTTGTTTATTTAGGAGTTTTGTGAGTGCTGATATGCATATTTTCACTTCCTCTTCTTTACCATTGTTCTCTCTGATCTGTGCCTCTCCTGGCCCCCTACCCTCTCTGCCGTTGTCCACAATATTCTTACTTCCTTCACTATTTATATACCGGTAATTATCATGGTACACACACAATGAATTATCTACCTTCTTCCGTACTTGTGATTTTGATAAACCCACCGAGAGCTATTTTTAAACAGTTGATAATAAAGTTATTGTACATCCATACAATAAATTACCAGCTTCAATTTCAATTCTTTTTGGAAGACTGCAGAATGAAAAAGTATACTGTTATGCTGCCTTTCCAAAATATCATCTCTTTAAGAACTTTAAGCAAATTACCTTTTCTAGCATTAATTAATAGGGAACTTCAAAGAAACACACAAAAAGGAGACAGCTATTTGAGAAAAGGCCACGCCTGGTTTACAACGGACTTAAAATCTTTGCTCTGGTTGCCCAGTAGTAAATCCTCTGCAACCTTCTGTGCATGTCAATAGCATCCAAAATTCTTGAAAACGCTAGAAAACCAACAGTAAAAAAGCTCGACAAATAGGATGGTAATGATGATTTTTTTTAAAAAGTCAGTATTGACCTTGTTAGAGAAAAAGAAGTAACTACAACGAGAACATAAAATGTAAGTGCTAGGAGTATTCGATGCTGTAAAAAGTTAAGTACTTTAAGAAGTAAAACTCCTTGGGGAACACCAGAGGAGGCTCTTTGTTTAACAACAAAAATCAAGTATCCAGAAGGATTTCTTGTGCTCAGATACTTTGTGGACCTTCTGTGATATGTGACATGGGCCAAAGCCTGCATTAGAAGCTCTGGAAAAACGGAAGCAGTCAGGGTCAATGGAAAGCATACTGGGAAGGCATCAGGATAGCATAATTTGAGAGGCCCTAAGAAATCCCCTCTGCCACCTCTGTGAGGTCTGCGATTTTTCCACCTGTTAAGCTAAGAACAGGTTCTTTTTTTTTTTTTTAATTTATTTTATTGAAGTATAGTTGACTTACAATGTTGTGTTAATTTCTGCTGTACAGCAAAGTTATTCAGTTATCTATCTGTCTATCTATCTACACATTCTTTTCCATCCTGGTTTATTTCAGGATATTGAATATAGTTCCCTGTGCTATACAGTAGGACCGTGTTGTTTATCCGTTCTATATATAATAGTTCACATCTGCTAACCCCAAACTCCCAATCCATCCCTCCCCCACCTCCCTTTCCCGTTGGCAACCACAAGTCTGTTCTCTATGTCTGCGAGTCTTAAGAACAGGTTTTTGATAAGAGAAAGGAGAGGAAAGAACTTGGGGGAAAGTGGGCCTTACTGAGAAGGGGTCCCTTTTGTGGCCAAAGGCCAATAGAAGGACACTGGGTATACCTCAAGAACTGAGAGAAGACATCACTATACAAGGCCTAAAAGAAACCTGGAGAGGAAAAGGGAAATTAAAAAGAAAGTGTACATCCTACAGTTTTGAGTGGGTGACCCTAACTTCTCAACCTTGGCACCACTGACATTTTGTGTCATATAATTCTTTATTATGGGGAGGCTGTCTTATACTGGATGCCCTGTGCAGGATAAAGATTAATGACTCAGTTGGAAAGTAACCAGAGAAAAGCTCCCAGTTGAAAGGGTTCCAGAAAAATAAGACATTTCCTCAAGAGGACAGCTAGTCTAACAATATTATAGGATGTTTAGCATGTCTCTGGCTTCTACCTATCAAATGCCAGTAGCAACCCCCTTTCCCCACAGCTGTGATAACCAACAGTGTGTCCAGACATTGTCAAATAACCTCTGGCAGGTAGGAAGGCAAAATCGCCCCTGTTGGACAACCAGTACCCTAAAGGATGAATTTTCTCCCTAAGTTGGGCAAGACCTTTTCCATTCCTTGGTGGTAGACTGGTCCACCCTTCCCATTCTCCTGTTCCCACTCTAAAAAACTACACAAGAGGGGAAGATTACAAGCTCATCAACACAAAAAAAGAATGAGAATTCTGTTTTTTAGTTGTAATACTCAAAGCAGAGAGATATATCGGGAAGATCTGAAATGAATGCCTTTTCCTTCAGAATATTTTTATCCTTTGATAATTCCAAAATTCTTGATCCCATCTTTATTTCCAGAGCTATCTTATTCTTTGTCCATTACACAAGACTAGTTTCAATATGAGCTGTCTAGTGAGACTCAGAAAGATTTGCCCAATTTAATCAGTGCTTATGTGAGTGAACCAAGAAAGGCATTAGTCTAGATAAATAATAAAGACACTGTTATGCATGAAAATTAAGTTATTTTTGAAATCAGAGAGATGGAAGAATGGGCTTCTAACATCTTGGCTCATATAAACCAAACCCTTTTCCTTCCCTTCCCTCTGCCTTTTCTATCCTTTCTTTCCTTCTTTCCTTCCTCCTTCCCTCCCTCTCTGCCTCCCTCCCTTCCTTCCTTTCTCTTTTCTTGTAGGTATAACCATGCTTTCCTCTAGAATAGGACAGGATGTGAGAAGGACAGAGATGATGAAGTATTAACTAGAAAAAAAACACCATCACTGGAAGGAAAATTATATTAATGAGTTCAGAAGAATATAAAGTGCTGCATCAACACTTTATCAAGAGTATAAACTATGCAAATGGTGCAACTGAGTCATCAGTGAAACTGCATAATAGAGTCAGAGGCCCAGAAAATGGCAATGTCTATTTTTTCTACTGACTTCTGATTTAGAATTATTACTATATGATCTGTAGGGGAAAAATTCCTCTTGGAGTTGAAGCTAATGAAGTGAAACTATAGAAACGCAGTTTAACTACTGAATATTATAAATTGAATAATGCAGTTCTGGATAAAGTATGAATCTTTTCCCCTTACTTATTTTTGTGTGGTTGCAAATTAAACCAACGGTGACTAATGTAAGAGCTAAGAATAAAAAGTCTTATCCTCTGTCCCCCTTTTGCTTCTCACTAACTGTATGCCCATAGGTAAGGCAATTAATCTCTCTGAGCCTCAATTTCCTCATTTGTAGAAGTTAGGAAATTGGATTAGATTATCTGTAAGAATTCTTCCATTCCAAAATTTTCTCATCATGGGAAAAATATAACTCAAATTATCTGAAAGTGAAAGAAAAAAAAAAAAAACTGTGCAATTCTACCAGCTGTGGAAGGTGATTACCCTACAGCATACATAATTTCTATGCCAGACTACAGGGTTATAAAAGCAAAAAAAAGGCTTCTTTTATTGATCAAAGTTCTTAACTATAAAGTAACATGTATTGCCTTGGATTCTTCCTTAAATTAGAATGTCTATGATTAATTTTCAGATGGGGTAAGCATGTTTGAGAGTCTGCTGGGTACAGTGTTGACAATGTCACTTGTGACGCTATGGCAGGGTGCTCTTCAATAGCAAAGAGGGGCAGGGATACAGAAGCAAAGCAAATTCAGAACTTCAAGAGCTCAGTCACAAACATCAGAGAATGGCTCTGCAGTGGTGTTTTGACATTTATTCTGGAAGGCCTACTCCTGCAAGTATGTAAATGTCCGTTTCTAAAATTCAGAGAAAATAAATCCCAATCTTTATCAGAGATATAAAGTCCTACTCTGGTCTTATGAGAGCTCTTGAAAAGGTACAGCCTAGATGCCTTCAGCCATAAGGCAAACCCACATCATAGAGGAGCCAAGCCTTCTTCAAGCCTTCTGTGCAGATGCTAATGCTAAAGGGTAGAGGAAAAGATTCAAAGAGGGAAAATTTAAACATTCATTGCCTTTACAGGAACCTTAAATATGTGCTGGCCCTGCAGGGTTTAGCATAAAATGTTGTGTCAAAGATCACCTGACTCTGGAGGACAAAGTAAAATTCACTCATATTCCCAAGAAAATCCAACTTTTATGTACAGACGGAAATTCTCAAATTTGCAGACCTACTCAGAGTAGGTAGAAAATTTCAGGGCAAGAAAGTCTCTCTTCTTTAAATGGAAGCATAGAAATAGTGGTGCTAGTTGGAAATGCTGGTGCATCATTAAGGAAACACATTCCATCATCTGCCAGATCATGAAATTCCTGGCTCTGGCTCCTTAGGCAAAAAATCATGGCCTGAACAGCTTTTCTTAAGATGATTTTGGCCTTCCTTGGTATTCCTACAAAGGGACACTTCATTTTTATCATTAGATACTTTGAAATCTTAAGGGGAAATTCTCCGTAAGTAGTCCAAAAAAAAACCCCCCAGCAATTTGTGGGATTTTATTTGGAAAGAAAATACACTGGGAGAGGTAAAGCCAAAGCAGAAGATGCTCTGTAAGGGATGACAGCTAAACTAGTCCTTGGATTTATAGCCAACAGACAGGCTCAGGATGGAAATGAACCTCTTGAAAATACCCTCCCCCAAGAAACACTCCTCATTCAACACTAGGCCAAATCTTGTGTTGTGTACTCTTCCTTACTCGTCTCTAACACTTTTTAAGATTGTAAGAAAAACAAAAAGAATCACTAGGAAGTACAAAAATATACAAAGCTTTTTAAGTCTCTAATGCCGAAGAATTAGCAGACTCCTTGAAAATTGCTAGCACTCTTATTTTTAATGAGTACATCTCGAAATATCACTCAAGTAGTTTTATCTTAGTTTTTTTGTTTTGTTCTGTTAACCATTACATTGGAATGCAGATTTATTGATATTACCAATACTACAGCAAACTGTTTATTTTATTCTTCATGTATTCATTAAGACGTGTTCTTTTATATTCCTTTTTTATGTTGAAAAATATCTCCATAGTGCTCTGTCAGGATACTTTGCCACTCAGTGTGATTACATTTTTTCTAAAGAAAAAGTGCAGAATTGTTCCCATAATGTGGAAATGTTTAGGATGAACTGACAAAAAAGCAAGAATCTGTAAACCCATTGGCAACTCTATGTTAAATATATTTTCTACCTTCAGAATATCTTTGGTTATTCTCCATAGACTGAGAAGGCAATTCTCATTACATTTTATTTTCATCATTCTGTTTTTATATAAATGCTACACTTGAGTTTAGAGGAAGGACGGTCCCTTTGCTCTAACTAATAAACAGGATATCAAGTCTAGACAGTCCCCACTTAGAATGGTTCGACTTATGACTTTTCAGCTTCATGATGGTACGAAACTGATAAACATTCTGTAGTAAATGTACTTCGAATTCTGAATTTTTATCTTTTTCCAGGCTAGTGATATGCAGTATGATACCTTCTTGCGATGCTGGGCAGCAGCAGCAAACCAAGTGTAAACAACCGATACACTTAGAACCATTCTGTTTTTCACTTTCACTACAGTATTCAATAAATTACATGAGGTATTCAACACGTTATTATAAAATAGGCTTTGTGTTAGTTGATTTTTTCCAACTGTAGGCTAATGTGAGTGTCCTGAGCACGTTTAAGGTAGGCTAGGCTAAGCTATGATGTTTAGTAGGCTAGGTGCATTAAATGCATTTTCAACTTATGATATTTTCAACTTATGATGGGGACATAACAGTAAAAATGACAAGATAACACTTTAAGTGCTCTCCAGTTTTATGATTTTACATGTTTTTCTAAAATATCGTACGTATATGTTTCTTCTATTTAAAAAAAAGCCAAAAGAATGTTGTATTTCACACCCACATTTCTTCAATCCCCATAGGCTGCAAGCTACTCTGTTAGCACCATTTTCTTTCATATTCTACAGAATATGAAGTGAATAGGTTGTTTTATCCTAGGACCAACTACAGACATGACTAACACTCGAGATATCCCTGAGGAGGACTCTGGATGGTACTGACGGGAGTGATATTTCATAGCACAAACATAAGCAAAACTTCTTTGATGTAGATACTCCACTGTACTCCCCAGAGGCATGAAGAAGATTTTCCCATTTCCTAGCACTCCACGGATCTATTTCTGAAAACATTACATTATTTATGTCATTATTCCTCTATTCAAAAGTCAACTGTCATGTAAAGGAAATATTATTTAAGGGTGTTTCTCAGATTTGCCATAGAATTCACACAACTTTTGAGTATAAATACTATTTAAGTATAAAATTAGTAAAATATTGATTTTGTTCCTCAGTTTATATTTCTAATAGGAATTTCTTATCCAGAGCAAGGAGCTAGCCCTTTCCTTAGAACAAATTCAGAATTAACTACCAAATCAAGAAGATATGCTTTTGCTTATAACTTGTTTTGTTGTAAGGGGGTATTTATGGCACACTTCTCCAAACACTTAGAGTTAAAAAGGAACTTTTAAAAGTAAATTTAAGGCATAGAAAGATTTTATTTCACAAATAGTCACTGTTTACCTGTGCATGAATAGTCATCAATTCGGATGTATCCCGTTTTGCAGATGCACATGAAGGAACCTGGGGTGTTGACACACATCGTGTTCTCACGGCAGTAATGGCGCCCGTCAGCACACTCATCAACGTCTGTGAAGAAAAAGTAGGGCAAAGAGGTCAACAGTGGCCAGTATTCTAGAGTTTCTCTATAATTTTCTTTGGTGGGGAGAGGGCAAAAGTTACTAATTGAAAAGCATTTTTAAAATGTATTCAAAGTATCTCCTTTAGTAGAAACATTTGAGGTTCAAATGACAGAAATTATACCATTTTTTCCTAAAAGCTCTTGCTGGAGTTTCAAAGATGTCTTTATATTTCAACTTGCATCATTCTAAAATACATCTGAAAATATCAGTCCATTCATCTACCTTAGATAGAATGTTTGATAAAACGAATCAGAAAGTAGAGACTGGGCTGCCTTAGAATCATGGACGTTTCAATCACTGAGCCGACCACATATTATTTTTTGATTCACTGGCTATTCTGTACACTTGGGGAGACCCTACAAGAGGTAAATAGAATATTCAATACACACCAGAACTTGAAAAACTTCACTTAAAGATATGAAACCAAGAACATGTAGTTTATTAGAGATACGAGTAGAGATATAGCTATACCAGTAAGTGTTGAACAGAGATGAAATTACAATCTAGAGCCTGATAGAAATGAGAAGCTGTAAAATAGCAAAACAAGATATCATATTGAAGAGCTTCCACAGTAATTCACACACCAAGTTTTGAGTGTAGAGACTTGCAAATGCTAAGCCATAATAAGCACTAGTACTAATTGGGAAGAATGTGAATTTTAACAATAAAACTGTCCCCATTTTATAGCCCCTCTCTGCCTGAAACATAAAGTATTTCACAGGTATTTTATCATTATGTTATACTCTTCATTAAGGGCCTTAATGCATTGACCAGGCAAGGTGCTTCTCCTCCAGAAGTCTGCTTTCTCAAATCCTTGTGGTAAATCCACAAAGTAGCATTGACCTCATTTGTACTATTAAAAGAAAGGGATCAATTACAGGAGATAGCCAGGTGACCCAATACTACAAAAGTCATGCCATTCATATAAACTCAACTATGTTCTCAGTCCTGAGAGTGTCAAAAGAAATAGCTGACACAGTCTCTCGGGGGGCTATACTTTAGAGCTAGAGGGACGGATGAAAATACTGAGATTTAGAGAGACTCAATTTTCCATTCAACTTCTAAATGAAAGTCAACACAGTAAATTACAAACATCTTAGCATACAAAGCCCCTCCCAGTTTGGCCATTACTTTCTGGCTTTATATTCTATGGCCTCACTCCCTCTTCCCTCTCAGTGTTCTGGCCACACTGAGCTTCTGGTCATTTCTTGAATGGGCCACACTCTTTCTTACTTATGTGCTTTTGCATATGCTGTTCTCTCTTCTATTTCTCTCCCTATCACCACCCACAGTGGATCTTGTCTACCAGTAGATTCACCCTTCAAGAATCTGTTTAAATGTCTCTCTGAGAAAACTTCCCTAATGAAGTAAAATGCTCCCTATGCTGTGCTCCCTTGGAACTTTGTAAATGCTTCCATTATAGATATATCCATTGTACCTTTATTAATTTTTGTAAGTTTCTTTTTCCAATAAGTCAAATATACTCTTGAAGGGTAGGGATCATCTATTTGTGTTTCTTAATTCTGGCTACACATTATATTCATGTGAGATGCTTTTTAAAAAATTAGTTTTTGTGCCAACTCCCCAAATCCCACTCCAAATTCTTATTTAATTATCTGTGGTGCAACACAGACATAATATTATTTTTAATCTTCTCTATGAAGAGTCTAATGCAGGGGTCAGCAAAAATTTTCAATAAAGAGCCAGATAGTAAATATTTTAGGCTTTGGGGGCCATAAGTTCTCCACTGCAACTACTTAACTCTTGTTGTAGCATGAAGGCAACCATAGACAATATGTAAATGAATGAGCCTGACGATGTTCCAATAAAGCTTTATTTACAAAATAAGAAGTTGAATCAGATTTAGCCTAAAGGCCATAATTTGATGACCCCTTGTCTAATGCATAATCAGAGTTAAGAATCACTCAGAAGGACCAAAATGGAGGAGTAGGAGGACGTGAGGCTCACCTTCCCGCAACATCAAAAATACATCTACATGTGAGACAATTCTCATAGAAAATCAACTGGAAGCTGTAGAAGATCTCTTATACAACCAAAGCTGCAAGAAAGATCTCCACATAAGCAGGTTGGAAATTTAAAAAAAAGAAAGAGAGAAAAAGGCATCAGGACGGAACCAGCACCACGGAGAAGGATCTGTGAAGGAGAGAAAGTCCACACATAGACCCTTGTCCTGGGGAACCTCCTTTCCTGCTAAGAGGTCAGCTGGGATGGGTGGGGCTTGGACTTTGCTCCAGAGGAGTGTGTGCATGCTGGCTTGCTAGTAATCATGGAGGAGAGAGAGGGGATCTGACGGCTGCCACCTTACCACACTCCCAAAAGTCTGAAATGCGTGCTGGGCAGGGCCACTAGCGCTCGGTGGCTAGGTGCTAAATCTCGGGCAGAAGGGCCCTCACAGGGGACTCGTTCTAGCTGCGTGGAGACAGCCCAGATGGCCTAGGGAGTGGTCCATGCCAAATCTCAAAGCCCACTGTCAGCACAGCACACACACGGCAACCGTGGGTCTGGCATTGGAGCCATGATCAGTGCTCGCACAGGCGGAGGTGGGTCCAGACGTGGCAGACATTGTGGGCTCACAAGTGAAGGCGGCGGGTCTGGCCTCGAAGCCCATTTTCAGAGCTCACAGGGTAGGGGCAGTCTTTGTCAAGTGGCACCACAGAAATGCATGTCTTAGGCGGACAGCCCCTGGGGAGGAGGATACAGCCGTTCATTTCCAGAGGGAGCCCTCTGGTTCCACCCACCCCACACCACAGCTTGGAGCCAGATCTGGGGCACACAGGTCTTGGGAGAGGCCTGCCACAGAGGCAGCCCAGGCCCCAGGAAGCAGCATAACCATCTCGATTCCTGCAGCCACAGCACTCCAGCCCCCAGCACCAGCCCACTCCACACTGCAGCCTAGCACTAGGTCTGGGACAAACACAGTGGAGAAAGGGACGCACACAACCTTGGGCTGCTTCTGGGCAAAACCACAGATGCCTGCAGGGACAGCACATATGTTCCCTGGGCCTCACTTGCTTCACTGGTCACAACCTTTGGGACAGAGCAGGCAGGCGTTCAAGGGCAACAGAGCCTTATAGAACCTGGATCTCAGGGCTTCTAGTCCAAGAACTGTGGAGCAGACCCCACCCCTGACAGGGCTGTGACAGCCACAGAGTAAAGAGGAGGCCCTGTCCAACACTGCTGTGCAGTCTCTGGACACCACAATGCCAGTCACACTCCCTATCAAGGGGCTAAGAGCCAGCATTCTCTGAGGAAAGACGTGGCTGGCATCCAGATAAAAAACAGCCCTTGCAACAAAAATATTGGACTCACACAGTCTACACAGGGATGCTCCCACATGAAAACAGCCCTTTTAGATCACGGTAGATAATGGTTTCTCCTAAATTCATAGAGACAGAGAAAGTTAAGTAAAATGAAACAGCAAAGAAACTACTGCCAGTTGAAAGAAGAGAAATCCTCTGAAAGAACAAATAATGAAGCAGACCTCACCAGTCTACTAGACCCTGAGTTCAAAAAGGAGGTAACAAAAATGCTAAAGGAATTAAAAAAGATTATCAATAGAAATGCAGATCACTGTAACAAGGAACTAGAAACTATAAAGAGGAACCAATAAAAATTAGACAATTACTCAGCTAAAGACCTATCTAGAAGCAATGAATAGCTGACTAAATAACATAGAAGAACAAATAAGTGATCTGGAAGACAGAATAATGGAAATCACTGAATCAGAACAGCAGACAGAAAGACAAAGGAAAAAAAAATAAAAGCAACATACGAGATCTATGGGATAATATAAACTGTGGCAACGTACGCATAACAGGGGTTCCAGAAACAGAAGAGAGAGAAAAGGAGATCGAAAATTTGAAGAAATTATGGCTGAATACTTCCCAAATCTAAAGAATAAGACAGATTTCAAGGAATAGGAAGCACAGAGGGTCCCAAACAAGATGAACCCAAACAGACCCACACTAAGACATATCTTAATTAAAATGGAAAGAGCTAAAGATGAAGAGAGGATTCTAAAGGCAGCAAGAGAAAAACAAAGAGTCAGTTACAAAGGTACCCCTATAAGGCTTTCAGCTGATTTCTCTGCAGAAACTGCAGGCCAGAAGGAAGTGGCATGATACATTCAAAGTCCTGAAAGGAAAAAACCTGCAACCTAGGATACTCTACCCAACAAGATTATCACTTCAAATAAAAGGAGAGATAAAGAATTTCTCAGACATGCAAAAATTAAAAGAATACAGCAATTCCATACCTACCCTAAATAAATATTGAAAGGTCTTCTCTAAATAGAAAAGAAGCAAGAATCTACAGGAAAGGAAAAATCACAATAGGAAAGACAAATATATAAAAGGATTGAAGGTCACTTAAATAAGCCATTATATAAATTAGAGAAAAAAATTTTTTGTAAAAGCAATTATAACTACAATTAACTGCAAAAGGATAAACATGAAGACGTAAAATAGGACATCAAAATCACAAAACACTGTGGAAGGGTGTAAAAAAAATGTAGATCTTTTAGAATGTGTTTGAACTTATACGACTATCAGTCTAAAGCAAGTAGATATAGTTATGGATCAACATACTTGAAAACCAGGGTAACCACAAATCGAAAACATACAATAGATTGACAAAAATCAAACAGAAAAGAACTCAAGCATAATACAAAAGAAAACCATCAAACCGCAAAAGCAAAAACAAAAACAAAAAGAAAGGAAAAAAGAACTACAAAATCAACTGGAAAACCAGGTTTAAAATGGAAATAAGTACATTACTTTAACTGTTAATGGACTAAATTCTGTAATCAAACGACACAGAGTGGGGCTTCCCTGGTGGTGCAGTGGTTGAGAATCTGCCTGCCAATGCAGGGGACACGGGTTTGAACCCTGGTCTGGGAAGATCCCACATGCCGCGGAGCAACTAGGCCCGTGAGCCACAACTACTGAGCCTGCGCATCTGGAGCCTGTGCTCCACAACAAGAGAGGCCGCGATAATGAGAAGCCCGCGCACCGCGATGAAGAGTGGCCCCCACTTGCCCCAACTAGAGAAAGCCCTCGCACAGAAATGAAGACCCAACACAGCCATAAATAAATAAATAAATAAAAATTAAAATTAAACTTAAAAAAAAAGAAAAGACAGAGTGGCAGATTGGATAAAAAGCAAGAACCTACAACATGCTGCCTACAAGAGACTCACTTCAGGGCAAAAGACACACATGGATTGAAAGTGAGGGGATGGAAAAAGATATTTCATGCAAATGGAAATGACAAAAAAGCAGGGATAGCAATACTCATACCAGACAAAATAGACTTTAAAACAAATTCCATAAAGAAAGGTAAAGAAGGACATTATTTAATGATAAGAGGATCAATACAAGAAGAGGATATTACACTCATTAACACATATGCACCCAATATAGGAGCACCTAAATACATAAAACAAATACCAACAGACATAAAGGGAGAAACAGAGGAATACAATAATAGTAGGAGACTTTATTTAACATATCACTTATATCAATGGACAGATCTTCCAGACAGAAAATTAATAAGGCAAGAGAGGTCCTAAATGACTCAATAGACCAGTTGGACTTAATTCATATTTACAGGACACTACATCCAAAAAAAAACAGAATATACATTCTTCTCAAGCATGCATGGAGCATTATCTACTCCTGCTACTTCTGTATGTTTGCACTGGTCTGTAAGGAAAGTATCACAATCAATTACAGCCTAAAAAAAATCAAACTACAAGCACCCTGGTGGAATATGATGAAAACTCATTTGCTTCCAGAGTCTTAAGATCATAATAGGAATTATATGGGATTATTAAGGTGTTCAGCTGGATCAAAGGACTTTAACCCTGCCCTTCTGAGAGGGTAATGAGGAGAAGTCAATGTTACTGAAAACCACTGTATAAGCCCCCTGGGCTTAAGCTGTGAGCTGGAGGAATGGCCACAAAGAAGTGCGTGTACACAAAAGCATGAAGAATTTATCTTTGGAGATGAAAGAGCCAAGAATAATGAACATAACCCAGGGACAGCATCTTGGTTATCAAAAGGAAACACCACTGAGTACACTGTGACATCACCTCAAAACAAGAGTAGTTCCTAGTGAGAGATCATAGTTCCTGGTAGAGTCAAGGAAGTAGCTTCAGTGCCTGCAGCAGGACTGAGTCCAGCTGAAACAAGCATTAAGTACAGAAGACACTGTGCCTCTCTCCAAACACTACCCTAGAGAAGAAAGCCTACCCCAGCAGGAGTAGCCACCAAACCTGCCAAATCCAACTCATAAGTACGTATGAAGTAACCTAGACCCTTCCCAAGAACACTTAAGGAATGGGAACTTTGAGAATACTAAAGTCCTATGGGATGGGATGGAGAAAAGAGACAGTAAATTGGGGTAATTTCTGTTAATGTGGCTCTATTTACAGCTACAAGCTATGGAATATCTTGATTTGTAAGATGAATAAAGGATAATTTGTGAAAGGGTATGTTGGCCTTCTAAATACTGTCTCTAACAATTGCTCATTGTTAGGTCTACATCCCAGACTGTTGGGGGACATCAGCCTGTCCAATTTTCTCTTGCAGATGTTTCCTTTTTAAGCTGTCATATAGTCAGAGAAAATATATTCCGTAACATCTTACAGAAAGACCCAAGGGAACTTTTTGGCCAACCCAATTCAACATAGGGTTGTAAAGCAAAAATGAGGAACCTATTTAATATGAAGCCTTTTAGGAATTTGAGTGATTTGGATCACATAGGAATATAGGATTCACGACAAAGAGATATGAAGTGTCAGACCTATTTCCTGGAGCAGTGTTGTGAGGGGAAAAGAAGTAAAATGCCAAAAAACTATCATCGCAATACTGTATACCTAATTGCCAATTGCCTTTTTAAATTTCTCATGCCCCATCTTCAGGAAAGGAACTCTCCAAAGAGTCGCATTTACATACTAGAACTACAAAGCTACATAAACGTCATTTCCGTTTACATCTGCAGATACTCACAGGCACAAAAATGGCACAACTAAAAAGTAATCTGATGAAAAACATATTCAATCTTAATGCAAGGTATGTTTTAGTTCCAAATCCCAATTCAAAAACTCAATGAGTCAAATTCTTACAATTCAGTTCAATTCTCTATATATTTATTGAATGTTTTCTATGTCCAAGTCACTTTACTGGAGTTTCAGTCATACTGATAACCCTAAGGGGTAAAACAACAACCATAGGTGGATAGTACCATGGACAGAGTATGCTTCAATAGAATTCTCTATTAAGTGGGGAGAACAGCACAATATTAGAAAGGGCTGCTAGAAGGTAGCTTCCGGCCAGATGGAAAAATTCAAACATGGCTGGACACACTGTAGAGATTCAAGCAAAGGGTACATTGCTGAACCATGGGGCTTTTAACATCCTTTCCAAAATTCAGTACAAAGGGCGTTAAAGCATAAACCCTGCCTTAAAAGGACTTACAATCCAGGAAATAGTAATATCATCATCATTATCATCATTATCCTTTTAGGTGCCTTCTATGTTTTAAGCCTACATTTTAGAGAGTACTATCTCTAAGAGATTCATGGTTGTTTGAAAAGACAGTAGTGCATGGTCAAATAATTTCAGAACCATTATATTACTATCCTGTCCCCATTCCCCTCCTTAAAAATCACAATGTACATGAGCAAAGTACAGACTTTGAAATATCTAGTTGTTTTTAAAAAATCTTCATTCATTTATTCAACAAGTATATAATGGACATGAAACATGTCTATATACTGCATGAGGCAAAAAAGACAAACTCTAGCTGAAGAAATAATACTTAAATGATAATGTTATGAAGTGACACATACTGTCTATCTGAAACATACACCATGTGCATTAAATAGGGAGCAACCAACTTTTTTTTCTTAACACAGTGCCTATTTCTTCTGAGCACCATTTAATTCAGAACAGATTAGGGAATTTATATTTGGTGATACAAATGATTTTATAACTCTTCCCTCCCCCAACTTGAGGAGCTTATAATGAAATTAAGAAGCCAGGACATACTTACGTGAATAACAACATGAGGTCTTATATGCTAAGTGCCAAAAGAAAAAAAAAAGAGGAAGGTTGATGACTAAGGACAGAGGCAACCAAGGAATATGTGATGGTGTGGCAGGACTGAAAGTGGCTTTTGAAGAAGTAGGCTTAAAGTGACTGACTTGCACAAAGTTGGAAGGCGCTGCCAAAGAAGAGAGTTTCCTGTCAAACAGAGGTATTCAAAAAACAGTACTGTAAAGATTGAAGTCTGGTGTAGGCAGCAGAGATGGCAAAAATATGAAATATTGAGGAATGATGAACATTCCATTTGAATGAAGTTTGTGCAGGAAAAAACCGGAAACACTGTTATGGGATAGAAGACACATGCAAATGCACTTAAATGCCCAACAAATAGAAGAAAGGTATCTTCTTTGTTGTGATATGAAGACATTAAAGCATTTGGAAGGAGGAGGTTGGGGAAGCAGCATAGAAAAATACATCTCACAGGAGTTGGTAAGGTGCAATTGTGGAATTAATTTAAAAAGGTACAATCAAGGTGAAGGAGAATGTTCATGAATTAATAGAAGTCAGAGTCTTAGGTAGTTACTAAATCTAAAGTAACCTTCCCAGCCCCAGTTGCTCCACGTTACTTATCAGTGTCTGAAAGCATCTTATTAAGTTATTTGTTAGTATGTCTGTTGTCTACTTCTATTGGAATATAAGATTCTGGAGGGTAGAGACCTTGTTCTAGAATAATGGCTGGCCCTCACTAAATATCTGCTGAAGGAATCAATGGACCCTTTCATGGCTTTTCATCGGAAGGAGAAAAGATAAGTATCCTCATTCACACTGGCCTGACCTGGAGCTCAACTTGGCAGAGTGAATCCTTTGTCTTCCCAGGATACTGCCCAGGCATTCACTTAGACGTGGGCTTTTTTGTATGAACAGTGAACATAAGCCACGGTGGTGAAATTGTCTTGTGTCACGGAAAAACACTGCGGTGGGAATAAAGAAGGCTGGAGTCTAGTCTTTGGCTCTATTATAAACCTGACAGGCATTTCATCTCTCTGGACCTTAATTTAATCATCTGTAAAGACAAAGGCTAGAGGTTTCCAAGTCGTTACCAGCCCTCATAATTTACAGTTCTAACAAAGAGAACATGATCTATATGATTGCACTGAAGAATCTGATTCTCTAGGATTTTGTAGGACACACAATCCTACTCTACCAAACTTAAAAAGCAGAAGTAAACTGTGTTTCTTATACTTGAACAGCTTCCCTTGCCCCAGGATAATTCAAGCTGATATATTTTAGAAACAGGAATTTATAAATTCCCTTTTACCCTATCTGAAAGCTGAGGCCGACTATGTAACTATTCAGAATCATAGATTTTTAGACCCGAAAGGAATTTTAGAAATCATCTAAACTAATCCCAGTCATTTACTATCGAAGAAATGGAGGCACAGGGATGCCAGAGACAAATTAAAAAGGTGGCAGGGATCAGTCAGATCATGAAACTTTCGTGAGCCCCATTAAAAAATTTGGACTTCATCCTATACAAAATGGGAAAGGTTTCAGGAGAGGATTAATTGAATCCGATCTGTGTTTTTGGACGATCACTCTGATACAAGTTTACACGGTTAATGAGTGATAATCAAAATGAGAACACTGCTTCCAAACCCCAGGTCCCAAGTTAATGTTCCTTTTGGCCATAGACTGGTCTCCACACTAACCTTGGAGGCAGTGTGCACCCAGGCATGCTGCCCCCTCACCTATGTGCTTCTGCCATGCAACCCAGCTACCCCCATCTTATGCCTTGCATGTCACTGGTGCCATTTTTTTAAAAGCATGGTGTATTTCTTTTTTTTTTTTTTTTTTTTTAATTATTAGCACCTTTAATTATTTATTTATTTATTTTTTGGCTGTGTTGGGTCTTCGTTTCTGTGCCAGGGCTTCCTCTAGTTGCGGCAAGCGGGGGCCACTCACTATCGCGGCCACTCTTGTTGCGGAGCACGGGCTCCAGACGCGCAGGCTCAGTAGTTGTGGCTCACGGGCCTAGTTGCTCCGCAGCATGTGGGATCCTCCCAGACCAGGGCTCGAACCCATGTCCCCTGCATTAGCAGGCAGATTCTCAACCACTGCGCCACCAGGGAAGCCCAGCATGGTGTATTTCTAAGGCAACAGCATTTTCAACACTGTCCTGTAAAAAGATTATATTAGCATGGTAATGAACACTAATGCCTTCTTGCTCAGCCAGTAAGGTCTTAAGTCATACAGCTCAACAGCAAGGACTCCTCATACTGAAGAATGATACAGATCAGTATGGGTTATTACTAAATCTTGGCCCACCAGCTGTGAAAAACTGGCTTGGGAAAGTTGGCAAAGAGATCAAAAATTTAATTCATAAATCAAGAAAAAGAGGAAGTTCTGAGAAATGTAATTCTGGAAGGAGAATTGAGAGTCACATTTGGGAAGATAAGAGTATTTTTAAGAATAAAAAATTTGCAAGTCAAAGTAGGCTGCTCAGTGAAAAATCAGTAAAGAATAAATTAAACTGTCATTTACAAATAAGCTAGCATTTAAAGGAATTGCCAGCAATCATGTTTTAAAGTCAGTGGCACTAATGAGTTTGTTTACCAAATATTAATTTTTATGTATTAAAAACTATAGCTATCATACGCTACTTAAACATATGATTTTTTTGACATCTCACATGAAATTAAGCAAAGGGTACATTGAACATATTTCCTTCATTTATTTTTTAAAAATTCATTCATTGTAAATTGTACGGTACATTCTTCAAGAAGAGTGAAACCATTAGCATTATATCAGTTTCTTGCTACTCTTAACAGACTATATTATTCCTAGCTTTAGGATTCCTGACTTAAATATATATATATATATATATATATATAAATAAAGAGACAGAGACAGAGAGACAGAGACAGAAAGAGAGACAGAGACAGAGAGAGATAGAGAAAGACATGCAGTAGGAAAATTTGAGACAGGGTTGAGAGTGGATCATCAACTAATACCTATGGGGCAAAGTGAGATAATTTGAAATATTAAGGGGCAGAGGAAACAAATGCATGAGTAGTTTATCCATATGTAAGTAATATTTATTGATTTCTTACTATGTCCAAAGTGCTAACATGGAAACCAATGGCATAGCCTTGAATAAGCCAGATGTATCTGTCCTTGCAGAGCTTGTGGTCTTTCTGACAAAGAGACACAATTAATAATAATGATAATAATAATAATAATGATGATGATGATGATGTTATGAGTCTGATAAGGATAGTACTACCTAGAAAAAAACTGAGGGCTCAAAATCTAGTCAAACAGGCTTCCCAGAAGCTGTGACATCTGAGCAGAGGACTAAAGGAGATGGGAAAGAAGAGAGCATTTCAAACAAGGGAACTATGTGCAAATGCTGGAAAGTGAGAGAATTTCACATATTCAAAGAATAGCAAGACATTCAATGTGGCTCACGAAACAAGCAGGAGCAGTTTTGTGTTGAGGTCTTGCAAACCACATGAAAGAGTTTGACGTTATCTTGCGATCAATGGAAATCTACTGGTTTTTTCAGTCAATTTTCGAATACATCATACGTGCACGTGGTATAAAAATTTTAAAGATACAATAGAGTGAACAATAAAAGTAAGTCTGACCTTCAGCCACTCAGTTCTCCCATCCAAATCCCCAAGACAGCCACGGTTACTAAGTTCTGGTGCAACTTTCCAGAGATATCCTAGGACCACATAAGCACATGCATGGGCGGGGGGGAGGGGCGAGGGGCGGGGCGGTGTGTGCTTCTCCGAAGGGCATTAAGCAGGGGAATGAGATGACATGAGTTGCTCAGCAAGATCTTTTTAACTGCAAGGTAGAGGATGGATTACAGAAGAGCAAAACTGGAAGCTAGGAGGAAGCTCTCCTAGTAGTTTGGGTTCCTGTGACTGTGACAGTCTATTCTAGTTGAATATGGAGAGAGTGTGGCAGATTCAAAACAATATATATGGGATCTAAAAGTGACTGCACTCTGGGACTGACTGTATACCTGCAGATGAGAGAGGGAAGCTCTCAAGGATAACATCTTCCTTCTCAGCAACTAGATGGACCTGTGCTGTGGGGAACTGGAGGAATGCATTTGGGTTACAGAGGAGTATGGCTTTAGACAGGTTGATTTGAGGTGCTTAAGACACATCCAAGTAGAAATGTCCAAAAGGCAGTCAGATATGTGGCCCTAGAACTCAAAACTGGAGATCAAGATTTGGGGGTCCTAAGCACAGAGAAGGTAATTAAAGCCATGATGTTAGACATCACCACCCAGGGAGAGGGTTCAGAATGAGGAGAGAAAAATTAAGATGGAGCCCTGGGGAACTTCAACATTCCAGGAGCAAGTCAAGAAAGGGGACTGAGAAAGACCGCTCAGGGATGTAGCAGCGAAATTAGAAGCATATTGGAGGTAGATGAATGTTGAAATAGTGGTAGCTACCACCTCTTCAACGCACCTTCTCTATTTGGGGCATCTCCATCTCCCCAAGAGAGAAGTCACAACTCTAGTTTTCAGTGTAATTGGCAGCTAGAATATAGACCTATGGCCTAGGATGGCCAATCAGGGGCACTCATGCCAAACCTCAATTCAGAAGAGAACTCCTGACTAAGCAGGTTGTGAGATCTTCTAGCAAGCATGGTGGAGAAGGCAGTGGTACAACTTCCAGAGTCCAGTCCTGGGTGTCAGCAGTGAAAAGTGTGCAGTATTTGTGTGAGTTGCAGTGCTGACACCAAGAGGCGGAGAGAGTGGGATCTGTACCCAGATGTGACAGGTGTTGTTGTAGCTTAACATCATCTAAAGCTGTCCTCCCACATATATTGTGAGCCACCTAACATCCTTCACTATATTCCTCTTCTGTTTAAACTGCCAGAGTGGATTCTGTTGTTTGCAACTCTGACACCCGATCAATACAATCTGCTTTCATGAAGACAAGGTAAATAAGTGTTTGAAGGCCGGAGTGATCAGTAGAATTAATTGCTGCCTAGAGGTCAAGCAAGGTACGCACTGAAAGATGTCTGATTTAACAATATAGAAGTCATCAGTGACCCTGGTGAGAGCAGTTTGGAGGGGATATGGGATGAAAAATCTCGACTGAAGTGGTTTAAGGAGAGCACCTGACATGAAGAAATAAAGACAGTGAAATCAGATCACGTCTTTAAGAAATTTGCCTATAAAGAGGAAGGGGGGCAATAACACAAAAGCTAGAAGGGGAGGTGGGGTTAATGGAGAAATTTAAGGATATTTAAATGCTGATGGGAAGGAGCAACTAGAAAGAAGTTGAAAACTGAGTTTGAGAGGAACGGATGGAGAAAGTTTCCTCTGAAGACAGGAAGAGATGAGATTCAGCACTGAGATGAACTCATGACTCCTGGGAGGAAGGGTATCTACTCCACTGAGACTAAGGAAAGGAAGAAAGGGTGGGTGTGAAGCATGTGCGTTTATGTAATGACAGCAGGAGGATGAGGAATTACGTTTCCATTTTCTGTTTTGTTGGTAAAGAAGTTATCTGCTGAGAATAAGAGAATGGGTAGACTCAAAGGTTTGTAGGGAATGGTGAAGGTCTGAAATAATCATTATAAGAAATGAGAGGAATCTGAGCTGGGGTGCAGAGCAAAATCACCAAGCAGAGTACAGCACACAGCTCGGGCTGGTAACCTCACACACACAGTTGTAAAGATCGACCACCTGACATTTTTTGTAACACCTTGATTCTTACAGTTCATGCTCATAGGCATTATATGTTCATTCTCACAATAACCCTGTGACCTAGGGAGAGCATATAGAGGTACCCACTTTTCACAGCCAAGGAACA
This sequence comes from Balaenoptera musculus, assembly GCF_009873245.2. NCBI lineage: Eukaryota > Metazoa > Chordata > Mammalia > Artiodactyla > Balaenopteridae > Balaenoptera > Balaenoptera musculus. The sequence continues at coordinate 35,599,057 of NC_045794.1, forward strand.
CGTGTGAAGTTGAGAAGCTTCTCAGATGTTTGCTCTAAGTCAGTGGTTGGCAAATCTAGAGCAGAATCACTACATGTAACCCACTGTTCCTCCACAATCTGGTCTCTATTGTTACAGTGTAACCTGCTAACACACCTGGATATAAGCCTCCTGTTGCAAAAAAATTCCGAGACATGTCTTGCTCTTTCTCTTTACTTACTTCTCTCTACCAATCTAAATTGCATTCACCCTTCAGGGCCCAGATGAAGCCCCAATTCCTCCACAGTGTCTCCCAAACCTCTTTGCCACAAGGAGTCCATCTGTCTCTACTTCTGCACTTTTTATCTGTGCGTATGCATGACTAGTTAGTAGCTGTTTTGGCTGAATCCAACTTGCTTGAAACTAAGGAACAGACAGGCTCATTTGGAAGATTGCCTTGCCACGTTGGATGTGAAAATTCATCAAGTTGAACCACATTCATTCCAAGAAGGCAGATTAGTATTTTTAATATTAAAAATTAACTTAACACATATATATTTATTTTACCCAAAACAAGTCATTACAATATCCAAATTGCTGCCCATTCAGAGTTATTAGATTAATCTAAATATTACAACAGTGCTTTCGTGAAAGATATGAAGCCGCTCCAATTTCCAATTATTTGTTTACACATAAATCACTGACTAAATTGCATTGCTAAATTTGACAGTTTTAATCAATGTTTAATGCTGATTAGGAAGTATGACCTCACAACAACTCAGTATAAACAAACGTATGTGTTCTACAATTTCAGTCCCATTTCTTTACCATCACTTTCTTATTTAAGGATATGAACAATTTGTAAAAATCTGTTTAAAAGCATATTCTTCATATTAAAGTAAAATTACTTGGAAGAAATTTAAAATGGAATTAAAAGTAAAAATGAAAATATTTTTATGTATTATCGAAATCCTAGGGATCTATTTTTATACCACACCAATGAATATGAGATCCAAATTAGAGCCATAGTATCTTTGCCTTTTTACCAATATTTCACCTTCATTAAGGGTAGCACCAGTTTCCTAACTATCCCTTCTGTCCAAACACATACAGCTATTTTTGCTCTGGAATTGTCATTTGCCCAAAAAAGACAAGTCCTTCTCCACATAATTCAAATTTCTCACTCTTCTCTGACATTTAATTTGTGCTTCTCACAATCTACAGATATTGTCTCCTTAAAACTTATTCCTATTTCTATTCATAATATTAATAATGAGACTAATATTTATTCCAATGTCTGTTGCTTTCACCATGCCATTTCATTTTTCTTCACAGCATCACATGTTGTCACAACTGATCCCAAACATAATTTTACATCTTGAATCAAAGTTAGATTTATTTCATTTGTGCAATTCTTAGGTATTTGTAGCTATATTGTTTTGCTGCCATTAACCATGCTCAAACTTCCATCTCCTATCTCCAAGCCTTTTTTCCCCAATGTCCTTTCTGCTCATGATAATCTTATTTTATATTGGAGTTGTTCTTCTTTTTGAAGCTAAAGAATATATAATGAGAGGAAGAGAATTGTAAGAGGAATGCTAATAGTTGTGTTTCACTTCAAGCAAGCATTTGCTAACTGGCTTCGACACTTTTAACAAATATAACTAGAACATATGACTTGGATTTCTTGAAAGGCAAGATAGAGCTGGTATTTGTAATTATAATCTCTAAGTTATATCTGACCTTAAACTTCATGAAGTTGCAAAAAGGACTTTTTCCATCAATTTAAATTTAAACCCTCCTACACTGTTGATGGGAATGTAAGTTGGTAAAGACACTATGGAGAACAGTATGGAGGTTCCTTAAAAAGCTGAAAATAGAGATACCATATAATCCAGCAATCCCACTCCTGGGCGGATATCTGGAAAAAACTATAATTCAAAATGATACATGCACCCCAATGTTCATTGCGACTCTATTTACAATAGCCAGGACATGGAAGCAACCTAAATGTCCATCAACAGAGGAATGAATAAATAAGATGTGGTACACATATACAATGGAATATTACTCAGCCATAAAAAAGAATGAAATAATGCCATTTGCAGCAATATGGATGGACCTAGAGATTGTCATACTGAGTGAAGTAAGTCAGACAGAGAAAGACAAATATCATATGATATTGCTTATATGTGAAATCTAAAAAAAAGGGTACAAATGAACTTATCTACAAAACAGAAATAGAGTTACAGATGTAGAAAAAAAACTTATGGTTACCAGGGGATAAGGGGGTGGGGAGGGATAAACTGGGAGAATGGGATTGACATATACACACTACTATATACAAAATAGATAAAACTGATAAAACCTATTGTATAGCACAGGGAACTCTATTCAATACCCTGTAATGGCCTATATGGGAAAAGAATTTAAAAGAGAGTGGATATATGTATATGTATGGCTGATTCACTTTGTTGTACACATGAAACTGACAAAACATTGTAAATCGACTATACTCCAATAAAAATTATAAAAAAATAAATTAGAGGCCTGAATCAAGATGGCAGAGTAGAAGGACGTGCTCTCACTCCCTCTTATAAGAACACCAGAATCACAACTAGCTGCTGGACAATCATCGACAGGAAGACACTGGAACTCACCAAAAAAGACACCCCACATCGAAAGAAAAAGAAGCCACAATGAGACAGTAGAAGGGTCACAATCACAGTAAAATCAAATCCCATAACTGCTGGGTGGGTGACTCACAGACTGGAGAACACTTATACCACAGAAGTCCACCCACTGGAGTGAAGGTTCTGGGCCCCACGTCAGGCTTCCCAACCTGGGGGTCTGGCAACAGGAGGAGAAATTCCTAGAGAATCAGACTTTGAAGCCTAGTGGGATTTGTTTGCAAGACTTCGACAGAACTGGGGGAAAAAGAGATTTCACTCTTGGAAGACACAAACAGAGTAGTGTGTGAATCGGGACCCAGGGGAAGGAGCAGTGACCCCAGGGGAGACTGAACCAGACATACCTGCTAGTGTTGGAGGGTTTCTAGCAGAGGTGGGGGTGGCTGTGGCTCACCATGGGGACAAGGACACTGGCAGCAGAAGTTCTGGGAAGTACTCCTATGCATGAGCCCTCCCAGAGTCTGCCATTAGCCCCAATAAAGAGCCCAGGTAGGCTCCAGTGTTGGGTTGCCTCATGTCAAACAACCAACAGGGAGGGAACCCAGCCCCACCCATCAGCAGTCAAGTGGATTAAAGTCTTACTGAGCTCTGCCAACCAGAGCAACAGGCAGCTCTACCCACCACCAGACCCTCCCATCAGGAAACCTGCACAAGCATCTTAGATAGCCTCATCCACCAGAGGTCAGAGAGCAGAAGCAAGAAGAGCTACAATCCTGCAGCCTGTGGAACAAAAACCACATTCACAGGAAGATAGACAAGATGAAAAGGCAGGTACCAGATGAAGGAACAAGATAAAACCCCAGGAAAACAACTAAATGAAGTGGAGATAGGCAACCTTCCAGAAAAAGAATTCAGAGTAATGATAGTGAAGATGACCCAGGACCTCAGAAAAAGAATGGAGGCAAAGATCGAGAAGATGCAAGAAATGTTTAACAAATACCTAGAAGAATTAAAGAACAAACAAACAGAGATGAACAATACAATAACTAAAATGAAAAATACCCTAGAAGGACTCAATAGCAGAATAACTGAGGCAGTAGAACGGATAAGTGACCTAGAGGACAGAATGGTGGAATTCACTGCTGTGGAAGAGAATAAAGAAAAAGACTGAAAGAAATGAAGACAGCCTAAGAGACCTCTGGGACAACATTAAGTGCAACAACATTTGCTTTATACGGGTCCCAGAAGGAGAAGAGAGAGAGAAAGGACCAGAGAAAATATTTGAAGAGATTATAGTCGAATACTTCCTTAACATGGGAAAGGAAGTAGCCACCCAAGTGCAGGAAGTGCAGAGTTCCATACAGGATAAACCCAAGAAGAAACACGCCGAGACACAGAGTAATCAAATTGGCAAAAATTAAAGACAAAGAAAAATCATTGAAAGCATCAAGGGAAAAATGACAAATAACATACAAGGGAAGTCCCAAATGTTAACAGCTGATTTATCAGCAGAAACTCTGCAAGCCAGAAGGGAGTGGCATGATATACCTAACGTGATGAAAGGGAAGAACCTACAACCAAGATTACTCTACTCGGCAAGGATCTCATTCAGATTTGATGGAGAAGTTAAAAGCTTTACAGACAAGCAAAAGCTAAGAGAATTCAGCACCACCAAACCAGCTCTACAACAAATGCTAAAGGAACTTCTCTAAGTGGGAAACACAAGAGAAGAAAAGGACCTACAAAAACAAACCCAAAACAGTTAAGAAAATGGTCATAGGAACATACATATCGATAATTACCTTAAACGTGAATGGATTAAATGCTCCAACCAAAAGACAAAGGCTTGCTTAATGGATACAAAAACAAGACCCATATATATGCTGTCTACAAGAGACCCACTTCAGACCTAGGGACACATACAGACTGAAAGAGAGTAGATGGAAAAAGATGTTCCATGCAGATGGAAATCAAAAGAAAGCTGGAGTAGCAATACTCATATCAGATAAAATAGACTTTAAAATAAAGAATATTACTAGAGACAAGGAAGGACACTACATAATGATCAAGGGATCAATCCAAGAAGAAGATATAACAATTATAAATATATATGCACCCAACATAGGAGCACCTCAATACATAAGGCAACTGCTAACAGCTGTAAAACAGGAAATCGACAGTAACAAAATAATAGTGCGGGACTTTAACACCTCACTTACACCAATGGACAGATCATCCAAAATGAAAATAAATGAGGAAACAGAAGCTTTAAATGACACAATAGACTGGATATATTTAAATGATATTTATAGGACATTCCATCGAGAAACAGCAGATTACACTTTTTTCTCAAGTGCGCACGGAACATTCTGCAGGATAGATCAAATCTTGGGTCACAAATCAAGCCTCAGTAAATTTAAGAAAACTGAAATCATATGAAGCATCTTTTCTGACCACAATGCTATTAGATCAGAAATGAATTACAGGGAAAAAAACGTAAAAAACACAAACACATGGATGCTAAACAATACATTACTAAATAATCGAGAGATCACTGAGGAAATCAAAAAATTCCTAGAGACAAATGACAATGGAAACACGACGAACCAAATCCTATGGGATGCGGCAAAAGCACTTCTAAGAGGGAAGTTTATAGCTATACAAGCCTACCTCAAGAAACAAGAAAAATCTCAAATAAACAATCTAACCTTACACCTAAAGGAACTAGAGAAAGAGGAACAAACAAAACCCAAAGTTAGCACAAGGAAAGAAATCATAAAGATCAGAGCAGAAATAAATGAAATAGAAACAAAGAAAACAATAGCAAAGATCAATAAAACTAAAGCCTGGTTCTTTGAGAAGTTAAACAAAATTGATAAACCATTAGCCAGACTCATCAAGAAAAAGAGGGAGGGCTTCCCTGGTGGTGCAGTGGTTGAGAATCCGCCTGCCAATGCAGGGGACACGGGTTCGAGCCCTGGTCTGGTAGGATCCCACATGCTGCGGAGCAACTAGGCCCGTGAGCCACAACTACTGAGCCTGCGTGTCTGGAGCCTGTGCTCCGCAACGAGAGGCCGCGATAGTGAGAGGCCCGCGCACCGCGATGAAGAATGGCCCCCACTTGCCACAACTAGAGAAAGCCCTCGCACAGAAACGAAGAACCAACAGAGCCATAAATAAATAAAGAATTTAAAAAAAGAAAAGAAAAAGAAAAAGAGGGAGAGGACTCAAATCAATAAAATTAAAAATGAAAAAGGAGAAGTTACAACAGAAACCAGAGAAATACAAAGCATCCTAAGAGAAGACTAAAACCAACTCTATGCCAATAAAATGGACAACCTGGAAGAAATGGACAAATTCTTAGAAAGGTATAACCTTCCAAGACTGAACCAGTAAGAAATAGAAAATATGAACAGACCAAGCACAAGTAATGAAATTGAAACTGTGATTAAAAATCTTCCAACAAACAAAAGTCCAGGACCAGATGGCTTGACAGGTGAATTCTATCAAACATTTAGAGAAGCGCCAACACCCATCCTTCTCAAACTCTTCCAAAAAATTGCGGAGGAAGTAACACTCCCAAACTCATTTTATGAGGCCACCATCACCCTGATACCAAAACCAGACAAAGATACTACTAAAAAAGAAAATTACACACCAATATCACTGATGAATATAGATGCAAAAATCCTCAACAAAATACTAGCAAACAGAATCCAACAACACATTAAAAGGATCATACACCATGATCAAGTGGGATTTAAACCAGGAATGCAAGGATTCTTCAATATACACAAACCAATCAATGTGATACACCATATTAACAAATTGAAGAATAAAAACCATATGATCATCTCGATAGACGCAGAAAAAGCTCTTGACAAAATTCAACACCCATTTATGATAAAAACTCTCCAGGAAGTGGGCATAGATGGAACCTACCTCAACATAATAAAGGCCATATATGACAAACCCACAGCAAACATCATTCTCCATGGTGAAAATCTGAAAGCATTTCCTCTAAGATCAGGAATAAGACAAGGATGTCCATTCTCACCACTATTATTCAACATAGTTTTGGAAGTCCTAGCCACGGCAATCAGAGAAGAAAAAGAAATAAAAGGAATACAAATTGGAAAAGAAGAAGTAAAAGTGTCACTGTTTGCAGATGACATGATACTATACACAGAGAAACATAAAGCTGCCACCAGAAAAGTATTAGAGCTAATCAATGAATTTAGTAAAGTTGCAGGATACAAAATTAATGCACAGAAATCTCTTGTATTTCTATACACTAATGATGAAAAATCTGAAAGAGAAATTAAGGAAACACTCCCATTTACCATCGCAACAAAAAGAATAAAATACCTAGGAATAAACCTACTTAGGGAGACAAAAGACCTGTATGAAGAAAACTATAAGACACTGATGAAAGAAATTAATGATGATACAAACAGATGGAGAGATATACCATGTTCTTGGATTGGAAGAATCAATACTGTGAAAATGACTATACTACCCAAAGCAATCTACAGATTCAATGCAATCCCTATCAAATTACCAATGGCATTTTTTACAAAACTAGAACAAAAAAAATCTTAAAATCTGTATGGAGGCACAAAAGACCCTGAACAGCCAAAGCAGTCTTGAGGGAAAAACACGGAACTGGAGGAATCAGACTCCCTGACTTCAGACTATACTACAAAGCTACAGTAATCAAGACAATATGCTACCGGCACAGAAACAGAAACATAGATCAATGGAACAAGATAGAAAGCCCAGAGATAAACCCATGCACCTATGGTCAACTAATCTATGACAAAGGAGGCAAGGATATACAATGGAGAAAAGACAGTCTCTTCAATAAGTGGTGCTGGGAAAACTGGACAGCTACATGGAAAAGAATGAAATTAGAAAACTCCCTAACACCATACAGAAAAATAAACTCAAAATTGATTCAAGACCTAAATGTAAGACCAGACACTCTAAAACTCTTAGAGGAAAACATAGGAAGAACACTCTTTGATATAAATCACAGCAAGATCTTTTTTGATGCGCCTCCTAGAGTTATGGAAATAAAAACAAAAATAAACAAATGGGACCTAATGAAACTTCAAAGCTTTTGCACAGCAAAGGAAACCATAAACAAGACGAAAAGACAACCCTCAGAATGGGAGAAAATATTTGCAAATGAATCAATGGACAAAGAATTAATCTCTAAAATATATAAACAGCTCATGCAGCTCAATATTAAAAAAACAAACAACCCAATCCGAAAATGTGCAGAAGACCTAAATAGACATTTCTCCAAAGAAGACATACAGATGGCCAAAAAGCACATGAAAATCTGCTCAACATTACTAATTATTAGAGAAATGCAAATCAAAATTACAATGAAGTATCACCTTACACCAGTTAGAATGGGCATCATCAGAAAATCTACAAACAACAAATGCTGGAGAGGGTGTGGAGAAAAGGGAACCCTCTTGCACTGTTGGTGGGAATGTAAATTGATACAGCCACTATGGAGAACAGTATGGAAGTTCCTTTAAAAACTAAAAATAGAATTACCATATGATCCAGCAATCCCACTACTGGGCATATACCCAGAGAAAACCATAATTCAAAAAGACACATGCACCCCAATGTTCATTGCAGCACTATTTACAATAGCCAGGTTGGAAGCAACCTAAATGCCCATTGACAGATGAATGGATAAAGAAGATGTGGTACATATATACAATGGAATATTACTCAGCCATAAAAAGGAATGAAATTGGGTCATGTATTGAGACGTGGATGGATCTAGTGACTGTCATACAGAGTGAAGTAAGTCAGAAAGAGAAAAACAAATATCGTATATTAACGCATATATGTGGAACCTAGAAAAATGGTACAGATGAACTGGTTTGCAGGGCAGAAATTGAGACACAGATGTAGAGAACAAACGTATGGACACCAAGGGGTGAAAGCGGTGGGGGGGGTGGTGGTGGTGGTGTGATGAATTGGGCGATTGGGATTGACATGTATACACTGATGTGGATAAAATTGATGACTAATAAGGACCTGCTGTATAAAAATAAAATAAAATAAAATTCAAAAATCAAAATAATTAATTAATTAAAAATTATTAATCATGTATGCTTTACATATCAGTTCAAATGGATACTTTTCCAGGGTGGTGCCTTTTTTAAAAAATGACTTTTTTTTATCTAATAAAAAACTGATAGAGAACCACTGCTTCACATAAGACACCTGTAGCTGATTTTGCTTAATTCAACACAGACATTTTCTCCCTAACATTAATAAACAAGTACATATACATGTAATTATCAAGTACTTTAACCTGCTACTCATTTATAGAAAAATAACATGAATTCCCATGGTTACATTTAAAGTTTTATCATATAATTTACAAAATGAGGACAAATTATACATACTTTATATCCAAGAACTGGTTAGAATATTATTCATTTGGCATAAAGTGGTTTGGTTCTAGAAATAATCCATGATAAGTTAGTTACTGAAGTAGCTAAAGATCTCATTATAAGTGGCTTAAAATATGACATTATCATATTGACTCTGAGTATTGCTGCCTCAAGTTTCCAATAAACTAATAGTATAATATCTTAGTTCCCAAAATAAATTCATGTTGCATGAATTGACTGACACACTGGTAGTAATAAATATATGTGTAAAACACAAGTTCAATGGCACACTCTTACCAAAGACTTATTTTTCTGGAAGGCATTTTCACCTACTTAATCTTGTTTAACCTCCCCTCCCACAGCAACCTCATGAAACAATTTCTCCCTGTTTAATAGGTGAGGAGACTGAGGCTCAGATATATTAAGTGATTTGTACAAGTTCCCACAGTTAGTAAATGGAAAGATTTTGATTTGATCATATAAACATTTTACATTCATTTGTCTATTAAATCCCCAAATTTCTTCTAACATATATTTAAAAAAAAATAATTACGGGTAGACGTACATCTAAATCTGCAACGTATCCATCTGGGTACCAGAATACCTCCTTATGCACAAGGAGTTGTACAAAATAAGTATTTGTTCTAATTGACTTTTCAGCATCGACTAGTAAAAGGGTAATGGTTATAAATGCTTGTTTAACACTGGCAGGTAGTAAATGTCTCCATCATATTACAGAGAAATGAAAAGGTAAGCATTCTGTTGAGAATAGCAGGTCAAACAAAACCCAAAACCATACCTACCAGAAGGTCAATAATGTTATAGGCTATGGATACAAACTTCCTTGGCTGCTGATGAATCTGAGTCCTCCCTTGAAAGTCTCTTCAGTTACCCTGAGTGTTTCTATGGATTCTAGAATAAGTCAGCGCATACCATCACTGCCCAATACCCTGCCCCTGGGCATCCTCTAGGCCTTTTCCCTGTCCTCTGAGTCTCTGCCAAAGCTAGTACATATCCCTGTGTCCCTAATTTTGCCCCTTTAAAAAAAGCTCCCATCCCCAAACGAAAAAACTTTTGAGTTTTTTTAAACTCATAGCGTCTTTTTCAGTCTTCACAGCATGAAAAAACAAAAAAAAGGTTCTTTTACCTAACTTTGTTTTGTTCTTTGGAACCTAGGCCCTACAGTAGCCTTGTTTATGTCTTACATATGAGAGTTTATCCCCTTTCCCATCATCACATTATGTCTCTCCCACCATTCAGTGTTAAACCAGCCCAAAGGTCCAGGCAGCCCTCACAAGCTTGTACATAAACCCCTCTTCACCTTTGGCATAAATCCAAAAGCCCTCAAGAAAATCCAATAATATAAACAGACACTGGGGGTAGGCATCATGCTCACATATAGCCATGTTCCTATTCTTTACTTAATTCAAACCAATGGTTCTCAACTGGGAGCAATTTTGCCCTCCCAGGGAAATTTGGCAATGTCTGGAGACATTTTTGTTTATCACAGCTGGAAGTGGGGAGATGGACATAGGTGTGCTACTGGCATCTAATGGGTAGAGGCCAGGGGACAGCACCCACAACAAAGAATTATCCAGTCCAAAATGTCAATAGTACCAACGTTGAGAAATACTGGTTTAAACTAACACCACTGTGATACACAGGGATATATGACTACACAGGCTCAACAATTCATCTTTCTAGAGAGGAATAGATTAATTAAAGGCTCAAAAGTAATCACAATTTTGAATCCATCCTGAGAAGGATGTCAATATAGAACTAGTTTAGAATAATCCTTTTCAAACTTGAACGTGCATGAGAATCACCTGTGAAGCTTGTAAAAATGCAGATTTTTGAGACCCAACCCAGGATAAAGGCTGCATCCAGGAATGTGTATTTTTAACAAGCTCTTTGGGTGAATTTGATGCAGCTTGAACCTCTAAACTCTGAGCACTCTAAGAAACTAAGCTGAGGAAGTGAAACTGTATACTGATGAAAATAAACTGAGTTTGTGAACACTAAACTTTTCCTCCAGTTGAACATATGGCTAAAAAACACTGGATAGCTGCCAAATCATTGAGATTATAAATTAATAAACTTTATGCCTTAAACCAGTGCTCTTCAAATTTTCATATGCATAGGAATCACCTGGAGATCTTGTTAACATGCAGATCTGATTCAGTAGGTCTTAGATACAGTATGAGATTCTGCATTTTTAACCAGCTCCCAGGTAATGGCCTATATTTTTAGTCCTTGGACCAGCATGTTGAATAATAAGGTCTTAAAAAACAACTGCCAAAAGAATACAAAGACAGGACTACTTATTTCAAAAGCGCAAAACCATCAATCACAATTCTCATCTCCATCTGCATCTGGAAAATGGACATAGACTTTAGATGTTACCTCCACTACAAAGTCAGCTCCACAAGAGCAGAAGTGTAATTGGTTTTACCCATGACTTTATGGCCAGCACCCATTCAAGACCTGGCACATAGTTTGTACTCAACAAATCCTGCGAATAAATGAATGCTAACAGAGAGTCTCTATACGAAGTCTAGTGATAAAAGCCAATCGTAAATCAATATGCCAAAAAAAGCCTAGAGATCCACCTCAGAAAGAAGAAAATACTTGTTCTTAATCCTATTTAATACATAGATATATCATTAATTGATAACTGATTTATGATTTCTCCTCTATATAGTATCCAAAGTGATCATGAACTCAGACTTAACTATGAGTGTTTTCTAGAGATGTGCATTCTTTGGGGGAAAAAATCAGCTGACCATAAAAATCACACAAGTATGGTATTTTGTTTCAAAAGAATAGTATATAGGTAGCATTGACAGCTTCTTCAACTTCCTTTGCATGAGAAACTATGCTTAAGAAGAAATTCAGAGAAGTTTAATCTTTATTAGGTTTGATTTAAAAAATTTAAAGTCCTCCCTTCATATCAGAGGAGGCCTTGGCTTCAAAGAAAAAATGCCCTTTTCCTTTGATTTGAGTATCTTAATGTAAACTTAATCAAGTTTACAAATGAACAGAAATTGAGTTCAAGAAAGCTGAAATTAAGTATCACAGACAGTAAATGATGAATGAGGCCAGAAAAACCACTGATGCAAGTTCAAATTTTGTTATGTCACTTGATAGGGATTTTCGAAAGTTTTGCACCAAAACTCCTTAATTGGAGAAGGAATGATTTTCATGAAAACACAAAACAATACAAAACAGTATTTCCTCAGCACTGTAAACATGTTAAATAGATATTCCTCAATGCCTAAAAACACTTTAATACTTCCATATATCATATTAATTCTAAAATCTGTTTTATGTGGTAACTTTTTCACTTAATTAGATGGATAGATGATGCTTTTAAAAGGTTAATTCATATTTGGAAACATCAGAAATACTTTTTCTCATCTCCTTTTTTTGTTGTTGCTAATTTGTAACTGTGTTGGTTAAGTTTATTCGTCAACATGACTAGGCCATGGGGTGACCAGGCATTTGATCAAACATTATTCTGGGTGTATCCATCTGTGACGGTGCTTCTGGATGAGATTTACATATGACTTGGAATAAAGCAGATTGCCCTCCCTAATGTGGGTGGGCCTCATCCAATCAATTAAAGACTTGAATAGAACAAAAAGGCTGAGTAGGAGGGAGACTTTGCCTGTCTGACTGATGAACTAGGACACTGGTCTTCTCCCGCCCTTGGAATCGAACTTACACCATTGGCTCTCCTGGTTCTCAGGTCTTTAGACTTGGACTAAAACTACACTATCAACTCTGCTAGGTATCTGGCTTGCTGACTGTAGATCTTGAGACTCTTCAGCCTCCATAATCACATGAGTCAATTCCTTATACTTTCTCTCCCTCTCTCTCTCTCTCTCTCTCTCTCTCTCCTCTCTTATCTATTGACATACATGTCCTATTGGTTCTGTTTTTCTGAAGAACGCTGACTCACACAGTAACCTTGGACCTTTTTATTTAAGAAACTCTACTGTAATACTCAGTAGAGCATGTATCATTAACCATAGTTTTGAAAGCTAAAATCTGTTAGAATTTCCTAATTAATCCCATAGGGCTTGGTCCTCTGGTTATTTATCCCTACTCTGTTAGCAGGCCTCCCATTAGCTCCAGTGGAGAGTTGTGTGCTAGTTTACAATCAGAGAATTGAGGTCATTCTGCATCTTTTCCTTCATATCTCTTGGAGCAACTCTGTGAGGCTATCACTCATCTTACTGTTAAAGAAATCCTCTCAGATTGGCTCTATATTCCATAATTAATGAAATGCAGATACTGACTGTGTCAGGAATTCATTACTAAATGAATTAGATGTGAAGCTGAGAAAGAAAAAAAAGAAGGAAGGAAGGGAGGGAAGGAGGGAGGGAGGAAGAAAGGAGGGACAGAGTAAGGGAAGGGAGGGAAGGAAAGGGCAAGAAAGAATGAGAGAGAGTTTGTTTTCCCATTGTCTTCCAGTGTGGATTATTTACCATGGTCCCATCTCATTACAGTTTCTCTAATGCCAAGAAGCTGCTTTTCAGATGGACTACAGTTTTTTTTTTTTTTTCCTTTTCAGAAACATTCAATTTTTAAAGCCAGTTAACTGCTTTTAAAAGAAAGTCTTTCTGAAGAAAAATCTGTATGGTATTCTTACCCATAAAAATAAGAATTAGATTAGGTATCTAATAAGTAAATTAAAAGTAGTAAAAGTTTAAAAACACCAAATTTGAAGATAGGTGACATGAATTTGAACCCTCGGTTTACTGTTTGCTATCTAAATAAGTGATTTTGGGGAAAATCATTTTATTTCCAAGCTCTTCAGTTTTCTCAACTACAAAACAGGAGATTATAATGATGCCTGCATCATAGGACTGCTGGATGAAATAAATTGTTGTATGTGGAAAGCTTTCTAAATGTCTCTAAAGAGCAATATGGTTATTATGTTGGTTTTGTTTTTTTATATTAGCCTTAGTGGCAAACAGTATAATAAGAAAAAAGAATACAACATAGGAAAAAAACTGAGAAATTACTTGTTTTCATTAAGATTTATGCTCACATTATTTTGTACATGGGCCAGAATTTACTGAAATGCATAACAAAAAAGAAGGTAGAAAAGGTATCATTAGCCAAAGGAATGAATTAAAAAGACAGGAATGGGGTGAGAGGAGACAGTGTTTCTTTTGGTGTGACTGGTGAAAAAAAACAAACAGGTATTTAAACTGGATATCTAAATATAGTGGTTTATAGTTTATGTTTGAAGGTGTGCCATGCCTGGTGCATAGCAAGTGCTAACCAAATGTTTATTAAGATTCCAATCTTCACGTTCAACTAGCATTTAGTTAAGCAACTTCTACATACCAAACATTTGATGTTCAAGTCAGTTGCTTTGCAAATTGTAGCTAGAATTCAAATCTTAGGTGAAAACTTAGATGGTTCAGTAAAAGCAATGGTGGATATGGGAAAATTTCTGGGATTTGTAGTCCTTTAAGTATGTATGCCATTTATCAGTACAATGAGTGATATAAACGAATAAATTCCTTTCCTTGCACTACTCAAAATATTTTTCAAAAGAAAATGCATATCAATCTAAAACAACTGAATCCATTTTTAGCTATAAAAATCTATATGACAATTAGACTTTCTTCCACAATATAAGCACAATTTAATAAGTTCAATACTTATCCTGAATAATTCTTTAGTGATGAGGTAGCCTAAAGGTGCCCATCTGTTCAGCATATCTAAGCATTTCAAACGATCAATAAACAAATATGTCTTAAACTCTAAATTGTCTATCTCTATTTTAGAAGTTTTGGAAAATTCAAGGAAAGTAAACAGCCTGTGACCACGAAACACTTATATTATAGGTGGTAGGAATATATACAAATGCACATGTATGAATCCCTTAATAAATAATATAGTAGATAATAAAGTATATTACAACCAGACAGTTGGATATAAATTAGTACAGAACAATGTATTAATTCTTCAGTCAGATAAAATAAAAAATAGATTTGAGAAATTAAATTTATGTGCACCTAATTCATCAAGAAAATCTTTTAAAAAAATTAAGCAGTCTCGAACAATAATTAAATCATAGATAGTTAGAACAAAAAGCAGAAGGTATACCTGTCAGACTGTATTAGTTTTCTAGGGCTACTATAATAAAGCATCACAAACTGGTGACTTAAGCAACAGAGATTTATTGTCTTACGGTTTTATAGCCTAACAGTCCAAAATCAAGGTGTCAGCCTTTCTAAGGGCTGAGAAGGACAATTTGCTCCATGCTCCTCACCTTGCTTCTGGTACTTTGCTGGAAATCTTTGGTATCCCTTGGCTTGTAGGTGCATCACCCCAATCTCTGCCTGCATGTTCACATGACATTCTCCCCGTGTGTCCGTGTCAAAATTTCTCCGCTTTATAAGGACAACAGTCATATTGGAGTAGGGTCCCAGCATTTTCCAGTATGACTTCATCTAAACTAACTACACTTGCAACAGCCCTATTTCCAAATAAGTTCCCATTCTGTGGTAACAGGTTAGGACTTTAACATATGACTTCTTGAGAGGCACAACTCAACCCATAACACAGACGAACTATCGTGAGCAAAGAAAACGATGAAAATACTGGAAGAGACTTGCTATGGATTAATGGATAAATAGTTATGTAGGGCCAGGCAACAGAAAGGCTTGGAACCTTGGCAAAGGAGTTTGAGCTTGATGTGTTGAGCAACAAAAAGGCACCATGGGCTCTCAAGCAGAAGAAATGGGTTTTGTAAACATTAATCCAGAGAATGGGTCCTGGTTGGGTAGGAGGGAGCGAGACACTAGAGACAGAATGACTAAACAGAAGGTGACATGAAGTAAAAAAAATGATATCTGGCAGCAGCAGTCAGAATGAAAGAGATAAGATGAATCCAGGAAAAACTGGTCCATCAGCAAGGGATTATTCTTTTAGGGGGTTCAGATTTTCTATATTCTCATTAATTTGAAGAAATGCCTCACAAACTTCCTTTCATTAATAAGGCATCCATTACCAATTTTGGTAAACAAATGTGATATGCAACTATATAAATGACTCACCTATGCAGAATTATTTTCCAGTTCTTAGTGTACTGCCAAAAGCTTGGATAGCAACAATGCCAGCAATTTTAAGGTGTTTGGGAAACAGGAACAAGCTTCTTCATCATAATGCACTATGGGGCTGACACAGCTGTAATCCCTGGCACCTATTATGCACTGAAGAGAGAAACTTACCAAATGACTTCTGAAGACACTATCTAAAATGGAATGCCAAGATGGTCCTAAAATAGTACTCAATAGTGTAAGGAAGTGTCAAGAGGAAGTATAGTCAAAACATCAGAAGCTCCTACCATTTTCAGTTTAAAGTCAAGACATGTAGCAAAGGATCATTCTTTAAAACACAATGTCCAATGTAATTTTTGACAACTTTTATAGGCTGTATGTATTGCAAGAGACCAAATGAAGGGGAAAGTATTAAAAAATTTGGTAACACTCTGTAAGGAATGAGGAACATTGAATGGATGGAGATGGACAAATAATTTTTAAAAGAGAAATATGATAAACATATAGTTCATAAGAAACATAAAGTAGGGCAATATACTCTCAGATATTTTAGAACTTTAATATCTAAAAGCTGGACAGGTCATCTAGTTATAAAATCCTAATTTAAGTCATGTTTATAAATATCTAAGGAGTCACAAAACTCTTTCAAAAACACGAAGCTATCATCTGCATGGCTGAGTCACTGGGGGTGAGGCCAGACAGAACCGAAAAGGAAAAAACAGGTGGGAAAGAAACACCCTTCCTTAGCCCCACTTTGCCTTAAGCTACTGCTTTCTCTTTCTCCTTCCCTTCATAAGCAAACATCTGGAAGGAGTTCTCTTCCTTCATCAGAACCACTTTTCCCATTATGCAATACTGAATGTACTCCAAACTGGCTTTTGTCATCACTTTGCAACAAAATCGCCATGGCTGGCCCTCAGTGTCATCCATAAAGTTCAACACAAAGGACATTTTTCAGTCTTCATCATTCTCGATCTCTCAGAAGCATTGTACTTTTTTTGAAATCCTCTCTTTTCCTTGGTTTCTGTGACACCACCTCCTCTTCTCTTCCTAATTGTCAGCCACGACTTTCCTCTCTCCATCACCAAATCATCTTCTTTATAAAACACTCAAATACCAGAGTTTTTCAAAACTCTCTAGGTAATTTCTTCCATTTTCTCAACTACCATTTATATGCCAAAGAATCCCAAATGTTACGTACAACTTAAACTTCTCTGAACCCCACACTGAAGTATATTCAACTGGCTACTCAACTGGCTACTCAACTGTCCCTCAAGCACAACCCAACATGATGATTTTCCCACCGAATCTGTTTCCTAAGTGAGCAGCACTAACACCTGCCTGTTTCTCAGGACAGAAACCTGAGTATCACCCTTGAAACCTCTCTATTCATCATCTACAAGCACCAATTAATCATCAGGATTGGTTTTACCTCACTAATGCTCTCACATACACCCATATCTCCATCCCCCTTTCTTCTGTAGGCCACCGCTGTCTCCCATCCACTGGTTTCCCACATCCAGTCTTCCCTTCATTCAGCCTGAAGCAGAAGTGATTATTTAAAACACCAATGTGATCAGGGCATTCCTCTGCAAAACTTTTCATTGGCTCTCCCTTGTTCTTAGCACAAAACCCTTAGTCTTTACTGTGCCCTTCAAGGCCCTGCTTCCCATCATTAATCTCATTGGGCACCTCTCCCCTGTTCTCTGCCTTCCTTCAGTTATTACAAAGTGCTTCTTTTCACCTTAAGGCCTTTAGACATGGTGATTCCTCCAAAGGAAATTCCCTTCTTTCCCACACTTAACTTCTATGCATAGCTGATTTTTACTTAATCTTCAGATTACAGAGAAAAACTCTTTTATTCAAGCACTACCACCCACACAGATCAGAACCCCTGTTAACCTATTTCTCTTTTAGCCACTTGCCACATGTGCAATTAAATGCTCTTTGGTGCAATGATCTTCCTTGCCTGAGAGAACATCAGTCATGTACACCTTATTTACTGCTTCACCTCTAGCCTAGCCTGAAACAAAACAAGCATTCAATAAATACTTGTCAAATGAATAAATAAACTCCAAATTTTACCAGTGCTATTTTAACTCTGATCAAGAAAATTATAGTAAAATAAATAATCTCAATTATAGTTATATCATTAAAACAACCCCACAGATTTAGTAAATAAAATTTATTTTATATCACTTGCTTACTTGTGTATATAATGACAAGTCTAATGTCTTAGAGGACCAGAACTCTATAAGACCAGCTGATAGACAACATGTACAATTGCATAAAAAATTTTAAATGCTGCTTCTAGTGAGTCAAACTATCCTTAATGGGATAGCCCTGGCCCCAGAGGCAGCTACAATGGGAGTCGGCCCACACAGCAGCAGGCTGAACCAGTCCCAAGATACCCCAGCTCCTGTAGCCAGCCATGCCAGGACTCAGCCTCACCCACCAGTGGGAAGCAGCCATGGCACAGGCAAGAACTAGCAGCTGACTGGGCAAGGGGCCAGGCTTGCCTAACACTGTGCCAACAGTTGTTGCATTGTCACAACAGAATGGCCAATACAATCCACATAGGGGACACCCCTAGAACAGATAGCTCTGGAACCCAGAGGGTAGTGTGCTGCTGGGACCCATATGATGTATCCTACATAAGGCCACTTCTACAAGATCAGGAAGCATAACTGATCTACCTAATACTTAGAAATAAACAAAGGGAATTTGGCAGAATGAGGAGACAAATGAATATATTCCAAAGGAACAAGACAAAAACCCAGAAGAACTAAATGAAGTGAAGATAAGTCATCTATCCAAAAAAGAGTTCAAGGTAATGATTATAAAGATGATCAGTGAACTGAGGTGAAGAATGGATGAACACAGTGAAAAGGTTAACAAAGAGTTAGAAAATATGAAGAACCAAACAGAGCTGAAGAATACAATAGCTGAAATAAAAAATACACTAGAAGGAATCTAGGAATACACAATATATTAGATGATACAGAGGAATAGATCAGTGAACTGGAAGACAGAGCAGGGGAAATTACACAAACTGAAGAGAAAAAAAGAAAGAAGAATTTTTTTTTTTTTAATGAGGATAGTTGAAGAGACTTCTAGGACAACATCAAGTGTTCTAACATTTGCATTACAGGGGTTGTAGAAGGTGAAGAGAGAAAGAAAGGGACAGAGAATTTGTTTGAGGAAATAACAGTTGAAAACTTCCCTAACCTTAAAAAGGATATAGACATCCAGGTCCAAGAAGCAAAGAGAGTCCCAAATAAGATGAACCCAAAGAGGTCCACACAAATATACATTATAATTAAAATGGCAAAAATTAAAGATAAAGAGTGAATCTTAATAACAGTAAAGGAAAAGCTACTAGTTAGCTTTTCCTAACTAGTAGCTTTCCATACCATAAGAGTATGTGCTGACTTCCCAGCAGAAATTTTGCAGGCCACAAGGTGAGTGGCACAATATATTCAAAGTGATAAAAAGAAGAAATCTACAACCCAGAACACTCTACCCAGCAAGGCTATCAAGCAAAAGCTAAAATACTTCAACACCACTAACTGGCTTTACAAGAAATGTTAAAGGGACTACCCTACGCAGAAAGGAAGATTATACAACTAGAAATATGTAAATTATTTTTAAAATAGTCTCATTACTAAAGGCAAATATACAATAAAGGTAGTATATCATCCACTTATAAAGCTAATATAAAGGTTAAAAGACAAAAGTAGTAAAATCATCTGTAGCCCCCAAAGTAATTAAGGGATACACAAAACAAAAAGATGGAAAATACAATGTCAAAAACATTAAACAGAAAAAAAAAAAACATTAAACAGGGTGCGAAGAGTAAAAATGCAGGGTTGTTAGAATGTGTTCATACTTAAGAGATCAACTTAAAATAATCAATATATATACATACATATATAGTGTTATATATGAACCTCATGATAACCACAAATTAAAAATCTATAATAGATACACACATTCAAAAAAGAAAGAATCCAAACATAACTAAAGACAGTCATCAAATCACAAGGGAAGAGAGCAAAAGTAGAAGAAAGAACAAAAAAGAACTACAAAAACAGCAAGAAAACAATTAACAAAATGTCAGTAAGTACATACCTATTAATAATTATGTCAAATGTAAATGGACTAAGTGCTCCAATCAAAAGTCATAAAGTGACCAAATGCATAAAATAGCAAGACTCATATATATGCTACCTATTTAAGATCTAAAGTCACACACAGACTGAAAATGAAGGGATAGAAAAAGGTATTCCATGCAAATGGAAACAAAAAGAAAGGGGGGTAGTAGTACTTATATAAGGCAAAACAGACTTTAAAACAAAGCCTGTAACAAGAGACAAAGAAGGACATTACTTAATGATAATGGGATCGATTCAACAAGATATAACATGTATAGCTGATTCACTTTGTTGTAGAGCAGAAACTAACACACCATTGTGCAGCAATTCTACTCCAATGAAAATGTTTAAAAAAAAAAGAAGATATAACAATTATAAATATTTATAGGCCCAACACAGGAACATCTAAATACATAAAGCAAATGTTAACGAACATAAAAGAAGAAATTAACAGTAACACAATAATTGTAGCAGAATTTCACACTGCAATTAAATCAATGGACACATCATCTAGACAGAAAATCAGTAAGGAAACACTGGCCTTCAAGGACACATTAGACCAGATGGACTTAATAGACATATATATATATATATATATATATATATATATATATATATAACATTCCATCCAAAGCAGCAGAATACGCATTCTTTTCAAGTGCACATGGAACATTTTCCTGGATAGAGCACATACTAAGCCACTAAACAAGTCTCAAATAAATTTAGGAAGACTAAAATCACATCAAGCAACTTTTCTGACCAAAGGGTCTGAGACTAAAAATCGACAAGAAAAAAACTGCAAAACACAAGCACATGAATGCTAAAAGATACGTTACAAAAAAAACCAATGGGTCACAAAAAAAAAAAAAAAATCAACAAGGAAATCAAAAAATACCTGGAGACAAATGAAAGTGGAAACACAACAATCCGAAATCTATGGAACCCAGCAAAAGCAGTTCTAAGAGGGAAGTTTATGGCAATACAAGCTTATCTCAGAAAACAAGAAAAATTTCAAATAAACAACCTAACCTTATACCTACAGGAACTAGAGAAAGAAGAACAAACAAAACCCAAGGGTAGTAGAAGGAGAGAAATCATAAAGATCAGGGCAGAAATAAATGAAATAAAAACTAAAAAAAAATAATAGAAAAGATCAATGAAACTAGAGATGGTTCTTTGAAAAGATAAACAAAATCAATAAAAAAAAATCAAGAGAGAGGGTCCAAATCAATAAAAGGAGAAATGTAACAGAAGTTACAACTAACACCACAGATAAATAGGATCACAAGTGATAACTACAACAACTATATGCCAACAAAATGGACAACACAGAAGAAATGAATAAATTCATAGAAACTTACAATCTTCCAAGACTGAATTAGGAAGAAATAGAAAATATGAACAGACCAATTACCAGTAATGAAATTGAATCAGTAGTAAAAAGAACTCCCAACAAACAAAAGTCTAAGACCAGATAGCTTCACAGGTGAATTCTACCAACCACTTAAAGAAGAGTTAATGCCTAGATTCCTCAAACCATTCCAAAAAACTGAAGAGAAAGGAACACTTCCACACTTGTTCTATGAAGCCAGCATCATCATCATACCAAAATGAGACAAAGACATCACAAAAAGAAAATTACAGGCCAACATCACTGATGAACATAGATGCAAAAATCCTCAAAAAATATTAGCAAACCGAATTCAACAATGCATTAAAAGGATCATATGTTATGATCAAATGGGATTTATCATCAGGATGAAAGGATGGCTCCATATCAACAAATCAATCAATGTGATAAATCATACTAACAAATTGAAGAATAAAAATTATATGATCATCTCAATAGATTCAGAAAAATCTTATGACAAAATTCAACATGCATTTATGATAAAAACTCTCAACAAAGTCAGTATAGAGGGAATATACTTCAACATAATGGAGGCCATATATGACAACACACAGCTAATATAACACTCAATGGCGAAAAGCTGAAAGCTTTTCCTCTAAGATCAAGAATAAGACAAGGGAGCTCACTATTGTCACTTTTATTCAACATAGTATTTAATGTCCTAGCCCTAGCAAGCAGACAAGAAAAAGAGATAAAAGACATCCAAATTGGAAAGGAAAAAATAAAGCTTTTAATATTTTCAGATGACATGATACTATATATAGAAAATACTAAGGATTCAACAAAAAAAAAACCAAAACTAATAAATGAATTCCATAAAGTTGCAGGATACAAAATTAATATACAGAAATTTGGTGTGTTTCTATACACTAGAAATTATAAGAAAGAGAAATCAAGAAAAAATCCCATTTAATGTTGCATCAGACAGAACAAAATACATAGGATTAAATCTAGCCAAGGAAGTAAAAGACCTGTACTCAGAAAACTATAAGACATGATGAAGACTATAAGACTGAAGATGACACAAACAAATGGAAAAATGTGCTGTGCTGATGGATTGGAAGAATTAATGTTGTTAAAATGACCATACTCCCCAAGGCAGTATACAAATTCAATGCAATCCCTATCAAAATACCAATGATATTTTTCACAGAACTAGAACAAATAATTCTAAAATTTGTATGGAAACAGAAAAGACACCAAATTTCCAAGGCAATCTTGAAAAAGCTGGAGGTATCATGCTCCCTGATTTCAAACAATACTACAAGCTACAGTCATCAAAACAATATGATACTGGCACAAAAACAGACACATAGATCAATGGAACAAAAGAGAAAGCACAGGAGGAGCTTCAAGATGGCAGAAGAGTAAGACATGGAGATCACCTTGCTCCCCACAAATACATCAGAAATACATCTACATGTGGAACAGCTCCTACAGAACACCTACTAAACACTGGCAGAAGACCTCAGACCTCCCAAAATGCAAGAAACTCCCCACGTTCCTGGGTAGGGCAAAAGAAAAAAGAAAAAACAAAGACAAAAGAATAGGGATGGGACCTGCACCAGTGGGAGGGACCTGTGAAGGAAGAAAGGTTTCCACACACTAGGAAGCCCCTTCGCGGGCGGAGACGGTGAGTGGTGGAGGGGGAAGCTTTGGAGCCACAGAGGAGAGTGCAGCAACAGGGGTGCGGAGGGCAAAGCAGAGAGATTCCCACACAGAGGATCAGTGCCGACCAGCACTCACCAGCCTGAGAGGCTTGCCTGCTCACCCGCTGGGGCAGGGAGGGGCTGGGAGCTGAGGCTCAGGCTTCAGTGGGATCCCAGGGAGAGGACTGGGGTTGGCTGCATGAATACAGCCTGAAGGGGGCTAGTGCACCACAACTAGGTGGGAAGGAGTCTGGGAAAAAGTCTGGAGGTGCCGAAGAGGCAAGAGACTTTTTCTTGCCTCTTTGTTTCCTGGTGCGCGAGAAGAGGGGATTAAAAGCGCCACTTAAAGGAGCTCCAGAGACGGGCTATCAGCGCGGACCCCAGAGACAGGCATGAGACGCTAAGGCTGCTGCTGCCGCCACCAAGAAGCCTGTGTGCAAGCACAGGTCACTATCCACACCTTCCCTCCTGGGAGCCTGTGCAGCCCACCACTGCCAGGGTCCCGGGATCCAGGGACAACTTTCCCGGGAGAACACAGGGCACACCTCAGTCTGTGGCAACGTCACGCCAGCCTCTGTCGCCACAGGCTCGACCCGCACCCGTACCCCTCCCTCCCCCCACCCTGAGTGAGCCAGAGCCCCTGAATCAGCTGCTCCTTTAACCCTGTCCTGCCTGAGCGAAGACACTTGCCCTCAGGCAACCTACACGCAGAGGCGGGACCAAATCCAAAGCTGAATCCCAGGAGCTGTGCGAACAAAGAAGAGAAAGAGAAATTTCTTGCAGCAGCCACAGGAGCAGGGGATTAAAGCTTCACAATCAACTTGATGTACCCTGCATCTGTGGAATATCTGAATAGACAACGAATCATCCCAAATTGGGGAGGTGGACTTTGGGAGCAACGAAATATATATATTTTTTCCCTTCTTCTCTTTTTGTGAGTGTGTATGTGTATGCTTCTGTGTGTGATTTTGTCTGTATAGCTTTGCTTTTACCATTTGTCCTAGGGTCTGTCTGTCCGTTTTTTTGTTGTTTATTTTTTTTTTGTATAATTTTTAGAACTAGTTATCATTGGTGGATTTGTGTTTTTTTTGGTTTGGTTGCTCTCTTCTTTCTTTCTTTCTTTCTTTTTTTTTGTTTTTTTATTAGCTAAAAAAATTTTCTTTTAATAATTATTTTTATTTTTTATTTTAATAATTTTATTTTATTTTACTTTATTTTATTTTATTGTATCTTCCTCTTTCTTTCTCTCTCTCTCCCTCCCTCCCTCTCTCTCTCTCTTTCTTTCTCTCTTTCTTTTCACCCTTTTATTCTGAGCCATGGGGATGACAGACTCTTGCTGCTCCAGCCAGGCATCAGGGCTGTGCTTCTGAGGTGGGAGCGCAAAGTTGAGGACATTGGTCCACAAGAGACCTCCCAGCTCCACGTAGTATCAAACAGCGAAAATCTCCCAGAGATGTCCATCTCAACGCCAAGACTCTGCTCCACTCAATGAACAGCAAGCTACAGTGCTGGACACGCTATGCCAGACAACTAGCAAGACAGGAACAGAACCCCATCCATTAGCAGAGAGGCTGCCTAAAATCATAATAAGGCCACAGACACCCCAAAACACACCATCAGACGTGGACCTGCCCACCAGAAAGACAAGATCCAGCCTCATCCACCAGAACACAGGCACCAGTCCCCTCCACCAGGAAGCCTACACAACCCACTGAACCAACCTTAGCGACTGGGGGCAGACAACAAAAACAACAGGAACTAGGAACCTGCAGCCGGCAAAAAGGAGACCCCAAACACAGTAAGATAAGCAAAATGAGAAGACAGAGAAACACACAGCAGATGAAGGAGCAAGGCAGAAACCCACCAGACCAAACAAATGAAGAGGAAATAGGCAGTCTACCTGAAAAAGAGATCAGAATAATGATAGTAAGGATGGTCCAAAATCTTAGAAATAAAATGGAGAAAATACAAGAAAGGTTTAACAAGGACCTAGAAGAACTAAAGACCAAACAAATAGTGATGAACAACACACTAAATGAAATTAAAAATTATCTAGAAGGGATCAATAGCAGAATAACTGAGGCAGAAGAACGGATAAGTGACCTGGAAGATAAAATAGTGTAAATAACTACTGCAGAGCAGAATAAAGAAAAAAGAATGAAAAGAACTGAGGACAGTCTCAGAGACCACTGGGACAACATTAAATGCACCAACATTCGAATTATAGGGGTCCCAGAAGAAGAAGAAAAAAAGAAAGGGACTGAGAAAATATTTGAAGAGATTATAGTTGAAAACTTCCCTGATATGGGAAAGGAAATAGTTAATCAAGTCCAGGAAGCACAGACAGTCCCATACAGGATAAATCCAAGGAGAAACATGCCAAGACACATATTAATCGAACTATCAAAAATTAAATACAAAGAAAAAATATTAAAAGCAGCAAGGGAAAAAAAAACAAATAACACACAAGGGAATCCCCATAAGCTTAACAGCTGATCTTTCAGCAGAAACTCTGCAAGCCAGAAGGGAGTGGCAGGACATATTTAAAGTGATGAAGGAGAAAAACCTACAACCAACATTACTCTACTGAGCAAGGATCTCATTCAGATTTGACGGAGAAATCAAAACCTTTACAGACAAGCAAAAGCTAAGAATTCAGCACCACCAAACCAGCTCTACAACAAATGCTAAAGGAACTTCTCTAGGCAGGAAACACAAGAGAAGGAAAAGACCTACAATAACAAACCCAAAACAATTAAGAAAATGATAATAGGAACATACATATCAATAATTGACTTAAATGTAAATGGAATAAATGCTCAAACCAAAAGACACAGACTGGCTGAATGACTACAAAAACAAGACCCGTATATATGCTGTCTACAAGAGACCCACTTCAGACCTAGGGACACATAAGACTGAATGTGAGGGGATAGAAAAAGATATTGCATACAAATGGAAATCAAAAGAAAGCTGGAGTCACAATTCTCATATCAGACAAAATAAACTTCAAAATAAAGAATGTTACAAGAGACAAAGAAGGACACTACATAATGATTACGGGGTATCAATCCAAGAAGAAGATATAATAATTGTAAATAGTTATGCACCCAACACAGGAGTACCTCAAAACATAAGGCAAATTTTAACAGCCATAAAAGGGGAAATCGACAGTAACACAATAATAATAGGGGACTTTAACACCCCACTATCACCAATGGACAGATCATCCAAAATGAAAATAAATAAGGAAACACAAGCTTTAAATGATACATTAAACAAGATGGACTTAATTGATATATATAGGACATTCCATCCAAAAACAACAGAATACACATTCTTCTCAAGTGCTCATGGAACATTCTCCAGGAAAGATCATATCTTGGGTCACAAATCAAGCCTTGGTAAATTTAAGAAAATTGAAATCATATCAAGTATCTTTTCGGACCACAACGCTATGAGACCAGATATCAACTACAGGAAAAATGTGTAAAAAATACAAACACATGGAGGCTAAACAATACACTACTTAATAACCAAGAGATCACTGAAGAAATCAAAGAGGAAATCAGAAAATATCTAGAAATAAATGACAATGAAAACACGATGACCCAACACCTATGGGATGCAGCATAAACAGTTCTAAGATGGAAGTTTATATCAATACAATCCTACGTTAAGAAACAAGAAACATCTCAAATAAACAACCTAACCTTACACCTAAAGCAATTAGAGAAATAAGAACAAAAATAAAACCCAAAGTTAACAGAAGGAAAGAAATCATAAAGATCTGAGCAGAAATAAATGAAAAAGAAATGAAGGAAATGAGAGCAAAGATAAATAAAACTAAAAGCTGGTTCTTTGAGAAGATAAACAAAATCAATAAACCATTAGCCAGACTCATCAAGAAAAAAAGGGAGAAGACTCAAATCAACAGAATTAGAAATGAAAAAGGAGAAGTAACAACTGACACTGCAGAAATACAAAGGCTCATGAGAGATTACTACATGCCAATAAAATGGAAAACTTGGAAGAAATGGACAAATTCTTAGAAATGCACAAGCTTCCAAGACTGAACCAGGAAGAAAGAGAAAATATGAACAGAACAATCACAAGCACTGAAATTGAAACCGTGGTTAAAAATCTTCCAACAGGGGCTTACCTGGTGGCGCAGTGGTTGAGAATCTGCCTGCCAATGCAGGGGACACAGGTTCAAGCCCTGGTCTGGGAAGATCCCACATGCCGTGGAGCAACTAGGCCCGTGAGCCACAACTACTGAGCCTGCGTGTCTGGAGCCTGTGCTAAGCAACAAGAGAGACCGCGATAGTGAGAGGCCTGCGCACGGCGATGAAGAGTGGCCCCCACTCGCCGCAACTGGAGAAAGCCCTCGCACAGAAACAAAGACCCAACACAGCCAAAACTAAATCAGTAAATTAAAAATAAAAAAATCTTCCAACAAACGAAAGCCCAGGACCAGATGGCTTCACAGGTGAATTCTATCAAACATTTAGAGAAGAGCTATCACCTATGCTTCTCAAACTCTTCCAAAATATAGCAGAGGGAGGAACACTCCCAAACTCGTTCTATGAGGCCACCATCACCCTGATCCCAAAACCAGACAAAGATGTCACAAAAAAAGAAAACTACAGGCCAATATCACTGATGAGCATAGATGCAAAAATCCTCAACAAAATACTAGCAAACAGAATCCAAAGGCACATTAAAAGGATCATACACCACGATCAAGTACGCTTTATCCCAGGAATGCAAAGATTCTTCAATATACACAAATCAACCAACATGATACACCATATTAACAATTTGAAGGAGAAAAACCATATGATCATCTCAATAGATTCAGAGAAAGCTTTCGACAAAATTCAACACCCATGTATGATAAAAACTCTCTAGAAAGTAGGCATAGCGGGAACTTTCCTCAACATAATAAAGGCCATATATGACAAACCCACAACCAACATTGTCCTCAATGGTGAAAAACTGAAACCATTTCCACTAAGATCAGGAACAAGACAAGGTTGCCCACTCTCACCACTATTATTCAACATAGTTTTGGAAGTGTTAGCCACAGAAATCAGAGAAGAAAAAGAAATAAAAGGAATCCAAATCGGAAAAGAAGTAAAGCTGTCACTGTTTGCAGATGACATGACATCTCTACTATACATAGAGAATCCTAAAGATGCCACCAGAAAACTACTAGAGCTAATCAATGAATTTGGTAAAGTAGCAGGATACAAAATTAATGCACAGAAATCTCTTGCATTTCTATACACTAATGATGAAAAATCTGAAAGTGAAATTAAGAAAACACTCCCATTTACCATTGCAACGAAAAGAGTAAAATATCTAGGAATAAACCTACCTAAGGAGACAAAAGACCTGTACGCAGAAAATTATAAGACACTGATGAAAGAAATTAAAGATGATACAAATAGATGGAGAGATATACCATGTTCTTGGATTGGAAGAATCAACATTGTAAAAATGACTCTACTACCCAAAGCAATCTACAGATTCAATGCAATCCCTATCAAACTACCACAGGCATTTTTCACAGAACTAGAACAAAAAATTTCACAATTTGTATGGAAACACAAAAGACCCCGAATAGCCAAAGCAATCTTGAGAAAGAAAAACGGAGCTGGAGTAATCAGGCTCCCTGACTTCATACTATACTACAAAGCAACAGTAATCAAGACAGTATGGTAGTGGCACAAAAATAGAAATATAGATCAATGGAACAGGATAGAAAGCCCAGAAATGAACCCACACACATATGGTCACCTTATCTTTGATAAAGGAGGCAAGAATATAGAGTGGAGAAATGACAACCTCTTCACTAAGTGGTGCTGGGAAAACTGGACTGCTACATGGAAAAGAATGAAATTAGAACACTCCCTAACACCATACAGAAAAATAAACTCAAAATGGATTAGAGACCTAAATGTAAGGCCAGACACTATCAAACTCTTAGAGGAAAACATAGGCAGAACACTCTATGACATATATCACTGCAAGATCCTTTTTGACCCACCTCCAAGAGAAATGGAAATAAAAACAAAAATAAACAAATGGGATCTAATGAAACCTAAAAGCTTTTGCACAGCAAAGGAAACCATAAACAAGACGAAAAGACAACCCTCAGAATAGGAGCAAATATTTGCTAATGAAGCAACTGACAAAGGATTAATCTCCAAAATTTACAAGCAGCTCATGCAGCTCAATATCAAAAAGACAAACAACCCAATCCAAAAATGGGCAGAAGACCTAAATAGACATTTCTCCAAAGAAGACATACAGATGGCCAACAAACACATGAAAGAATGCTCAACATCATTAATCATTAGAGAAAGGCAAATCAAAACTACATTGAGATATCATCTCACAGTAGTCAGAATGGCCATCATCAAAAAATCCACAAACAATAAATGCTGGAGAGGGTGTGGAGAAAAAGGAACCCTCTTGCACTGTTGGGGGGAATGTAAATTGATACAGCCAGTATGAAGAACAATATGTAGGTTCCTTAAAAAACTAAAAATAGAACTACCATACGACCCAGCAATCCCACTACTGGGAATATACCCTGAGAAAACCATAATTCAAAAACAGTCATGCATGACAATGTTCATCGCAGCTCTATTTACAATAGCCAGGACATGGAAGCAACCTAAGTGTCCATCAACAGATAAATGGGTAAAGAAGATGTGGCACATACATACAATGGAATATTACTCAGCTATAAAAGGAAACGAAATTGAGTTATTTGTAGTGAGGTGGATGGACTTAGAGTTTGTCATACAGAGTGCCGTAAGTCAGAAAGAGAAAAACAAATACCGTATACTAACACATATATATGGAATCTAGAAAAAAAAAAAGTGGTCATGAAGAACCTAGGGGCGAGCCAGGTATAAAGACACAGACCTACTAGAGAATGGACTTGAGGATATGGGGAGGGGGAAGGGTAAGCTGGGACAAAGAGAGTGGCATGGGCATATATACACTACCAAATTTAAAATAGATAGCTAGTGTGAAGCAGCCGCATAGCACAGGGAGATCAGTTCGGTGCTTTGTGACCACCTAGAGGGGTGGGATAGGGAGGGTGGGAGGGAGGGAGATGCAAGAGGGAAGAGATATGGGAACATATGTGTATGTATAACTGATTCACTTTGTTATAAAGCAGAAACTAACACACCATTGTAAAGCAATTATACTCCAATAAAGATGTTAAAAAAAAAAAAAAGAGAGAAAGCCCAGAAATAAAACCAAACTTATGTGGTCAATTAATCTATGAAAAAGGAGGCAAGAATATACAAAGGGGAAGGATAGCCTCTTCAATACATGGTGTTGGGAAAACTGGATAGCTACATGCAAAAGAATCAAACTGAGTACTTTCTCACACCATATAAAAATAAACTCAAAATGGATTAAAGATTTAAATGTAATATCTGAAACCATAAAACTCCTAGAAGAAAACATAAGGAGTACACTCTTTGACATCAGTCTTTGAAATAATTTTTTGGATCTGTCTTCTTAGGCAAGAGAAAGAAAAGCAAAAACATACAAATGGGACTGCATCAAACTAAAAAGCTTTTGCAGAGCAAAGGAAACTATCAATAAAAGAAAAGGCAGCCTACTTAATGGGAGAAGATATTTTCAAATGATATATCTAGTGAGAGGTTAATATCCAAAATATACAAAGAACTTATAACGACATCAAGAAAACTAACAACCTGATTAAAAAATGGGCAAAGGATCTGAATAGACATTTTTCTAAAGAAGACACACATATGACCAAGACGCACATGAAAAGATGCTCAACATCACTAGTCATCAGGGAAACGCAAATCAAAACTACAATGAAATATCACCTCACACCTGTTAGAATGGCTATCATCAAAAAGACAACATATAACAAGTGTTGGCAAGGGTGTGGATAAACGGGAATGCCTGTGCACTGTTGGTGGGAATCTAAATTGATATAGTCACTATGGATGACAGTATGGAGGTTCCTCAGAAAATTAAAAATAGAACTACCATAACATCCATCAATCCCACTTCTGGGTATTTTTCCAAAGAAAACAAAAACACTAATTCAAAAAGATATATGCACCCCTATGTTCATTGCAGCATTATTCAAAATAGCTGAGATATGAAAGCACCCTAAGGGCCCATCGATAGATGAAAGGATATATAAGATGTGGTATATATATACAATGGAATATTACTCTGCCATAAAAAGAATGAAATCTTGAATTTGTGAGAACATGGATGGACCAAGAGGGAATTATGCTAATTGAAATAAGTCAGACAAAGAAATAGAAATACCATATGATTTCACTTATATGTCAAATCTAAAAAACAAAACAAGTGAACAAATATAATGAAAGAGAAACAGAGTCAGATAAACAGAGAACAAACTGGTGGGTGCCAGAGGGGAAGGGGGTTGGTGGATTAGTGAAATAGGTGACAGTTATTTAGAGGTACAAACCTCCAGTTATAAAATAAATAAGTCTTGGGATGTAACACAAAGCATAGGTAATATAGTCAATAATATTGTAATAACTTTATATTGTGACAGATGGTAACTAGACTTATCATGCTGATCATTTTGTAATGTATCCAAATATCAAATTACTATGTTGTACATCTGAAACTAATATAATATGTAAGTCAATTATATTTCAATAAAAAATTATTAGCAACAACAATAAAACAAAATGAAAAAGAAAATCAAATTTGATCAGAATACTGCAGAATCTGTTAACATGAATAACAAAAGATACACTAGAAGTACTCATGTATAAAAAATTCAAGATCCCTATAATAGACCAACAAGTTTTTCCATTATTTTAACTTTTGAAGATTACTTCCTTAAATGAAAAATAAATAACATGAGGAAATTTACAAACCATTTTTCAGTATGATCCATTCAGAATAGAAAACAGCTGCCAATTTGCACTACAGATAAATGTGTAGATAAAAACAGAGATCTAGTCTTTACAATTAAATCAATTTTCAACAGGTTGTATTGATAAATAATCTAAATTTCTGGCCTCTTGCCTTGAACTCTTTCCTGTCTCAATAAATGGCAACATCATCCATGTGCCGCTCAAAATCAAAACCTTGACTCCCATTTATCACTCTTTAATTCTCCTCTACAGTAAATTATCAGCAAGCATTGTTGGCTCTACTTCCAAAACATACGTAAATATGCTCCTTCTCTTTATCTCTCTTACCACTCTCTTAATTCAGGCCATCAACAGCTTTGCTTAGGCTTCTGCAATAGCCTTCCAACTGGTCTTCCTGTTTACACTTCTGTTCTTCTGACCACATCCAACCCCAGAGTTCAACTAACACCTTGCAGCCACAGCTATCTTTTTTGATACAAGTCTGTACATATCACTCCCCTACTAGATGAATCTAAAATACTTACAGCCTCCCTACATTACCTGGCCCCTACCTAATTCTCCAATTGCATCTTAACTGACTCATCTGCTCCATCACATTATCCTTTTTTCTGTTTCTAGAACATCCAAGCTAGTTACCACTTAGGGACTATCTACTTGCTATTCCTTCTAGTTGGAATGCTCTGTTGCAGATCTTTCCATGTTACTTCCCTATCATCAAGTCTCAATTCAACTGTCAATCCCCTCCCAACCCCAAACCCAGAGGCTTTCCTTGACCATCTCATCTAAATTAATCCCCAATCGATTTCTATCACATCATCCTGTGTAACTTTCTTCCTATTATTCATTACTACCTTAAATTGCCTTCTCTACTTCTAAGTTACCCATTTATTCTCTGTCTTCTCCCTTGAATGTTAGCTCCTGAGCACTGGAACCTTATCAGTCTTATTCACCATTTACTACCCAGTGCCTAGAAAAGTGCTTGGTACACAGTAGGTGCTCACTAAATATTTATTACAAGAGTGAATATACTTAACAACAACAAAAAGAAGCAGCTCAAAATATGAATAATTATCGTAAGATTAAGATTCAAGAAGAGGTATCGTATGAATTTATATCATGTGATTTCATGTTACACACATTAACAATATCAGTGGAACTTATTACATATTAGAGATCCCAAATATTAATGAAAAATACATTATTTTACTGTTACTTTAAATTCATTTCTAATATAAAACCTTTCAAAATGAGGAATTTTAAATAAAATCTGCTTATGAATGGGGAAGGGAAGCTATATGTCTTTCTTTTGGCAAAAATAGAATGGTCTCTTTAGGACTGAATCAGAAGCATTTAAAGGAATACGCTGAGAAAAAAAAGGTCAATTTAAAAAGTGAATACCAATTTTTAAGGCAGAGAAAATCTATTGAAACCTGAGGGAAACAAAAGAAATGGGTTTCCCAAGGGCCAGTAAATCATCATGTAGCTAAACACGATCTCTAAGGACTGATGCCACATTCTTGACATCTGGAAAGGGTAAGTCCAAAACTGTCCAAGTGCCCAAATACCACCATATCAGTGTTCTTACTTGCAAGACCCACTAGCTAGTCACACAATGAATGAGAATGATTCAAATGTGTGCCTTGGGGAAATTATAAATTACTACATCTCATGGACTTCTAGGGTCTTCCCGAACAGTCAAAGCCACAGTATTTGTGAATGCCGGGGTCTCATCACTGTATTTGGACTGTTTCAATGAGACCATAAACTACCTGGGATATTAGTTAAGATTTTAAAAATAACTAGGAAACTATTTTCTCCACTGGAGCTATTTACTAAATACCACAGAGCGTGAATACAACCACTGAGATTACTGACAGTAGCAAACAGAAATGGTGCTGGGCACTTTATCTTCCTGTTAATTGACTGTCTTTGTTATACAACATTGTCGGAAAAAATGTGACTACAATTCTTACTGCAAGCCACAGTAATCATGTCAACGTGTGAACTACCTGAATATCTAATTATGAAAAAAAGAAGGCAATTTCACAGTGGAAGCATTGTCCTAATTCAAGAAACCCAGCCATATTAACTGATTAGTCTGACATGTAGCAGATAGCTGAAAAACTTTAATTTGAAAGATAATTATTTTTAGCTGATTAATATGCTTCAGATTAAATTCACTGCTTTTAATGGGCCCATCAACTTGACGACCTGGGAAATTAATAAATTTTGCATGCAGTAATCCTAGGAAATTTATACAGCCAAGCTACACATCATTACAAGGATTACCTTCACAGTAGGCATTGTCCTCTCGAAGAGCTCTAAAACCATCTCGACAGCTACAAACGGCCCTGTCATTCAGATTTCTGCAGACAGAATTCTCCATGCAGTTATGCCTTTCAGAACAAAAGTCATAACCTACAAGAAAAAAGAAACTTATTAGGGTAAATAAAATCATAACAAAGCAAATAAACTTTGTCTCCTTAAAATCTTTCTTTGATTTAGAAGCTATATTTCTCTAAACAATTAAGTGGATATCTTCATCCAATGTTTATAGGACCATATGTTATGTGTACTAAAAAGTTTTTGAGTGTGTTTAACTCAATTAATTCCTTCTTGAAGTTAACTCAGTTAATTCCTTCTTGAAGTCTCCTCTATTTCTGACTTTATAAATGCTATCTCTAGTCCCTAATATTCCAATTACAGCCCTCCAAATATTGGAAACAAAGAAAGATTCTTGGAGTACAAAATGAAGATTTACAATATAGAAGACAACAGAGTGAGGAAGGAAAGTGATCTGAGAATTAGTGATTGAACACTGTCAATAACTATGAGTAATACAGACCAAGCCAGATGGGATGTGCACATTATGTATTTAAGAAATGAAACAGACAACTTGGCATCCTTAAAAAACCCCACAAAACTCTAAATGTGTAAAAAAAATCACATCACTTTAATCTAATTTTCTCAGGAAATCTGCAAGACAAAGTATGTCCACTCAAAAGAAAAAGAAAGTTTTTATGAATTATGAAGATTTCACAGATTCCAGAGTCTTTATGTAGAGGAAAGAAAAATGGAACATTTCATAAACAGTGACACCAATCGTGTAATTTCTCAAATCTCTTTTTCCTGTGTGAATCCCTGTTCAAAGATCATCTAAGATGCTGAAATAAAAAACTGGAACACTGGAATCCATATTTAATGGAAATTATATGATTATACATCATTCAAACAATTTTCAAATTGCTTGATGCATAAATTTTCTGTCTCGTTTTACACCGTCTAATGAATTACTTTTCACCATGCATAAAAGGAAAGAGGTCTAGAAGAATACACTTCATGTAGCTCAGAATAAACTCATCTGCTTACATGCAAGAAAAGACTTTTACTTGAGCAAATCATGAAGATGTAAGTTCTACACTCATCTTGTTATCAAATTAGCATACAGTGCTGTGATTCAGTGAAAGGGTGAACTAAGCTATACCACAGCCAAAAGGTATACTCTGGTTCAGCACAATGGTTGATGTCCATTCCAATTGGTTTGTGCCCATAAGGACTATGTTGAATATTGACCCAGAGTTAAAACAAATATCCCATGAAATGCAACTACAATGTATAGTAAAATAGTGTTTGTACAATTTAATAAGCCTTAGGAAGGGTGAGGCTCTCAAAATACAGTGATGCATTTAAAAAGGATAGGAAAAATTAAAAGAATTAGTGATTTCTACAGAAATAAAATAAAATAGAACAGAGTGTATGAAGATTGGAAAAATATATAGTCAATAACAGCACTGAAATCACTTGACAACTTTTCTTGACAAGATTCTTCACAATCTAAATTCTCATGATTAAGGCTGAAATTTTAGAAGTAAAAGGTTCACTCTTAAGGAAAGGAAAAGTGAAAAATGTTTTCTCCTTGGGTCTTTTTATTTCCTTCTTTAAGTAGCTAAATTGAGACCATATTTCTTAAAATGTATTCCAGTGTCTTTTTACAATGCCTGACGAGGGATAATTTCAGCTAAAAAGTCATCCTCATTCTCTATCCCAGTAGCTCAGCACATCATCAACCTAAAATGAAAATGATCCAAAAAATCACTTTATATTTATTCTAAATTAAAACAATGTTACTAAAAAAAACTGGCCCACTCCTTAAGATACACAGAGAATTAAGAGACCATGTTTTAACACAGTGCTAAATCTGTAGAATTTTACCTGTAATGCTTCAAACAACTTTTAGAGAGCAGTGACTAAGAACAGGAACTGTTCCTGAGGCACTTTTACTTTCCTTCCGTAAGTTTATATTTTTCAAAACTATCTTTCAACCCTTCATTTTGATGCATTTTCTCTTCTCCTGTTTTTCAGACTCTGTCCAGTCCATGCTGTCACTGTCTATGCCATAAGCCTCCTCTATTACAATCCATTTCCGGTCACTATAAGTAATGGTAAGACCCCCTCATCTCAGCATCAAATATCATGCACACGCTCACCATGCAGTGTTTAATTGCTGCAAGAATTTCCTAACTATAAGATAACAGTATGATTCTACTTTTCATTGTTTTAGGTTCAGTTAGGGAGTACTTCACTTTTCATCAGATGAGTTTTTTAAGTTAACCTGGAGACTTGAAAACTGAAAATTGTGTCAAATACTAATTTACTCTAAACAATGTCAGATAGCTATTTTGATTTAGCCTTTCAACAAATAAGTTGATTGACTCTATTGGTTGTTTTACTGCTTAGATTCAAAAATGCCAAGGTTAAAAGGTTAACTACTGATGGTTAGAAAATTCAGACTCAGTTAAAGGGGCTTGTTTCCAATCTATAGGGAAGAACTTCAAAAAAAATCAGAGTATGAGTGGGCAATAAACCATAGTCCTACCACCATTATAGCTGCATTCCTACTCATCTGTGCTTGGTTTTTGGAGTTGAAAGACCTGGATTTACATCTGATCTCTAGCACTTACTGGCTGTGTAAATTACTAGCTGTGTAAGTTAATTAACCTTTCTAAACCTTCAGCTTTTCTCACCTGTAAAATTAGGATAATATCTACCTTGCAAAAGGTTCAAATGAGATCATCTATGTAAAAGTGTAATAGTATAGCATTTGTTAATAATTAAAGCAATTAGAGTATTACTGATAAGCCACAAACCAAATGTGTTGAGATACCTATCATAGGAGAAAATTCAAATATTTGCTATAAATGGATAGATTAATGATCTAATACAATCAGGTCTTTCTTTTATTTCCTCCTTTGGGTTTTAACCTCAAGGATACCAAGTTTTCTATTCCTTTTAAGCTTTCCAAATTTACATGAGATTCTTTCATTAAGTGTACTAGATCTTTCCATAAAATATTAATAAGCATTTCTCTATGACTGAGGATACAAAAGGGTAAGGAAGGGTCAGATACAAAAGATTATGCATAAGAACAATATAAATAAATGTTATTCATAATAACCAGGAGAAAGAGAATGCAATAGTTTTGAGGTGAATATTTGTTGGTTTTGCCTTACAGGTGTCTATTCCTCCTTTTTGTGGAAAAAACCAAAACAAAACAAAAACCTAGTCATACCTGGGATGAACTCTTCACGTCTACTGTTAGCCTAGGTGCTTACAGGAAAATGGACTACACTGCCCACTGGTTAAGGCCACACCAATCAATGCATCCCACTGGCTTGGACATAGTAATTTCTTCAGGTCTGAGCAAATGATGCAGTTCAGGTTAATGCAGATAACTGAAACTCAATTCTGGGACCTTTGTTCAACTCACGAGGATATTGAACTTTCTCTTCCACCTACTTGAGTATCATAATAACGTGCACATAAGAATGTCAGGGAACACATAGAGTCTGAAAATAAGGCCACCTCAGAGGAGACAAACAGAAAGATGCATCTAAGCAAAGGGGCGAGATTTGAGATCTGAGTCAAGCCACTCACTGGGGCCATGTATTCCACTGTTTGCTTAAGTCAGTCGGATTGGGTGTTCTATCACTTGTACCTGAAAGAATACTAACTCATATCAGTATCATCTGAGAGATGATGGATAATCCTGATTTTTCCCAAAAGGTAGTTCACGTGCATGGATGAACATTTGAAAAAAAAGTACTGATAGCAATGGAATTCTTTAAATGTGTATACAAAAATACATGAATCTAACAAATAATCCCATTATTTCATGGATACCACTGCTTAGGAATAAAACTCAATTTTCACAAAATGAGTTGACTAACAGTAGACATTAAAACATTAACTAAATAATGTTATTTGTGGTACACAGATAACAAGAATCATGAAGGTGTAATTGAATGATGTGGGAAACTATGAATTGTCCAGAAGTTGGGTGCAAACAATCTACACCCACTCAGCCTTATGCACACGGTGCCTCTATCACTTCTAATTTTAAGGCACGACAAAGTCAATGCTAAATTAAAGTTGGGCATCCAGTGAATAGGACTTGATGGTCTGTAAGCAGAGAAAGGGGCGGCCAAGGGAGGAGAAGAAGAATGGGAAGGGCTGAGATATGAAAACATATAGTTTCATGGTATTTCTGTACCTTTCTAAGTCAGAGTCCTCGCTGTATCATGAAGTCTCTGTCATATTGTAATTTGTCATAAGCTTCCTTGAAAGAGCTCTCAGATATGAAAAAAGTGAGAAGAACATTCCTGCTACACTGTTCCTGAGCTGCTACAATGGAAGACAGCAGGGTACCTAGAAAACAGCCCTGGCTGGATTTGACTTGGTGCCTAGAAATCTGGAGCCTTATTTCGGTGCACAGCTTGGTTTCCAACCACTGGCCGAGCCTCCAGTGGAAAGGTCAACAATTTAATCTCATGCTCTGCCCTCAGGGAATATTTACTAACTGTTGTGGAACAACTTAGTTTTTCAGATGTGAACACGGCATCTTTAGCACTAGGCAGACAGGCTTGGAAACTGGAGGCCAACCTTACTACAAATGAATTTGTCACAATATGTGTGTAGGAGTTGACTCAAAATTTAAGCCTTTAAAAACTTGACGTTTTTTAGTTTAAAAGTCAGAGAATGCCAGGAGGACTCATTTGTTTATTTATTTGAAGTCAGAAATGGAAGTCACCTTTATTTTAAATGGTGCTAAATGTTTCAAGAAAGGCCAACTTGTCCAATTTCAGTTCCAGTTCTAAACCAGAGGTTCTCAATCCAGGCTGAGTAAAATAATTTATTGAAGAGTGTTTTTTAAGGTGATACCAAGGCTCCATCCCATGTATCTGAAATCTGGCTCTGAAACACTTATTCAGGAATTAGGAAAAGGGATTTGAGCTTCTGCCTTAGCGAAGGCAACTCCATATTGGAAGCCCCAGTTCCATTTTGAGAAAAACCTATGACCTAGGCCTGAATAAGCTATAATATGATTAAATGCTTAAAGAATAACCTTCTGCATGCTTGAGAAATTCCAGGAACTACAGGACATTTCAAGCCTGCAGCTACAGATTAACTGCTCTCCCTACATCATCAAGGTGACTCGGACCAGACCACCGCACCACCAATTTCAAGGTGATTATCGAAGCAGATTGTGCTGCTCCACACATAGCCCCCTACTGCACACCTCTGAAACTTTTCCTTTACAAACTCTTGTCCCCTAACTGGCAACTCGGAGATGGTTTTGGAGACCCTAGTCCACCATCTTCCCAGGTTGCCGGCTTCCTGAATAATACATCTTTCTTTTTCCACCAATCCTTGTCTCTAGAACATTGACTTTTGAGCAATGAGAAGCCAAACCTGAGTTTGGTTCTGGCTCTGGCCAGCCACATATCAATGATATCAGGATATCAGGTGGAGGGGGTGTAGGTCACGGTATATTTTGTCATTGTATTGATATTTTGAGTGGGCTGTGTAAACATATTAATTTTTAAAACTACAGGCAATTTAAATGTAACCAGTTTTGTAGCTAGCTTTTCCGTTCTTAACTTGCTTTTGGTAATGTATTAAGGCTCTTTAAAAAGAAATGGATGCAATCAGGCCGTCTTAATTGAATGGATGGAAGAAGTAGCTAAAAAGAAAATGAAAAAACTGTACCACCCTCCTAAAAATGGGAGAGAGGGATCTTCTGTTTCCTTTTTAATAGATGAGATTAAAAGGAAACAAAATGTTATATGTTTTATAAAGTTTCTTTTTCTTACTTTTTTCCATTTAAGTTTTATTTTGCACCAATAAAGGCTATTATTAAAACAAGTGCTAGTAGCTCATTTAAGGCACTGTTATACAGTACCAACTACATGAGTTATGAGCCTCAACTACATCCCAGGTGTCATACTAGGTATTAAGAATATAGAGATGAATATAAAGACCCAGCCCTGCCCTCAAGGTGCAAAATCCAATGAAGGAGATAGATTCACAAACACATAATTTCAGGATAACACAAGAAGGCACATATAATTTCATGATTGGTAGGGAACATAAAAATTCCATATAATTAATCCTTTAGTTTAATACTTAAATCTATAACAAAATACCAAGTTTAAGAATCTTTAGTGATGGGCAACTCACTGCCTCCTGGGCAGTCCACTGCATTTCTGAATACCTCAAGTTTTACTGTTTTCTTATATTGAACTAAAAATCTAAGTTCCTTCTACTTATTGGTCATAAGCTTATCATCACAGAGGCAACACAGAACAAGCAATGCACGTCTGATGGCCTCTCTCTTCTTGGTAGTATAGAAGCCTATCAGTGAAGGAGAGTGGAATTGTGAAGAGAGGGATTTGAACAACATGGGAGTTATGCTCAGACAATTATAAAAACAGACTGAAGAGAAAAAAAGGAAATCCCCCCCACCCCCGGCAAAAAAAAGAAACAATAAAATAACTCAACACTGTTGTGTAAATGTTTTCAACAATGCCATGCTGACTCAGAACAAGTACACAGAGAGAAGTATAGAAACCCAGAGCTTGAGACAGGTACAATACACCCTGCAGAAATGCATGGGAGCATCTCGATTTTAATTCGATAGTCTTTGCAAATAACTTGATTATAAAAAGTTCTATTTCCTATCAGTTGAACTAGCCTCTTAGAATGACTCATGCACAGACATTTTATTTTACAGAAAAGCCTTACCTTTACAAACTTTGCAACAGCTATGAGACAAGGTAATCTGATGAGACTCTGGACAATCCAGGGCTGGACAGCCTGAACTCTCAACCAGCTTCATGGTCTGGTCCTGTCAGACAACAGAAAATAAAAGCTTCAAACCTCTTAATTAGGAATAACTCAGAAGTTTCCAGATCCGGCATCCAAGAAATTTCTTCGAACATGAGAGTAAAATTTTCACCCTGAGAACCTCTGCACAGGTCACACACTCACTTGCAAAATGACATTAAATGACAACTGGAAAGCCTTTCAAATGGGCAAGCAGCTCTGGGAACGGAAGCAAGCCACACTGCAGCCATGCCTTCAATTTCCAAACACCAGAGTGATCCTGAAGATTCTGGTAGTTTACAACATATTTGCACATCCAGATGACAACTGTGGCAAAGACACGGCTTGAATTCCATCAATAGCTCACTTTGGAAAAAACAATAAATAAAACCCGGGCTTTTTTAACATTCTCATTTCAAAGTTTCCTAAACTATTATAGATTACCCCAAGTGAGTGTGGTGAGGAATATTGGGGATCTCTCACGAAACTATAAGGAAAATGAGGGCAGGATTTATGTCTCTTGAGCATGAATGTCTTGCATTTTTCCTAGCATATAATAAGCAATCGAAAAATTTTCCTGAATGAATAAGTCAATGTAAAACGATTATAGTTCTAGCCACCAAAGTAGATAAAACCCTTCTCAAAGAGAAACCAAAATACAGAACAGAACACTTTTCTGATAAATGTAACAGCACTGCCCTTGAAGCAAACATTTTGCTTCTATACTGTCAACCTCCAGTCTCTTTAAGAGCGAGGGTCATTAACTCTTATACTATGCTTACCAATACATAAGTAATAAAATAACCGTTGGAACTTGAAGGCTTCCATTTTAATACTGCTCAATAGCTTAGCTTTTTAGATATCATTTCTATAAGTTCTGCTTTTATTGAAGAAATCGTAATTTCAATATCTCCCTCTTCCTGGCTTATCGATGGAAAGGACTTTCTCCAAGTCACCATAGTGGCAGGAAAAAAAAGAAAGAAAGTGTCAGGAGACATGTATACTGTGGAGTGATATTTCAAAGTTAGAGTTTACTTAGAAACCAGCTGACAAAAGTTTTCCACCTTCCCTGAAGTAAAATTTCTCTGATTTCCTTGGTGTTGCTAGATCTCACTCCAAGCCTTCCAATCTTTATATCTGCAGTGGGACCTGCTCCACTCAAAACAGCATTGGTAAAGGGATGCTGACAGAGAAAAATCCATCTTGAAATACAGCTTCAGCAATTGTGTTAATGTTCCTATGCCCCAGCTCCCTTAACTTTAAGATGGTAACCTACATCATGGGAGAGCTGATTTAAAGCCAAAAGAAGCAGCTAGAATACCTAATAATGGACATGAACAAATCAGAGCTTCTATGTTCTAGAAACCAAATCTGTCACAGTTTTGCATCTTTATGTCTCTTCCTTGCTTATCCCAAATGTCTTCCAACTTAAGATGCATGAGGTATACAGCTGGATTTTTCAGATTCAACTTATCTTGGCAAAATTCTGAGGATTTTCCTTTCCCCAACACTTAATCATATGAATGCTCACAGTTTATTGCCAGCAGAGTAAATCACTTATCTTAA
This sequence comes from Balaenoptera musculus, assembly GCF_009873245.2. Classification (NCBI taxonomy): domain Eukaryota; kingdom Metazoa; phylum Chordata; class Mammalia; order Artiodactyla; family Balaenopteridae; genus Balaenoptera; species Balaenoptera musculus. Next base: position 35,642,024 of record NC_045794.1, read on the forward strand.
TTTTCTAAATAATCTATACATACTAAATCATCCCCACAAAACATGTACAGGAGGCATTTGAAGAAGAAAATTAAGGATCAAATGTAAATGAACCCTAAAGCAGAAACTTTATATGTAGACAGTTTCCTTTAGATAGAATATGGCTTGAAATATAACATTATGGTCAAGGAATATAAAATCATAGTTTATAAAAGGTAAATGTGAAAAGTGTTATGAAACATATTTAGTTTAGTAGGTCAAGAAGCAGACTTAAAATGAATCATGTTTGCTTCAGAAGCATACGTCAAGAGCACATTTATAAAGCATTCCCCTTAAAATTATTTAAAAGATTCCTCCCAAAGGAATTAAGATCAATATCAGTCTCATCTCCATCCAACAGCTGATTTTTATTAGGTAAATTTTGTTCTGATTTTAATTGGACTGAGTGATATTTATTACGAGTCAAAAGCAAGAGTGAGAACAGGCTGAGTCTAATTTTATCTAATACATTTCCTTCAAAACAGCAAACAAGGAGTTGATTTGTATTTGGAAAATATAAGACAACTTCATAAAACTTTAATTTGACAAAAGAGTGTTTTTATTTGTTGGGAAAATTATTTTACAACCACTAATTTACATGATTGCAAAAACAATGAGAATTTCTATACATTTGAGCTATAATTATCATCTTAAATTTCTTAAATTTTCTCTTTGCCTTAGAAGTTTTAAAGGTATTACAAGGGTGAGATTTTTAAAGGAACATTTACTGTGTTCATGTAACTGTAAGAATTTTGAAACACACATGAAGAGCTTCCTTACCTTGCACTCATAGAGAACACATACTCCAGAAGAGGAGTAGACTGTATTTCTTTCTCCTTCAAAGTAGGTTCGTCCATGAAATTGGCATATAGCTTTGGAGTAAAAAAATATATATATTTTTTAAATGTTTCATTAAGAAAAATAGCTTACAGGTGTTCAGATCATTTTGCCACAATATTTCACATGTCCTTGTGACTTTTCAAGGTGTTTGAGTAACTGTAAACCTAAATTCAACCCAATATAAGGCACATGTAGGCTCAAGTTATTTTCATTCCCATTAAGTTCAGAGAGTAAAATAAGGTACAAAAAGGATAAGGGGCAATGGCAAGTCAGAATTAAACTCTGAAAAAGGAGTGCTGATAAGCAGACTCAAAGCCAATTACTTGCCTGTTAGATGATGTCCCACTTCAGGGCATATTAAGCAGGTGCTCAAAGCAGCTACAAATCAGGGGCAACACAAATATGAGAAAAGTTCATTTTTATATACCATTACAGAATTTTAAAACAGAAAATTAGAAAGAAACTATTTTAATTCCAGTACATACATGTAAATGTTATGTTTTATGGGTTAGTATCATTTTATTTGTAAGTACATGTGGGTTAAGGCACCCTATTTAAGATGTTGAAAGGTCTTAATCTGGGCCTGCCTTGCTTCCATCACAATTAAATAAAATTTTAAGATGGAACTTCAGACTCAGTGGCAAAAACATTTTTAATGAGTGAAAATGCATACAAAGTATCAAAGAATTTTTTTGAGACTTTCAAAATATTTACAATTCACAGCAAACATTTATGGAAATATATGGAAACATATAATGGAAACTGCTTGCTTGTTTTGAAATGAATGTTTCCCACTACCCATGTTGACTCATCACCTAAACAGAGACAGATTTACCCTGAAGCTAATTAAGCTTAACTTTCAGTATCCTTCTAGGGCTTATTAGCCCTCCATTCTAAGACTCTGAACCAACTTTTGTTTTCACAGATTTGTACGGTTTTCCTTTTAAAGGACACTCAATATTGTAGATCTTTGGAGCTCCATTACATCTAGATCAACCCAAGCTAATCATTTCAAAAGACCAGAAGAAGCAGTCATCTGATAGGAAAAAAACTCAAGCAGTTTGTTAGCCCTATTTACTAAATCCAATTTTTAATTTTAACTACATGGATTTTACAAAAGGGGTATGTACATTTCCTTTTAATTCCATTGTGTGAGTTAGAATAAAGTCCTTCTTCAGAATTTATATATCCCATTATCTTTAAAAGTATCACATTGCCTAAAAAAATTTATAACAAAGAAATTAGACATACTTCTATTAATAATATTGAATATACATATGGTTGTACAAATATTCATATTTAAGCCAACTTTCATCTTTGCACAAAAGTTAACTGATTATTTAAAAGGTGCACATTTAAATAATGGAAAGCATGCACATTTTTAAAATGCCATCCTTCAACTGATCTCCTTACTCAGCTTTTATTAACAAATTTCACTACATAATATATATTACTGGCAAATTGATTTTAAAGTTTTGGAGGTTGTTGGAAGGGAATACAACTTACTTGCATAAATTATATTACTTAAAAGCTGGTTGAAGCTTGCTCACTCATGAATATTCAAAATGAAACTAGGGAGTTGTCAGTTGCATACTATCTATCATATATGAATTACAATAGCATGTGCATTTACTTAATGAACCTGATTGATTGTAAAATGTCTCTCTCCAACGTGTAATTTTTAAGATTGTGCTTTGTTTTTCCTTATGAGATTCAATAACCTCAAAATACCAAGATCTGGCTTATGGCGTGTTCAATTATACTTAAGTACCACATTTTATGAGATAAGGAGAATAAATAAAACCTTCTTCTATTCAGCACCTGCCATTCAAAGGTTCCTAAGCCTATTATATTATACAACTCGATAACTGTAGTCTATTCAAGTCCAAGGGTATGTTGAAGCAAAAAAACTGATGTTCCAAGTCTTTCCTAGAGCAGAGGGAAAAGGAAACACTGTAAAAACACAAGGGTAAATTCTCCTTATACAAAGTCTTATGATAACTTAATATTCATGCAGAGCAGATGGACCTTCTTCTCTAAACTCTTAATTCCAAAGACTCAAATAGGCAACTTGTGAGACAATAGGGCACCAAATGGAGCTTGGCAGAGCGAGAAACACAAAACGAATGAGATCACAATTGCTTCATTTCCTTTCAAGCAATCAGCACAAACAGGGTGAATTTGGCTTAGAGAGAACCCAAAGTGAGTGATTTTTGTCTCGTTTCTTTTTTGATCAGTTGCTGTGATTCTCCATAATTCTGAAGTTTACTCTAAATACCTAGTAATGCCATCAGGGTATGCCTTCCCTAGGTTTTTAGGGGAAAAATGTTAAGAAACTCAGAAATATATAGATATATACATACATATATATGTATATATTCCTAATCATTCCTAAAAAATACTACAAGGAATCTTGAAAATCCATAAGGATGGCTCTGGGACGTAGAAGCAGACTGCAGGAGTAAAAGTCGTATTACTTTGTTGATACATTTAACAAATATGTACTGAGCTCCTGCTAACATGCCAGGTAGTCTGCTAGGTACTAGGATTCAAAGATGAAAGAGACATGTTTCGACCCCTCACTACTGAGATGGGAAGACAGACTCGTACACAATTAACTATACTAAAAGCCAAGCTTAAGTGCTATAACTGAGAAATTCATAAGTGACATGTAAACACAGGAGACCAAGTGGTAAACTGGGGGGGGGGGGGCACTGGATCAAAGGTGAGGAAACAAGGGCTGGAGAAGGACCCAGACTCTGGCAATAGCGACAAGTCATCGTCACCCTAGGGTTAAGGAACAGGGAGAGGAAATGGTTTTATTGGAGCCCACAGTGAGCCAGAGTTATGAAGGAGAGGCAGCCCAGTGGGAGCCGAAATCATGAGAGACACAGGTACCACCAGAAACCCAGCCTGGTGCAGGGAAGGAGCAGGGAAGAAATGCGGCCAACTCTCTCTCCTCTGGCCTTCCGATTTCCTGCCAGTGCATCTCATTGGCAAACCCTACCCAAAGCCATCTGGCAAGGAGACCAGGGTGATACAGTCTGCAGAAGTCCAGCTCCTGGGGTACAGAGTAGGGCAGAGAAGGACAGGTGGGGTGCGTGCGGTGCCCAGGAGAAAGAATAACCAACCCCCAGCACTGTTGGCTATCACAGTAATTCAATTTAGACCATGAAGAGAAATAGTTTACAAGGATAGGTTGCTTAGAAGAGCATGAGAGAATGGAACACAATACAAATAAATTTTGAAGAGGGAAAATTGAGACATTTACAAAATACAACTCTATCTTAAAGAAAAATCCAGATAGCTTATCAAAATCAGATCCATAAGCAAGGAGAAGGCAAAATGAAGGAACTGGGCAGATCAAGTGTTAAAACAGAGGAGAGGAAGCAGATTAGGTGTTGCCCTGATTTTAACCAAGGCTAGCCCCTGCAGGTATCAGGGACAAAGCCTCAGAGATAATAATGATCACTGTGGCTACCACACTGACTGCAAGAAAGTCTCTAGAATTCCCTAACTGAACTGCACCTCCCTGCTTACCCTTCCCCAGCAGAGTATAAGAAATCACTTCCTCAACAAAACAACAAAGGAATAATCATTTTGCTGTATTGATTTCTTCTTCAACTCAGCTGCATTCACAAGTTCATAGACAGAAGCTTCATTTCTTTCCTATTTTTGGGGTCTGTGTCTGTGTTTGCTGGTGTGTGCATATATAGCAATAAGTTTCTTGTGACATAACTCTGGATTCCTATGTCCAAATCATTTACCAGCTTAAAGCAGAATTATGCCAACTAGGCTGCATTTTCAGAGATCTACGCTAAGTGATTTATTGAGTATATTACATGTACATATTCGAAGGTAATGAAGCCTCTAGGGGGAAGGATATTAATTCATTGATACAGTCTTATGCCCTTGCAGGCTAAGAAGCAAAAGCCCCCATGCAGTCAGACTAACCCATAGCACTACTGCTACTCTTAAGTTATTAATATTAACCAATGTCAAATGCATATTCACTATGACTCTCATATACACATATACACACACACACACTCACAAACACACACACCAGGGGGTACCGTTCATATCGTGTGAATTATGTCACTCAGAGCTGTCCAATGAACAGCCTATTCAGCCAGAGGGAGAGAAATTAACTAGAACTTGGGGAAATTCAATAGGATGCTATAACAATTGGTATATATGTTTTACCAAGGCTATATTAAATATCACTAATTACATAGTTAATAGCACCATAATTATGAGAAATCTGCAAAAGCAATTAATGTGAATTATTTTCACTTAACCTCTCCTCTACTTTAACAATTAACAAGAAATAAGAAGACAGAAAATGCTACAGATGCAAATTTGAGTCTTCAGTTGTAAAAAAGTGAAAAGGAATTTATAGAACAGATTGAGAAATGGATAAGGGAAAGAAGCCAGTAAAACTCTAAAAGCTGTAAGTTACACATTAAAATCATGATTTATTGCTCATTAATGCAAAGATAGAAAATGGAGATCCCTCTAATGAGATCTAAATCAACTTCTGCAAACCTTTGTAGAAAAAATTATCCAAATCTATCTAACAATATTTTAGAATATAAAACCAAAAAGACATATATTTCACTTCTAAACATTTCCTCAGTCACTACATATTTAGATTCTTTTTATTACTGGATTGAAAATACATGAGTCTACACTAAATTTCCTGACTGGTATCAACACCTTTAAAAATGATACAACACAGAGGGCAGACAGCAGAGCAAGAAGAACTACAATCCTGTAGCCTGTGGAACAAAAACCACATTCACAGAAAGATAGACAAGACGAAAAGGCAGAGAGTTATGTACCAAATAAAGGAATAAGATAAAACCCCAGGATAACAACTAAATGAAGTGGAGATAGGCAACCTTCCAGAAAAAGATTCAGAATAATGATAGTGAAGATGAGATGATCCAGGACCTCGGAAAAAGAATGGAGGCAAAGATCAAGAAGATGCAATAAATGTTTAACAAAGACCTAGAAGAATTAAAGAACAAACAAACACAGATGAACAATACAATAACTGAAATGAAAACTACACTAGAAGGAATCAATAGCAGAATAACTGAGGCAGAAGAACGGATAAGTGATCTGGAAGACAGAATGGTGGAATTCACTGCTGCCGAACAGAATAAAGAAAAAAGAATGAAAAGAAATGAAGACAGCCTAAGAGACCTCTGGGACAACATTAAACGCAACAACATTCGCATTATAGGGGTTCCAGAAGGAGAAGAGAGAGAGAAAGGACCAGAGAAAATATTTGAAGTGATTATGGTCAAAAACTTCCCTAACATGGGAAAGGAAATAGCCACCCAAGTGTCAGAAATGCAGAGAGTCCCATACAGGAAAAACCCAAGGAGAAACACGCCGAGACACATATCAATCAAATTGGCAAAAATGAAAGACAAAGAAAAATTATTGAAAGCAGCAAGGGAAAAACGACAAATAACATACAAAGGAACTCCCATAAGGTTAACAGCTGATTTCTCACCAGAAACACTGAAAGCCAGAAGGGAGTGTCATGATATAATTAAAGTGATGAAAGGGAAGAACCTACAACCAAGATTACTCTACCTGATAAGGATCTCATTCGTATTCAATAGAGAAATTAAAAGCTTTACAGAAAAGCAAAAGCTAAGAGAATTCCACACCACCAAACCAGCTCTACAACAAATGCTAAAGGAACTTCTCTAAGTGGCAAACACAAGAGAAGAAAAGGACATACAAAAACAAACCCAAATCAATTAAGAAAATGGTAATAGAAACATACATATGGATAATTACCCTAAATGTGAATGGGTTAAATGCTCCAACCAAAAGACACAGGCTTGCTGAATGGATACAAAAAAAAGACATATATATGCTGTCTACAAGAGACCCACTTCAGACCTAGGGACACATTCAGATTGAAAGTGAGGGGATGGAAAAGATATTCCATGCAAATGGAAATCAAAAGAAAGGTGGAGTAGCAATACTCATACGAGATAAAATAGACTTTAAAATAAAGAATGTTACAAGACACAAGGAAGGACACTACATAATGATCAAGGGATCAATCCAAGAAGAAGATATAACAACTATAAATATATATGCACCCAACATAGGAGCATCTCAATACATAAGGCAACTGCTAACAGCTATAAAATAGGAAATCGACAGTAACACAGTAATAGTGGGGGACTTTAATACCTCACTTAAACCAATGGACAGATCATCCAAAGTGAAAATAAATGAGGAAACAGAAGCTTTAAATGACACAATAGACCAGATAGATTTAATTCATATTTATAGGACATTCCATCCAAAAACAGCAGATTACACTTTATTCTCAAGTGCGCACGGAACATTCTCCAGGATAGATCACATCTTGGGTCACAAATCAAGCCTCAGTAAATTTAAGAAAATTGAAATTATATCAACCACCTTTTCTGACCACAACGCTATGAGATTAGAAATGAATTACAGAGAAATAAATGTAAAAAACACAAACACATGGAGGCTAAACAGTACGTTACTAATAACGAAGAGGTCACTGAAGAAATCAAAGAGGAAATCAAAAAATACCTAGAGACAAATGACAATGAAAACATGACGATCCAAAACCTATGGGATGCAGCAAAAGCAGTTCTAAGAGGCAAGTTTATAGCTATACGAGCCTACCTCAAGAAACAAGAAAAAACTCAAATAAGCAATCTAACTATACACCTAAAGGAATTAGAGAAAGAAGAAAAAACAAAACCCAAAGTTAGCAGAAGGAAAGAAATCATAAAGATCTGAGCAGAAATAAATGAAATAGAAACAAAGAAAAAAATAGCAAAAGATCAATAAAACTAACAACTCGTTCTTTGAAAAGATAAACAAAATTGATAAACCATTAGCGACACTCATCAAGAAAAAGAGGGAGAGGACTCAAATCAATAAAATTAGAAACGAAAAAGGAGAAGTTACAACAGACAGTGCAGAAATACAAAGCATCCTAAGAGACTACTAAAACCAACTCTATGCCAATAAAATGGACAACCTGAAAGAAATGGACAAATTCTTAGAAACGTATAACCTTCCAATACTGAACCAGCAAGAAATAGAAAATATGAACAGACCAGTCACAAGTAATGAAATGGAAACTGTGATTACAAATCTTCCAACAAACAAAAGTCCAGGACTAGAGGGCTTCACAGGTGAATTCTATCAAACATTTAGAGAAGACCTAACACCCATCCTTCTCAAACTCTTCCAAAAAATTGCAGAGGAAGGAACACTCCCAAACTCATTCTATGAGGCCACCATCACCCTGATACCAAAACCAGACAAAGATACTACAAAAAAAGAAAATTACAGACCAATATCACTGATGAATATAGATGCAAAAATCCTCATCAAAATACTAGCAAACAGAATCCAACAACACATTAAAAGGATCATACACCATGATCAAGTGGGATTTATCCCAGGGATGCAAGGATTCTTCAATATATGCAAATCAATCAATGTGATACACCATATTAACAAATTGAAGAAGAAAAACCATATGATCATCTCAATAGATGCAGAAAAAGCTCTTGAAAAAATTCAATGCCCATTTATGATAAAAACTCTGCAGAAAGTGGGCATAGAGGGAACATACCTCAACATAACAAACGCCATGTACGACAAACCCACAGCACACATCATTTTCAGTGGTGAAAAACTGAAAGCATTTCCCCTAAGATCAGGAACAAGACAAGGATGTCCACTCTCGCCACTATTATTCAACATAGTTTTGGAAGTCCATGCCACGGCAATCAGAGAAGAAAAAGAAATAAAAGGAATACAAATTGGAAAAGAAGAGGTTAAAGTGTCACTCTTTGCAGACGACATGATACTATACATAGAGAATCCTAAAGATGCCACTAGACAACTACTAGAGATAATCAATGAATTTGGTAAAGTTGCAGGATACAAAATTAATGCACAGAAATCTCTTGCATTACTATACACTAATGATGAAAAATCTGAAAGAGAAATTAAGGAAACACTCCCATTTGCCATCGCAACAAAAAGAATAAAATACCTAGGTATAAACCTACCTAGGGAGACAAAAGACCTGTATGCAGAAAACTATAAGACACTGATGAAAGAAATTAAAGATGATACCAACAGATGGAGAGATAAACCATGTTCTTGGATTCGAAGAATCAATATTGTGAAAATGACTATACTACCCAAAGCAATCTACAGATTCAATGCAATCCCTATCAAATTACCAATGGCATTTTTTACACAACTAGAACAAAAAATATTAAAATTTGTATGGAGACAAAAGAGACCCCGAATAGACAAAGCAGTCTTGCGGGAAAAAAACGGAGCTGGAGGCATCAGAATCCCTGACTTCAGACTATACTACAAAGCTACAGTAATCAAGACAATATGGTACTGGCACAGAAACAGAAACACAGATCAATGGAACAAGATAGAAAGCCCAGAGATAAACCCACACACCTATGGTCAACTAATCTATGGCAAAGAAAGCAAAGATATACAATGGAGAAGAGACAGTCTCTTCAATACGTGGTGCTGGGAAAACTGGACAGCTACATGTAAAAGAATGAAATTAGAACACTCCCTAACACCATACACAAAAATAGACTCAAAATGGAATCGAGACCTAAATGTAAGACCGGACACTATAAGAGGAAAACATAGGAAGAACACTCTTTGACATAAATCACAGCAAGATCTTTCTTGATCCACCTCCTAGAATAATGGAAATAAAAACAAAAATAAACAAATGGGACCTAATGAAACGTCAAAGGTTTTGCACAGCAAAGGAAACCATAAACAAGACGAAAAGACAACCCTCAGAATGGGAGAAAATATTTGCAAATGAATCAACGGACAAAGGATTAATCTCCAAAATATATAAACAGCTCATGCAGCTCAATATTAAAAAAACAAACAACCCAATCAAAAAATGGGCAGAAGACCTAAATAGACATTTCTCCAAAGAAGACATACAGATGGCCAAGAAGCACATGAAAAGATGCTCAACATCACTAATTATTAGAGAAATGCAAATCAAAACTACAATGAGGTATCACCTCACACCTGTTAGAATGGGCATCATCAGAAAATCTGCAAACAACAAATGCTGGAGAGGGTGTGGAGAAAAGGGAACCCTCTTGCACTGTTCGTGGGAATGTAAATTGATAAAGCCACTATGGAGAACAGTATGGAGGTTCCTGAAAAAACTAAAAATAGAATTACCATATGATCCAGCAATCCCACTACTGGGCATATACCCAGAGAAAACCATAATTCAAAAAGACACATGCACCCCAATGTTCATTGCAGCACTATTTACAATAGCCAGGTCATGGAAGCAACCTAAATGCCCATCAACAGACGAATGGATAAAGAAGATATGGTACATATATACAATGGAATATTACTCAGCCATAAAAAGGAACGAAATTGGGTCATTTGTTGAGATGTGGATGGATCTAGAGACTGTCATACAGAGTGAAGTAAGGCAGAAAGAGAAAAACAAATATCGTATATTAACGCATATATGTGGAACCTAGAAAAGTGGTACAGATGAACTGGTTTGCAGGGCAGAAATAGAGACACAGATGTAGAGAACAAACGTATGGACATCAAGTGGAGAAAGCGGCGGGGGTGGCGGTGGTGGTGTGATGAATTGGGTGATTGGGATTGACATGTATACACTGATGTGGATAAAATTGATGAGTAATAAGAACCTGCTGTATAAAAAAATAAATAAAATAATATTCAAAAATTTAAAAAAAAGTTTTTAAATGAAATAAATTCATTTAAAAATAATAATAATGCATTTTGGAAAAATAAAAAATAAATAAAAATAAATAAAAATGATACAACACAAAATTAAAGGTTTTAGATACCAAGAAGAAAACCAGTATAATTCACTTAGTGCGAAATGGGATTTATAATTTCTTTTAAATTCTCTTTGAAAACACCAGGTATCAGTGATCTTTAAATTGTTTAAGCTGTCTGTTAAGGGCAGAGTTGTATAAAGTAGTGGCTTTTACATGGTGTTCTTTCTAATCTTGATTTCCACTGGGAGGGCTCTTAAAAACCCCATGTACAATGGCAATTATTTCATTTTGAGTCAACATGATACTTATTTGTTAGTGATATACAAATCAAAAATGTTGGATGGGAAAATATCTCATTAACTGTAATTATATATAAGTATATTTTTATTATAGCTTTTAAAAAAGAATGCACAATAAATGTATTCATGAAACAGGCTAAGATTCTGTGGAGTCAAACAAAAAAATCTGAAAGTGTTTCAATATTCTTAGAAGACTCCAATCAGTCATGCTGCATTTATCCAGCCCACATTCTTTTTTGAAATCTGGACTCACTTGGAGTCAATTCTTAACAATATGGTTGTAATAAAAGTTTTGAGCACTAAGTGCTATAAATTAATTTTCCCTCTTTCTACAATGCTTAAATTTCTATTAGAGCACTGAACCCATTTTTCCTTTCCTCTATTTAGTTGTACACTTTTTTTATCTTTCCTACATGAGATGGGGGCAGTGTCTTAATTTGTCTTTGGATCTTGTACTCAGCACCCAGCACTGGCCATAAATAATAAATTCTAAAGGTTTGTTGAATTTTTTTTTGTAAGTTCTCTTCCAGCTTCCTATTTGATGAAAAGCCTGAAAACAAGAAAATTGGCCTCTCTGATCTTCATGTGTCCCTTTATAATTGGCCCTATCCTTTGATTTTGCCTCTTATAATAAAGGTCCTATAAGTTGGGTCTCACAGAAATATTTTACCTTTTCTGTTAAATGGCAGCTTATTTTCCACTGAAGTAGAGCTGGAGCACTTGAACTGGGAGCAGATCTATCAGTTACTGAAAAAGTAGCTGGCTACTGTCAGAGCAGTATGAATAATACAAGGCAACACATACAACGGAAGTCTGCTTGGACAATCTGATGACCAAACTTTCTCCTTTCTCTATGTAAAACCAATTTTTATGAGTCAATGCTGTTTAAATGATCAAAATTTCAGAGTGTTTAAATAATTCACAAATTCATTAATTATACATGATCGCTTCCTTTAACTAAATCTCATTAATTGTTTGGAAATTTGGTTGTTTGCAAAACTAATATCAGAGTTTAGGAAATGAGAGCATGAAAGTAGATGCACAAACCTCCTTTCTCATCCTATATATATCATGTCCTTGCACTTCTAAAGGACCAAAGAGTGCTTCTCCTAGGGGGCCTTAATTTAGGTCAGTAGCCTATTCTTCCAAAACGAGAACAGGCCCTGAAACACCATAAATCTAGCAGTAGTGAGGGGTTAGGAGGCAAAGGAGGATAAAAATAACTTCCAGAATACAACGAAAGCATAAATTCTAACACCCTATCCAGATCAGCCTTTGGTTAGAAGGCTAGATACTGGGAAAGCAAGAATTGGATATTTAGAAGATCATAGCAAGATGGCCAATTCTATAGCTGGAAGGAGGAATTCAGTACTTTCTTTTGCCCCTAGTTTGATTCTACCCATTTAAATTGTAACTAAGATAGATCCTGAAATTCTTTTCATTTAGCTACCTTTCTACCACTGGCCTTATTCTTGACCCTACCTCATATACCATGGGATGGATTCTTTAAAAAAAACAATGTAATCAATTCATTTAGCCTCCTGGGGATAAGAAAAATAAATTTAATGAGTGAAGGTAAAGATTTGGAGAAAAACATAATATTCATGTCAGTACATGAACACGTTTAAAGTGACAACATGAACATACATGAGGTGACAGCTTTTACAAAAAAAACATAATATATAATATAATATGGAAACTGCCACACACTGCTAGTTTCAAAGCCAGAACTAGAACTCCTCTGAAAAAAACTTCTGCATATATTTTCTTACCACTAAGAATCCAGCGACCTCAGTCAAAATTTAAATGCCTAATCTTTAGTTTAACTTTGAGGAACATATTTCCAAAGTGACTGGCACCTTTTAGACATATGCTGTTTCATTATTATATTGACAAAGATATTGAATGTTTTGTGAATTGTAAAGCATGATCCTTTTCATTATAAACCACACACTAGTGCTGAACTAAGAGATTACAAGTAAAGCCCCTGAAAGAGTGATTGTGCAATTTTAAAATAGCATCTGTGTACAGGCAAAACAAAGAAGAAAGTATGGTAGGGGGTGGGGCCTGGGGAAGGTAGCTGTCTTAGGAGGACATATTTTAAATGCAGTTGTCTGAGTGGTATATTAATAACGCCTTCTATTATGCAAAGCATATGAGCCAAGGGAAGAGAAGAAGCACAAGGTTAAGGGGGGCCAGCTCCGTGTAGAATAAGACATGCAGACGGACAGCACACTGAGGAGGGAGGGGAGAGCAGAGGAAGCAACGGAGGACAAAAAAATTATAAAGCATAAATTGAGATGGAGCCGGAGAAAGGAAAGCAGAAAGCAACGAAAGGTTAAACAAAAGGAGCAAAATAATTTCACAGAAACTTGCAGCAAGAGTGGCAACACCTGGTGGAAATAAGAAGCATTTACGATAACCTCCTGTCCACCAGGCACTGTCCTAGGAAGGCGCCTTCCTGCCTTCAAGGAGCATTCAGTCTAGTGTGGGAAACAGAGGAGCACACGTACGAGGAACTCCACACAACTCAAAGGAAGAAAAACATCTTACGAGAGTGAACTGGAAATGCTTTCCTGAGGAGGGACATTTGAAAATGACCACTGAAGGAGAATCACTCTAATGTGATTTAAATCAGAGACAGAGTACTCACGATACAGTCAGAGACCAGAATAGAATAACAATCATAATAATAGACTTTGGACCCAGATCCTAAAGAACATCTCATCAGGATACCTTTATAAGCTGGAATTCATTTACGATCAGTTGATTTTATAACCAATTTATATACTCCCAATCTACTGGGCCAACAGTTCTCAACTGTGGATGCATATTAAAATCACTTGAAGAACATTTAAAACTCTATGCCCAGCTGCATAATAATAAGAATCTCAGAGGGTAGGACTTGGGCTTCTTTATTTTTTAAAGCTGCCCACGTATACAGCTAAGCTTGAAAACTATATTACTATGCAGAGGAAAAAGAACTAGGAAAAGAGAAAATTAGAATTAACATTTAAATAAGGACAGTCACATAGATATTCAGTAGAAGACTCTTTATTCCATGTTATCTGGATAGGTATTTGGTCCATTGTTTGAAAAAAGTCAGTTAAAGTGAGAAATCATAGGCAACAAAAAATATGTACCCTAAACATTTTAATTAAAAACACATCCTCACACATTCAACGTTTTGAGGTAGAACACTTTCCTTCAGTATGGATTCTTTGATTGTGCTTCATTGTAATCTTGATTATATAAATAAAATTTATAATGTGTTGCTCATAATTTCTAAGTTTTTGTTTGTTTTAAGGGAAACAAGATAGATACACACGAAGCAATCTGAAGAGAGATCATTCTTATCCTATGTTTTCTTTCACGTTTTACAACTGTCTTACTGACACCTAGTTCAAGAGGATATTTTTTAGCAGTATGAGTTTATCATCTTTTTCCAAAGCACTCAACTTAACTTTTATTAAAAGAAAATTTATTTCTTTTCACATTCATATTTCATTGGCTTGCATATTATGTTATGCATATGTATTTACAGCATCTCAATGGTATTAGAATTACAATACAAATACAGTTGCCATAAACAGGTTTGGGAACAAACATCTACCTCCTGGTTAGCATGCAAATCTAACTTATGCTGTCACGGCAGCGCCAATGGAATCACAGAGGAGTGTTTCTCAGATCACCTGGAGATCTTATTTAAATAAAGATCCTCGTTAGGTAGATCTGGAATGGGGCCTGAGATTCTGCATGTCTCACCAGCTCCCCAGTGATACTGATGCCGCCGGTCCAGTGATCCCATTTTGGGTAGCGAAGTTGTAGACCATTGATTATTAACCCAGCTTGCTCATAAGAATCACCCAGGGAGTTTGTTGAAACTACCAATTTGTGGCACCCAGACCAATTAAATCAGAATCTCCGGGGGAGGGGTCTGGGCATCAGTATTTTGTAAGAGCATTCAGGTGATTCCAGTGTATGGCCTGTGTTGAGAATCACCTGTGTAGATTAATCCATCTAGTCAATTCAGTGATCTTTTAATATACATCTCCATTCTGGATAATATCAGAGAGTAACTGATAGGATGTTACTAAAAGACTTTGGCCAAAATTATTTTAGTCTTATGCTATAGTTAAGGATAACATCATAAACCTAAAGTTCTATTTCCAGTGGCAGCTTAACTTCTAAATCATTTTCTTATGTTTATAACTACAAAAAAGTAAATGGAAGTGGAAGACAAGGGAGAGGGTGAAGGAGAGGGAGGGATGCCAGGGAGAGACAGAAAGAGAGAGAATTCATACACCCTGTAAGACTAAAGATTAAGCCTCGTTAAATACAGCTGTACTTGTATTTTGGGACAAAATATTTGTTAAAATACATCACTTTTTCCTATTTTCAGGCAATTTTCCCCCTTAGGGGGCCAATTAAGCAAAATTTTCTACAGCTATGCTAAATGAAACATTGAGGTTAAAATGTTAAACACATTAAGTCTGGAAATTAAGAATTAAATTACCCCCAAATTTAACACTTCTCATAATAATACATCAAAATGTGATTACATTCCCCCAAAGCCTCTGGAATTAAGAAGTGAGAGGGCTTCCCACAATTTTTTATGCCTTTGAAGATACTATCACATGTATTGCTGCATTTCTCCTCACCTCCATTTATTAAGAAGAAAATTATAGAAACGTTCATTCTCATCATCTCGATAAATACTTCTTGAATGGCCACTATACACCACACACTGTGCTCAGCACTGGGGACACAGATGTGAACAGGAAGAATGAACTTTGCCCTCATAGAATCTGCAATATGGAGGAGGATTCAAAGACAACTAACCAGGCAGATATGCAATAATTGCAGGTTAACACTAAGTAAAGAAAACAAACAAGAATCAGGCACTGAATAGCTAGGAGGGTATTTTAGATGTGACCAGGGAATACTACTTTGGGTTGATCAGGGAATACCTCTCTGAGGAGATGAAATTTCAGCTGAGACTGAAGGCTGAGAGGACCTAATGTGGGGAAAATGACAGGAAAAATATTCCAGGCAGAGGGGCAAATTAGCTTGGCTTATTTGAGAAACAATGAGTTCCAGCATAGGATTTTTTATTTACCTATTGTTACTGATTTCTAGCTTATTTGCATGTGGTCAGATAGTATACCCTATATAATTTAATTCTATGAAATTTGTTGAGATGAGCTTCATCATCCAGTACATAATCAATATTTGTGAATGTTCCATGGGTGCTTAAAGGAACACATAAAGTGCACTTTGGGAGCATAATGGTCTGTATAGGTTCTTTAGGTGTGGATTGTTAATCACATTCAAGTGCTCTGTATTCTTAATGATTTTTTGTGTGCTTGTATTCTGTCCATTCCTGCAACTTCATTCTGACTGTGAATTCATCTCTTGCTCCATATAGTTCTGTCAATTTTGTTTCATATATATTGAGGCTACATTATTAGGTGTATACAAATTTAAATTGCTATGTCTTATGTATGGAATCTAAAAAAAAAAAAATGGTTATGAAGAACCTAGGGGCAGGACAGGAATAAAGCCACAGACATAGAGAATGGACTTGAGGATACGGGGAGGGGGAAGGGTAAGCTGGGACGAAGTGAGGGAGTAGCATGGACTTATATATACTACCAAATGTAAAATAGATAGCTAGTGGGAAGCAGCCACATAGCACAGGGAGATCAGCTCAGTGCTTGTGACCACCTAGAGGGGTGGGATAGGGAGGGTGGGAGGGAGACACAAGAGGGAGGAGATATGGGGATATATGTATATGTATAGATTATTCACTCTGTTATAAAGCAGAAACTAACACAACATTGTAAAGCAATTATACTCCAATAAAGATGTTCAAAAAAATTTTTTTAATTAAAAAATTTGCTATGTCTTCCCTGTGATTTGAAATGTTATCATTACGAAGTAACTGGTAATACTTTTTGCCTTAATGTCTACATTGTCTGATATTAATTGGGAGAAACTAGCTTTCTTTTCCATGGGCTTTTACTATTCTTTCACTTTTAAACTTTCTGTATCCTTATGTTTTAGATGTGCATCTTTTAAACAGTAGAGCTGGATTTCATTAATTCAGTTTCAAAATATTTATTTTTTAAATGGGATCATTTAGCCCATTTACATTTAATGTAATTAATTTTTAAATCTACTATCTTGTGTTTTTTCCCTCTGCCTATGCTGTTTCTTTTTCTCCCTGTTTTATAATTTATTTTCTATTGTTTTTTTTCATTCTATTTTCCCTTACACTCAATGACACATTTTAACACATTTTACTCCCTGCTATACTATAATGTTATTGTTGTATTTTAAAATTCTATATATTCTTAAATAAGATCTTATGAGAATGATGATAATTATCTTATTCTATCAATATTCATTTAGGTTTACTCACATGAACTTCATTTTTTCAGCTTTTTATATTTCTGAAACATTTTTACTTCATCTATGAAATTATTCTTATTAAAAACAGGATTCCAGTCAAGAACTCTTCTCCTTCTGTATATTGAAGATACCATTTCACTCCCTTTTGGCTTCAACTGTTGTTATTGAGAAGTCAGTGGACACAATTTGGAAGGAGAATAAAGTTAGAGGACTGACTCTACCCAACTTCAAGACTTACTATTAAGCTACAGTAATCAAGAGAATGTGATACCGGCAGAAAGAATAGACAAATATATCAATGAAACAGAATAGAGAGCCCACAAATAGACTCCCCATAAATCTAGTCACCTGATCTTTGAAAAAGGAGCAAAGGAAATACAATGAATCAAAAGCAGTCTCTTCAACAAATTCTGCTGGAACAACTGGACGTGCAAAAAAATAAATCTCGATCCATCACAAAAATTAATTCAAAATGGATCATAGAACTAAATATAAAACACAAAATTATAAAACTCCTAGAAAATAACAGAGGAGAAAACCTAGATGACCTTGGGTATGGTGATGCCTTTTTAGATACAACACCAAAGGCAAGATTCATGAAAGAAATAATTGATAGATAGACTTCATTAAAATTTAAAACTTCTGCTCTGCAAAAGACAATGTCAAGAGAACTAGAAGATAAGCCACGGATTGGAAGAAAATATTGGCAAAAGATACATCTTGATAAAGGACTGTTATCCAAAATATACAAAGAACTATTAAAACTCAACAGCAAGAAAACAATCCAATTTAAAAATGGACCAAAGACCTTAACAGACACTTTGCCAAAGAAGATTCTCAGATGTCAAATAAACATCTGAAAAGATGCTCCACATCATATGTCATGAGGGAAATTCAAATTAAAACAATGAGATACCACTACACACCTATTAGAATGGCCAAGATCCAGAGCACTAATAATACCAAATGCTGGAGAGGATGTAGAACAATAGGAACTCTCATATATTGCTGATGGCAATGAAAAATGTTAGAGTCACTTTGGAAGACAGTTCAGCAGTTTCTTATAAAACTAAACAAACTCTTACTATGGGATCCAGCAACTGCTCTCCTTGATATTTATCCAAAGTAGTTGAAAACTAATGTCCACACAAAAACCTGCACACAGATGAATGTTGCAGCTTTATTCAAAACGTCCAAAACTTGGAAGCAACCAAGATGTCCTTCCATAAGTGAATGGATAAATAAACTGTGGTGCAGCCTGACAATGAAATATTATTCAGTGCTAAATTGAAATGAGCTATAAAACTATGAAAAGACACAGAAGAACCTTAAATGCCTATTACTAAGTGAAAGGAGCCATCTGAAAGGCTACATACTGTATGATTCCAAATATATGACATTCTGGAAAAAACAAAACTAAGGAGACAATAAAAAGATCAGTGGTTGCCATCAGCTTGGGGAAAAGGGATGAATAGGCAGAGCACAGAAGATTTTTAGGGCAGTGAAAATACTCTGTATGATATCATAATAACAGATATATGTCATTACACATTTATCCAAACCCATAGAATGTATAAGCCAAGAGTAAACCCTAAGATAAATTATGGACTTTGGGTGATTATGATGTTCAGTTGGTTCATCCTTGGTAACAAATGTACCATTCTGGTGAGAGATGTTGATAATGGGGGAAGCTATGCATGTGTGGGGTGACAGAGTATATGAGAAATCTCTGTATCTTCCTCTCAATTTGGTTGTGAACATAAAATCCTCTAAAAAATTGTCTCTAAAAAAGTCAGTGTGATCAGTCTATTCATTACTGCTTTAAAAGTAATATTGTTATTGACTCCTTTTTAGAATTTTTCTTTGTCTTCAATTTTCTGAAGTTTCACCATATTGTGTCTAGATGAGGATTTACGTTTATTTATCTTTTATGGGATTCACTTGGGTATTTGAATCTGTAGATTGGTGTCTTTTATCAATTCCAGAAAATTCTCAGCCATTTCCCCTCCCTTCTCCTTTTGGGACTCAGAGGAAACGTATATTAAACATTCTCCTACATCTTCCCTGTCTTCTTCCTTCTCTTTAGTATGTTCCATCTTTTAAAAAAAATCTTTGTTCTGACCTCTGGATAATTTCTTATGATCTATTTTTTAGTTCTTTAATTCTCTATGTATCTCTGTCTACTCTGCTATTAAGTCCATCTGTTGAGGTTGTACTTTTTCCCAGTTATTGCATTTTTCATTTCTAGAGTTTGTTTCTGTTTTTCAAATTAGTTGTTTTCCTGTTCCCTGAAAATAAATCCAGACTTACCTTGTTATTTCTTTAAACATATGAGCATGCTTGTATTACATTAAATGTTGGTTAATTCTAATCTGACCTCTCTGCAGTCTGCAGTTTCTGTTGTCTGTTGTTTCTGCCAGTTCTTATTCTCAGTGTTTTGTTTCCTTAGGTGTCTAGTAGTACTTGAAAAAAATATTTCTAAGAATAACTTGAAGTCTAAGATGAAGGCAGATTGCTCCAGAAAGGAGGTTCATTTTCTTTCGCCAAGTGCATTATATACGACTTTAAACTAAATCCAAGGCCTGAGGCCCCCTGAACAACCAAGATGACTGCAACTCAGGTTTCATGTCCTGAAGGTGCAGTCTTTAGGATGCCAGCTTATTGTGATGAGGGTATCCTGTATACTCCCACCTTATACATCTATTGGGCTTTTATTTCTGTCCCCTTTGTCTCATAAGGCTATAGGGAGGAAAGCTCAAAATAAATAAATATCAAGATTAGAATTTCTTTGGTCAAAATAGCTTGTAATGGTCCTGAGGGTTGACTCAGTGTTGACAAACTATGGCCCACAGGTCAAATACATCTGCCATTCATTTTTTTTTCCAGTATCGTCATTTTTCATTATTTTTTAAATTGAACTATAGTTGATATACAATTTTACATAAGTTATAGGTGTACAATATTGTACAGCCTGGGAGCTAATACTAGTTTTCACATCTTTAAAGGGCTGGGGGAAAAAAAAGAAGAATATTTTATGACATGTGAAAATTATATGAAATTCAAGTTTCAATGTCAATAAGCATGGTTGTACTGGAATATAGCCATGCTGGTTCACTTACACGTTGTTTATATGTAGAGACAGAGTTTAGTAGCTGCAAAAGAGAACATGTGACCTGCAAAACAGAAATACTTACTGTCTGGTCCTTTACAGAAAACAATTTTCCATCCTCTATTCCACCCAAATTGTTATTCTAGGCCAAACATGGTAATCCAATTGCCTTTGCTAATGATAAGTTGAGTTATGAGATGTGACACAATTCTGGCCAATGAGAAATGGGGAAACCTGTGAGGAGACTTCTGGGAAAGATTTTCTTGCTCTTAAGAATGTTATACAGACACAGACCAGCTGATGTTTCCCTTATTTCTCTGGATGCACTTTGTCTGGATGTAATGCCTGGAATTGTTATAATCATCTTGCTATGATCTTGAAGATCAAGCCAATACACAAAGGAGGGTAGAAAAAAGAAGCAAAGAGAAACAGAGGTGAGACTGTGGCATACCTTTCCCTAATTTGCCCTGTCTGTGAAGTGCTTTTTGCATGATACGATAAATTTTCTCTTTTATTTTCAGTCCACTTGCATCAGAGTTTTCTGTAACTTGCATTTAAAGACATACAAAGCTAAACCCAAAACTGTATGGCATGGTATTGGACTGTGAACAAGTGAAAAAAAGAAAACTTGCTACAGCATTTAGTATAGGAAAAGACATTTTTACAGTTTAAAATGCAAGATAAAAAGCTAAGAAATAGAGCCTAGAATGGGGGATGGTGTGAGGTTTAACAAAGCGGCAAAATGAGAAAAAAAAAGTGTGTGTATATAGATAGATAGATAGATAGATAGAATATATAAATTCTAATGAATGTGAACTAAGCATTCTTTAGTTTTGGACTTGGTTTCTTCTGTACCAGTTACCAGTTGACATGCAGGTAACCTCTGTGCTGTACCAAGGAAAGGTCTAAAATTCACATATGCCCATTTTTCAGCATGTGGTCTTTGAATTTCAGATAGAGGTAAGATACAGTACAACATAGCATACTAGGAGGGCAGCATGTGTCATGGCAATAGCATATGGACAAGAGATAAAAACTCTGACCCAGGACCAATATGGACAATCAATGTGGTCACATAGTAATAAAAATGATAGTAGCAATAATAGCTAACACTTTTTGGAGCATATTACATACCAGGTAATGTTGCAAAGTTCTCTCTCTCTCTCTCACTATATACATATATATAATATTATATTATAATATATATATTATGTATATGTATATGTATGTATATATATATATGTATCTCAACTCTAATTCTACCAGTAAATCCACTTGAGTAACCAAAGTCACTCACATGGTAATTAGCAATGTCAGGATTTGAAACCAGGTGGTCTTGCTCCAAAGTCCAGGCTTTTAATCACTATGTTACACCATCCTTTGTCTGACTCTCAATTTTCTCATCTATAAAATGAGGATTCTTCATCAGAGGAGCAATATACTCTATAAAATGTGGGCAGAGCAAATTACCAGCACTTAGTGACAGCAGAAGATTAGAAGTCACAAAGGCGTTTTTCAGAAATTTCAAACTGATGGACACATTTGTCAATATTGTCATCTTAGAATACAAATAACATTAACATTCATACAGGCTAACAGATAATATGTAGATAAAAGTGTCCCTTTATACTTCTTTGTGTCTTAAATGTAGTCAACAACAACAAAAAACCCCAGCTGTTTCACAGTACATACGCTTTCATAAATCATTGGTTAGAGTATTATTTGCTCTATCCCTTAATCTCTATAGACAAAGAAGCACTCCTTATTTTGCATTTCCTCATCATCTTCTGCTTTATAGAAATAATATAATTAAATCTTATCAAGTGTATTCAACAGACTTTTTCTCTTCTTTAATACTTAAAATACTAAATATTACTCATGCCAAGGAAACAAA
Organism: Balaenoptera musculus; assembly: GCF_009873245.2. Lineage (NCBI taxonomy): Eukaryota > Metazoa > Chordata > Mammalia > Artiodactyla > Balaenopteridae > Balaenoptera > Balaenoptera musculus. The sequence goes on from NC_045794.1 coordinate 35,664,467, forward strand.
CGTAAACACATCAGTATTGCTATTATTATCCTCACTATACCTATAATGTGGCTTGAAAGGGATCATATAAGAGACTGAACATTGACAAATACTTAGTTTCCATGGCACTGTAATTAAATAGAGCATACTTCGTTTATTGAATAGGATTGGAAACATCCAGCAGCTTTGGCTTACACAAACCAAATTCTTCAAACTTGGACCATGTGAAAGCAATGAAAAGGTCTATCCATTTAGCGAATTAAAACAGTCAGAATTTAAGATCAGCTTTCCAAATTAAGTATTCATGCAATAAAATCAAATGCCAAAGAGGGAATATTAAAGACTAGCAAAGAGAGAGGAAGAGACCAGAAAAAAAAAAAAAAATTAAAGTTACTATTACTCCACTTTATAGGATTTGTATTATGGTAAATTTGCACACACATAAATAATTTAGAGATTGTGAGAGGCAAAATTGTTCTGATAGAAGCAGAGCTCTCAGCATTAACTTAATATCACTCATGCCACATCAACCTTGCATGATGAAATCAGTCCTCTAAACAAAAAGACGACTCCAAAAGGACTGATATTTTGCTAGCATTGACAAGGGTTTAAATCAAAGATTAATAGGTAATGAACCTCCTGAAGCTCCCTGTTACTTTAGTTCAGTCTCTCGCAACAGGTTTAGCTAAAGGCAAACTGCAAAAGAAATTTCCCTGGAGGATTCAGGATAGCAGGAGCTACTATAAAGGTGAGAAGATGAGTAATGCATTATAAGCTCTTTTAAAAAATTATTTATTACACGTATTTAATATTTTTCAATGCTATCTCAATTTCCCTCTATATTTCCTTGCTCTTTTTCTCAAGTGTACTGACATATGGGGAAAAAAGAATATAAATTTTTGTCATCGTCCTACTATATTTCCTGATTCTATTTTAATATACTTTCGGCCACTTTTCTTTCCTTCTGGCTTTCCCCAGCTAGGGCATATGTAGCCCACATCAAAAATTACCGCAGCACTGAACATTTCCATCCCTTAGAGAAGAAACTATTTAGTCACCTCTTTAGAAAAGAGAGTAAGAAGAATTTATGGCATCTGAGGATTATTGCATGTATTTCCAAGATGCCATTATGCTTAGCTAACGAGAGAGAGGTGATGGATACCTCATAGGAGTAGAGAAGGAGAGGGGAGTAGTGAGGGCGTTCTTAGAACAACTGCAGATCGTGGTTGGAGAAGAGGAGAGGTGAGGCCATCATCCAGAATGTAGTTATGCAGAAACGCAAATTGATGCCAGAGCCAAGAAATGGCCATAGCATAAGAAGCACACTATCTTGCACATTCTGTCACTTGGTGAGTATACCTGGCACTGAAACGGCAGGACAGATTCTCAAGCAACAACATTATCACCACAAAAGGGGCACAGAAAGTATGTGAACCATGAAAATCAGCCTAGGAAACTAGAAGGAAGAGAAAATTAGAAACTACAGAGGGGATTCCAAGTACATATATCCGGCTCTATGTAATGTGCATTGCAAGAAAAGACCTCTCCTCCACAGGGGGTTGGAACTAGAAAGGTGTCCTTTTTCAAAGGGAAAGAAGTCACCCAAAGGAGATTATTTTTTCCTTTTTTACATTTTTTCAAAAACAAAACAGAGTTAACAAATGCATATTGCTAAAGATCAATTGAAAAGGGGAGGTATGTTTCTTTACAGCCTGTACAGCAGATGGTATTCAGAGAAGCCCATAATTGCCTAGCAGAGCTAAATAGATAAGAAGGGAAATTTATTAAAATTTTCTGTTAGGACAAATTATTTTGAGGCTTTTATGAGAAGGTAGATATTTCCTAATACATTTATGCTACAGGGTTCACTGACAGGAAACAAGAAGCCTTAGGGGGCTTATAAGCTTGTATTCTTTTATGTGACTATATTGTATAATGCAAGCAAAATCAAGCAACTCGAAAAATCCATTTATTCTATTAACAGTTCTGGATTACCAAGGCTAAACATCACTAATAGAAAATAGAGTAATCAGAAACTTGCATTACTAGAAAATTCGCTGCATTCAGGTGAATATTACCCATGGAAAAGCCTCCTTCTCATTCTTTTCTCAGTTGCCCCTCTCCCAGGCGCCATAACAGCCAAAGCAACATGGCTGACTAAAGCTTTCAGGCAAGCCTACTTCTTTCTATTATGTTTCTATACATCCAGGCTTGGATAAATCACACACATCCAGAGAGATAAGGCTAGATAACAAGCACTAAAATATTTTAAATGGAAAAATGAAGATTAACAGGTTATGAATGCAATTAATCAGATGATTTAATTGGAATTCTGCATTTCTAAAAGTGATCCAATTATCAAAAGAAAATTATAATAAGAATAATTGTAAAAGCAGAGTGGACAATATTTGAGTTATCTTTAAAATACTACTAACAGGAGGAAAAATAAAAATCATGACTTGGCAACAGCCTTTCACTCCTAAAGTTAGAGAACAGAAACAAAGCTCCCAAAAGGGCCTCGCAGAGCAGATTAAATGACCACAGAATTTCATAAAGAACTCATTGAATGCTTAAGCAGGCTTCTGTGTAGGTCAAAGAGGACCAGTCAGAAAATTGAGGTCATTAAGGTATGAGAGACAGGGAAATAGAAAATAAAATACAATTACAAAGTAAGTGAAAAGGGGAAGGAAGGAATAGCAAAGGTATTATTACTGTTTTGGTTTCAGATGAATCATTTTTTCTTAAATACATTCAAAGACGAACTTAGATTTTTTTTCTATTCAAGTATATTTTATTCTTTATATTCTGTTTTAGATAGAGATCCTAATGGTCTCAAGGGGGCGGCTCAGGTGCTGGGAGCAGCTGAGCCTCTGAGATAACTATATTTCACATACATCTCATTGAAAATGTGAAGCACATTTTATCTTCCTTTTAAAAATAATCATTAAAATTAACTATTAGCTACACATATTTCATTTTAATTTTGTTTTCAAGAAACAAATCCGTGAAAGATAAAACCAGAAGCTATTGGTAAGATTCAATACCTACTTCTATGGCCAAGACTTCATTTCATATTTTTCCTACATTTACTTTTGACTCCCTGATTCCAAAGCTACATACATTATAAAAACATTATTACTTCAACTTTTACACAAGTCTTCCTTAATTTGCTGAAATTTACGGGCAAAATAATGAGGTCATCAAAATTTTCAATATGTGAACTTGTAATTTTACTATAAAACTACAAAATTACATTATTCTGAGCTTCAATTAATTATCTAAGCCTGCAATTTGAACATTTTTGCAAAAAGGTAATGCCACCATTTTGCTTTACATACATTTCTATAAAACGTTGACTACTCTACGATTGTCTAAAGTTATAAAATTAGTACAGGAGTTACTACAGTTAGAAAGCAGTACAGAAAAGACCAAGAACTCAGTTCTATCGACATCATTAATACCTCATACATAGTTTCTTTCATCTCATGAAGTTACTTCATATACATTATGCAAAATAATCACCCAGTATTGATTAGTTATCATAACAGCACCATTTAATAAGGGTTTATTTTGTTCCAGCAGTATAGCTGACATACAGTGTCTCATTTAAGCTCACAACAAATATAGAAATAAATAAACAAAAAAATTAAACTTAAATGACTTAACCAGGTTCACAATGTTTATACATGACAGAGACTGGACTCTAATCCAGACCTGACTTCAGCTGCAGTTAATGACAACCACACTATAGCTTTTGGTTCCCAGCAAAGGTAGTGCATTATTAGAAGACCACTAAATCTCCACTCAGAAAGTCCTGGAAACTGTCCTGTGACTCAGCCCAGGGGACTCAGCTCTACCTCAGTTTCCTTCTTATGTCTCTAATCCTTCCTGGCCCACTTGCCATTCCCTAAATGTATACGTTCCCAACTTCCTACCTTCAGACTGTATCCTCTTCTCCTGAAAATCATCTTTTCCTCTCTACACAGCACCATCATTCTCAGTCACTTCAACTGTGCCTCATCAGGCCTCAAAATGTTGGTGTCATTGACCCCTCCGCCAACCACATTCAGTCAACTGCCGAGTCATGCGCTGCCACAGGGGCGCCCCACTCACTGCGACCACCAGGCTTGAGTCCTCATTACTAGCCCCTAAATCACTGGGCAGGCTGAGAATAACATCCCAGGTCCTTACCACAGTTTGCAAGGTCCGGTGGGATCTTGTAAGCCAGGCCTCCTTTCCCACCATGCCTCTCAGGCTTCCCCACCCCAGCCCTGGGCTTTTCACAGTTCACTGATCACATGGGGCCGAGCACACGCCTGCCCTAGAGCCTCTGCACATCCTGCGTCCCAAATAACCACATGGCTGGCTCCTCCGCTTATGTCAGGTCTCCGCTCCAATGCCACCTCCTCGACAGACCACAGCGCCCTGCCCCATCCTGCTCCATACCCTTATCCTGACGGTTCTTTCATGGTACCTTGAGTCTCACATCACTATTTATTTTGTGTTTATTGCCTCTCTCCCTCCCACAAACAGTAAGTTCTACTCATGCCAGAGAGAGATTTCTGTCTCTATAATTCCTTATTCAAAGGTCCCCTACCCTTCGACCTCTGCCTGAAAGATGCAAACACTGAGTTATTCAATCAGTTGATGAATGAATGACTGGATGAATTTCTACTCTTTTCCCTCTTTGACTTTACCATTAACAGTGCAGTCAATGTGCCTCAAATCACATCAAAACAAAACACGGAGTTGTAAAATATATGGTATTTTTAGGGAAGAGTGAGTAGGTTGGTAAAATGTAGCCTAGGACTTGGCTGTGTGACCTGTATACATTACTTAACCTTTTAACACTGTGTTTCCTCAGGAAATAATAATAATGCTTACCACATAGGACCATTTCAGGGATTTAATGAGGTAATGTATATAATAAGCGTATATAAAATGGTAGATGCAACAAGGGCTGGTACACAATAAGCGTTCAGTAAATATTAGCTAGTATTATAATGGCTTGCTTGCTGCCAGTTTTCCACTGCTGGTTTAGGGCTTTAAACATCATGTTGAGGAGTTTGCACCTAATGTATTACTAGTTAATATTTTTTGTTAAATTTATTCCTAATAAATTAATTTTTCTAATAAATAAGTTTTGGTTTAATGCTATTCCCTTCATATGGAGTTCCCAGGCCACATTTCCCTCTTTCAAAATGCTATCCATCTGGAGTTATGAAAACTAGGTCACTCTTTGGAGGAAAAGAATCATATCTGTACCTCACACCACATACAAAGATAAACCCCAAATGTATTTAAATATTAAAATCATACCAGTAGAAAAACTAACGTAATATTTGTCAGACCTCAAATTAGGGAAGGCCATTTTAAGAATTCATAAAGGAACAATGAGATACCACATTCCTCCTTTGGATCTAACAACAAAATTCTAAATGATGACAATGGTATTGGTGAAGGAGCATGTTAACATAGCTGGTATCCAGTCTAGTAGTTTGTGGCTAAAAGTATTAAAATGATAAATAGTCTTTGGCCCAGTTATTACCCTTCCAAACACTAACCATAAGGAAATAATCCTATACTTAATAGTGAAACACGAGCGGCATCCACCTTGTGTTTCTCTGTTATCTAAGTGGAACTGTTGAAATCATCTTTACCTCTCTTCTGCCAGACTCTATATTCAGTCAAAAGCTAAGTATCGTATTTTGAAAACTATTCCTTTTCCTTCAAGTTCACTGTCACCCACTCTGGCTTAAATTCCACTAACTTTTAACTAGACTATTGCATACATTTTCTACAAATAAAATCTAGTCCTTACCATAGGCCAATATCTGATAAGGATTTCCAGAGCCACCACTACTATTAGAATTAATGTGATTAGAAGTATATTGGAAAAGGGACAAAATGATCCCTATTTATGAAAGACATGAATGATTACCCAGAAAAAAAAGAGAATCCTTGAGAAACTATTTGAAACAATAACTGAGTTATAAAATAAGTAGACCAAAATCAATAGTTTTCCTTTATAGAAATAATAAAGTATAAAATAAAAAAAAAAGAAAATCTATTCACTTAGCAGCAGAAAATAATGTAAAATACCGCGAAAAGCACGGCAAACCCACAATTTTTCCAACAGGATATAATATTGACAACACTATGAGACAATTAATTCAACAAAAAGTCAAATGTCTCCTTTTTTTTTCCCCTCTGTGAACCAACCAGGTGAACTCTATTCATTCACTCTTCCTGAATACCAATCTTTATACTGCGTATGATTCTTCTCTTATACCCCAAAAGTCTCACTGCCAAACTCACCTAGTCCTCTGGAATTCTAATTCTATCTCTTTTGTAGCTTCATCCCCTTGGCTTTTGGCCTTAACTGAATTCTGGTTTCCCCACAAGATTACCACTTGCCTAATGGACCTCTCAAGGGATAACTGTATGCTCTTTTACCAACACGGATACTTCACTGTTATGAGCTGATCCCCCTAAAATTCAGATGTTGAAATTCTAACCTCCAGTACCTCACAATGTATCCACAGATGGAGGTAAGGCCTTTGAAGAGGTGATAAAGTTAAAATGAGGCCATTAGCGTGGGCCCTAATCCAACTTGGCTAGCGTCCTTATAAAAAGAGGAAGTTTGGACACAACAGGAATGTGCAGGCACAGAGGAGAGGCCGTGTGAGAACACAGTGAGGAGGCAGTCGTCCGGAAGCCAAGGAGAAGGGCTTAAGCGAAATCAAACGTTCCAACACCTTGGTCTTGGACTTCTAGCCTCCAGAACTCTGAGAAAATAAATTTCTGTTGCTTAAGCCACCCAGTCTGTGGTATTTTGTTACGGAGCCCCAGTAAAATAATACATTCATGTACACTGTGAAGTTCACATTCCATACTTCAGAGTAAGAAGATATAGTTTGTGTCACTTCTCTACTCTCATAAAAAAATATCTGCTGTTTGAGGCTCACGTCACCAACTTTCCTACCATTTTATACACGTGCACGCACACACACACAGTATTGGACACTCCCCTTCTTTCACTGCTGACTTTGAAACCTGGGTCTCCATCCAATCTTTCTCCATCCAAATGTCTGCAACATTCTGGAAGAGTTTGGCATCCATGTGATTGACCCATCCAGCACCCCACCTCATGGCTCCTTTTGACACCACCCTCACCTCTACCTCGCCTGCACGTTCGTATTCTGCCCTGTCTCCTCAAAATGGCTCTGCCTCCAAAATCTCTAAACCGGATGTTCTACTTACTCTCCAACTCAAATGCTTCATGCTTCCAAGTTGCCTCCTCAGCTGCTCTCACTGCATTTACTCTTCAACTCTATGAGTTTTTGCTGTTCAATATGAACCCACTCTCTCCCTATTGACTAGCCCTCAACTGTCCTTACCTTCTTGTCTATCTACCTTAAATCTTGTGAGTCTCTAGTTCTGATCCATTTTTGGCCAACATCATAATCTTCTTTATGGGATTTTTGTCCAGAAAGCAAAATCCCAACCATGGATAAATCAATCTACTTTCCTCATGCCTACGTCTGGGTTGTCAAATGGTTAAGGAAAGATTTTATAAACTGATGGAGGAATAGCAGCCTCTAGTTAGCAACTTTAACATTTCTTAGCCAAATATCTTTCAACCCATCTCTACTCAATCTGTGACTCTGCTTCTTCTCCCCAATAATTCACCTTGGGTCTCACTTCACGGAGAAAATAAAAGCTGTCAGATGCCACTCCTTCAACTTCCTTTCCACCAAATCAATACATTTAGCTGTATCTGTATCCACCCACTCTCCTTTCCCTCTTGCTCTACATACTGAGTATCTCTCCACCCAGCAGAGGCAAAACCCTCTAATTATGCTCTGAACCCCATCCTTTCTGCTCAGTTTATACCATAAATTAATTCCTCCCTTCTATTTTCAATCCCACTCTCTCTCTTTCTCTCATGCCACCAATATTTAAATATTATCTATTCCTATTCCCTGCCATCTTAAAAAAAAAAATCCCTGGACCCTACCATGTGCTCCCAGTAAATTCTCCATATCTCTTCCTATCCACACACAAATTTATTATTACAAAAAGCATCACCACTTTTCCTCCTATCCATTCCCCATAGCCCACTGTAATCTGGCTTCCTTTCTGGTCCACCAAAATGCTCTCACAATGTCAGTCACCTCCAGATGTTGAATCTGATGAAAAATGTTGGTTATCTTCATTCCTGTCCTCTCAGCTTATTCTGTTGTTGTATACCACTCCCTCCTTCCAAAAACATTCTGCCCTTAGCTTCCCTGGTACAAAAGTGCTTCTGATCTTCCATGTAAATCTCTGGCAACAATTTCTCAGACTATTTTACAGGCTCATCCACCTCTTATAAATTTTAAATGTTAGAATACCTGAAGGATTGGTCCCTGTCCTCATTTTCTCTCACTATAGTCTCTCCCTAAATAACTCTAACCATGCCCATGGCTTCAATTATCATCTATGTACAGATGAATTCCATATTTGTGTCTCCTGTTCAGACTTTTCTTCTAAACTAAAAATTTATACATCAAACTTCATTATTTTCTCTTAAATATCCATGGGCATCTCAAACTCAATATGATCAAAGTAAACTCATAATCTCCCCAAACCTGCTTCTACTCCAGTGCTCTCTACTTCAGTAAGCAGCATAATCATACACCTACTTGCATCAATCTGAAATATAAAATTTATTTGTAATACACCTCTCTCCTTCATTCTCTGAAATCCAATCAGCATAAACAATCTATCTACTTCCTACATATTCAAATCCATTCACTTCTTTCCAATTCCATAGCCATTATCCTACCCCAGACTGCAACCTCTCTCAGTGGGACTAGTGTTTATGTTTCCTAATGTCCCCACATCCCCTCCTGCTCCTTTAAATCCAGTTTTCATACTGCTGCAGAGTAATCTATCTAAAATGTAATACTTTATCACACTTTACTATTTTAAACCCTTCAAATGCTTCCTAGTGCTTTAGAGTTAAATATCAAGATCTTTCAAAGGACTAGAATGAATAATTCTGTATCTGCAAATTTGATGACTTAGATGAAATGAATCATATATGGATGGTAGCAGATTTAAATGGATGTATAAATTTGTCAAAACTCATTAAAATTTATACTTAAAATGTGTACATTTCATTACATGTAAATTGTACCTAAATAAAGTAGATTTTTTCAGAAGACTAAATAAATATCAAGATCTTTCATATCACCTGAAAGACCCTGTATCATCTGCCATTGCATCTTTCTCCACCTTCATCACAAAATACTCAACTTACACAGTCACACCATTCACTATACTTGAGTCACACTGAACGAAGTACCATATACTATACATCAAATTAGAAAATATTTTCTTTCTAATATAATGATAACAATATCTTGTGCTGGAGTGGCATATAGAAACAGGCAGTCATATATTACTGAAGTATAAATTAATAAAACCTTTGAGAACAATTCAACAACCTGTGTCAAAATTCTACAAATTTTGTTCAATGTTTGACCTATAAATTCCTGTTCTTTTAGATTCAACCTGATATAATAATTATGGCAATATTTTTACAATAGTGAAAGCTGGAAACAAAATGAACATCAAGCTTTGTTTATCTGGTATAACGTATTTTCTTTTATGTATGGGAAAGGTCTCTTTTGATACAGGAGAAATGTTGACCCAACATTAATACTGCATATATGCAAACTCATCACTGTTTTTAGCATAATCTAAAGAGACTATCCCAGATAAATGTTTTTAGTTTTCTGATATGTTATCTGTGATCACTGAATTATTGGGGAATTTTTTCTTATCCTCAAAGCATTCAAAATCAGGAAATGGTTTTAACTTGCCCTGAATGAAAGTCTGCAACATTCATGACAAAGTAAAGAATTTAGAAAAGACAATTCCTTCTATTCTTTTCTTTTAATATTTATTTATTTGGCTGCACCCGGTCTTTGTTGCAGCACACGGGATCTTAGTTGAGGCACACGGGATTTTCATTGCGGTGCGCGGGCTCTTATTTGTGGCACGTGGGATCTAGTTCCTTGACCAGGGATCGAACCCGGACCCCCCGCATTGGGAGTGTGGACTCTTAACAACTGGACCGCCAGGGAAGTCCCATCCTTCTATTCTTTTCAGGATGAATGTTTTTCTAAATGCTATTAGGTTTGTCAATTGCTGCCACACATAACCCCTGGTTACTCTGCTTTATTAAAGCCCCGCTTCAAAATATAGAAAGAATAAACTTGACCCAGTGAAGAAAAGTACAATCAATTATTCTTTTTGCAGAAGATGCACAAATATAATGATCTAAACCTACTGTTAATATGTATAGAAGAGCTAGAGTACAATAAAAAATTCTCAGAAAAGGGGCCAAAATATGGAATACCTCATTCAATAAATGATGCAAAAACATTTATTGAGCATCTACTGTGCATTAGATACCGTGTCAAGTGATGGAGATACAGCGATAAATGACAAATAAACCCTGCCATGTGTGAAACAGAGCAACAATTCATTCTATATAAACCTGCGTTAGAATTTCTTCAGAAGCCTCACTCCTTATTTGTCTCACCCACTGTTATTTCTACCTTGAAAATGAACTTCTGGGAGTTACCTACTTCTGATCCTTGCCTTTCTGGGACAGTATTCTTTAAAAGCACCATACTACATTTCTCTTCTCTTCTATTTGAATCACTACCCAAAAAGTAAAACTTCATGCCTCTAACATACCATCTGTTACTTCAATCAGGAATGGCCTCAGCCATGGTGGTTGACAACTAGATTCACCAAGTTCCTGTTACCACTGAGAATTCAAGCTGCACCAGTGTTGAAAGTTAGCCCCAGGGTAAGAATCGAGTTCTTGAGGTCAGTGAAGCCCACCATACTTCATATCCCGTCATTCTTGACCACAACTCCACAGTCTGAAAGCAGCAACCAGATACATCTCTCCTGCTTTCATCCTCATATCTCTCTGGATTTCCTTCCCTCTGAAACATCCTCCCAAGGTCCTGAAGATCGTGGAAATGGCTACCGCTTTCTACTCCCTGTTTCTATGCCCCTTTCAAAGTGACTTTAGAGGTCCTCCATCATCGCACTGGCCTTGTGACTTGACTTGGCCAAAAGAACATGGTGGAAGTAACAATGTTTGACTCAGTTCGTAGCCTAGGTCTCAAGAAATTTGCAAGCTTGGACTTTCTTAGGAATCTGTAGTTAAACAAGCCTGGACTAACCTGCTAGTTTGAAAGAAGATATGGAAAGAGACTCCTGTTATCCCAGCCACAAAATGTGAGGCTGTCCTAAAACATCCGAGTTAACCCACCAGCTAACTAAAGATGCATGCGCAAGTCCTGCCAAGACTAGACCAACCAAATCAAGACTGAAAAAAAAAATTCCCAGGTGCTCAATCCAAATTTCCAACCTGCCAAACTACTGTTTTAGGCTACTGAGTTTGGGGATGTTTTGCTACAAAGCAAGAGCCAACTGATCCACAGGGCTTCCAACCCTCCATCACAACCATTGTCCATATATATCCTCCACAATCTAACACCTTACAGAATGCTCCCTTCACTTCCCTGCTTTGATTGAAACTTAGATTTTCAGTGAGGATAATGTTTCTTTCTCTGAAACCATGCCGTTTAGATTTTTCATTTTCCCATACCACATTTATGTCTGTGATAGGAGGGAAGTGTCACTTCCAAAACACCATTCTTTCATCCTTATGGAAGAATCCATCCTCCTTTGATTTCCATCCCTTCCCCACTACTACCTCTCCTTATTAATATCATCTATCTATGACCGAGTCACTGGAACCTAAAAAACAATCTTCCTTTCCACTTTGTCTTGGGAAACTTCGAAAGGTTTTTGGAAATTTTATTCAACACCTAGAACCTAAGTTTCCTTGCCTCCTGGTATACAGCGAATTTCATTCCTTCACCACTTAAGCATCCTATTTCCATAGCCATACCCTTGAACTTGTCAACACCCAGAATTACTCCACCCTGAAATACTGCAAATCTTAAACCATGAAACTGATTTCAGTAATACATTCAAAATAACAAACAAAAATAACCACAGAAACATTTTCTGTGTTATCCATCAAAGAATTATCACAAAAAAAGGTACCAGAATCAGACACACATATGACTGAGCTTTGAAAACCGTTTAGGAACAGATAATTCTCATGATATGTAAAAGTCATCTGGAAGCATAAATGAGAGAAAATAACCCAAGGAAGTTTTTAGAAAGAAAAATGATGGTTTTTCCAGATAATAACTCATACTAAAAGGCTAAAATAATTCAAATACTGTAGAATCAGTACTATAAGAGACAAATAGATTAATAGAAAATAAGAGAAATCTGGGACTTCCTGGTGGTCCAGTCGTAAAGAATCCATATTCCAATGCAGGGGACACGGGTTCGATCCCTTATCAGGGAACTAAGATCTCACATGCTGGGGCAACTAAACCCACACACTGCAACTTCTGAGCCCGTGCGCCTCTACTAGAGAGCCCACGTGCCACAAACTACAGAGCCCACGCACTCTGGAGCCCGTGTGCCACAACTAGAGAGAGAAAACCCTCACGCCACAACTAGAGAGAAGTCCACGCGCTACAACAAAGAGCCCATGCACTGCAATGAAGATAACACGTGCCCCACCTAAGACCAAAGCAGCCCAAAAAAAATATTTAAAAAAGAAGTCTTGTGGTTGAACTGTATTTCCTAAACACCATCTTACAGACTGATCAAATAGAATAAAATAAAAATAGTACAGTAAAATCTTTAAAAAAAAGAAAAAGAAGAGAAATCCTAGAAACAAACCTAAATACATGTAAATACGTAAATATTTAATATAAGATAAAGTGGCATGTTAATCAGTGAACGAAAGAGCTAGTCAACAAATGATACTGGAATTATTGGTAACTTGTTTGGCAAAAAAAAAAGTTAGCTAGAATTATTATCTCAGGTATGCAAACTAAATCCCAGATTGTTTAAACTTAAAATGAAAAGGGAGGGGCCATTCAGAAATTAGAAGGTAATATTTTTATGAATAAAAAGAGGAAAAGGGGGCTTCCCTGGTGGCGCAGTGGTTGAGAGTCTGCCTGCCAATGCGGGGGACACGGGTTCGAGCCCTGGTCTGGGAAGATCCCACATGCCGCGGAGCAACTAGGCCCGTGAGCCACAACTACTGAGCCTGCGCGTCTGGAGCCTGTGCTCCGCAACAAGAGAGGCCGCGATAGTGAGAGGGCAGCGCACCGCGATGAAGAGTGGCCCCCACTTGCCGCAATTAGAGAAAGCCCTCGCGCAGAAACGAAGACCCAACACAGCCATAAATAAATTAATTTAATTTAATTTAATTTAATTTAAAAAAAAAAAGAGGAAAAGGTCTTTTTTAGCATGACTCAAAGACTCCATTACATAAAATTTTGAATCTTCTTTATGTTGGAAAATACTAAATAGAAGGAGTAACATTATGAAAATATATTTGCAACATACATAACAGATGAGTTTTAGTATAAAAAGAGCTCTTATGAATCAAAAAGCAAAAATACAAGGAATTAAATTTTAAAGTGGACAATGTAGATAAAAAATTAAATTAAAAAATAAATACAAATTTCCAAGGAACACAGGAAAAAAATTCCACAATTCAGATCCTTAGCTCTACTTTTGACCTCTGTCCCAGACTCCAGACTCAAATATATAACTACTTGCCTACATTTCCATTTAAGTGGCTAATACACCTGTCAAACAGAACATATCTAAACTGAACTCTTATCTTAGCCACCCTCCCAAATCCGGTTCAATTATCCATTTTCTCATCTTAGTAGCAACTCCATCCTTCTACTTCTTCAATCCAAAAACTTTGGAGTCATCCTGACTCTTCTCTTTTAACTCATACCCATATCAAGCCATCAGAAAATCCTGTTGGCTCTACCTTAAATATATATCTCTTCTACTTAATGAAGCTACCATCATCTTTTCTCTGGATAACTGCAAAAAAAAAGACCTGCCTTGTTTAAAATGTGCAACTTGCATCCCATTGCCCTTAGGATGAAAATAAAACTCCTTAATCTGACCCCTTCTTATCTCTCCAGCTGCATCTCACATTGTGCCCTTGACTCTCTGCACATCAACCACATCAGCTTCCTTTCACAACATCCTACCTTCCTACACAAAGCCTTTGTATATTAAATTCTCTCAGCCTGAACATTTCTTCCTTCTTCTTTTTACTAGTGTAATGCTATTTATTTATCAGATCTCAACTCAACATCATTTTCTAAAGGATGCCTTCTCTGATCTCCACGCTAGATGAATTTCACTTACTACAGGTGCTTTATCAACATCTTACTGCTGCAACATTCCACTGCATACTTGATTATAATATGATCAATGCTTGTCTCCCTGACTTGATTATTAGGCTCATGAGGGCAGAGAAAAATCTTATTTTGTTCACCACTGTATCCCCAGCGTGTAGCAGAGACTAATTCACAGGAGGTGCTTAATAACTATTTTTCAAATTAATGAAAATTATAGGAAAGAGACACAGTGGCAAGATACATGATTTCACCTTTATTTCCCTCAATTTCCATATGCATAGGACAATCATCCCCCTACTACTATTTCCAGTATTATTCCAAGCTCTCCAGCTCCTAAGCTCATTCCTAGGCCTATGGCAAACTCAGCCAGGAGAGTTCATCCAATTGCATTTCACATTCAGCTGATTGTCTCCCCCAGCTCCAAGTCCTACAGCATTTAGAAATCCTGGTCTGAAGGGACATTAATAGATGAAATAAACCAGTGAACAAGTACAATGTTCATCTTGTTCTATACAAGCCCACCCCCTCCCTCTTTCCCGACTAACAAAAGTGACCTTTCTGAGATTCAGGGCCTGAGAAACGCTGGGGGTAAACCATAGGCATCAACACAAATGAGAAATTCTTAACACTGCTTGCTGTGAGATAAACTCATTTGTGCTCAGAAAAGTGCAAATTTTTATTGGTTTAAGGACATGATACTTACCCACAAAATAGTGTGAGAAGAATGTGTTACCCACTGCTCTTTTATTCTCTTCCTCCAAACGTAATAAAGAATTAGCTTCCCAAATCTAACAATAACAACTCAGGGAAAAAAAAGTTCCTCTTTCATGTCTTCTTATAAATGATTCTACAATAAACTATGAGGAATAGGTTGAATAAAAACTTGAATCGGTTGAATAGCTAACTCTTTGCTAATCAAAGTGTGTTCAGTGTGTTCCACAAAACAGCATCACCCAGGAGCTGGTTAGAAATGCAAACTTTCAGGCCCCACCCCAGAACCACGGAATCATAATTTTCATTTTAACAAGATCCCCAGGTGATTCATATTCCCATTAAAATCTGAGAAGCATGGAGCTAAGCGATGTGCTCCTGCGTACAGGCCTCACAGCTTGTTCAATGAAAATTCAGGTCTCAGGAAACTTACGAATATATGGATCACGGATCATTGGGTTAAAATCATAAATATTATATCTGTATATGATCTATTACGCTCTGGAGACTTAAAATTCGCTCCTAAGTTTCTGAGTTTGTTGCACAAGTGTTTGTGAGACGTGCCTTTACAATCCGAATTAATATTTATAAGTGAGGGCCACTCTGAAGTCAGCCAGCTCAGAAATGTTTTTATACCAACAATGTAATTAAAGTGTAAAACAAACAATAAGACCAAGATCTGAACATCAAATCCTAAAAACCCGGTGTGGTCCAAAGTCCAGAGATCATATAGCCAGTTCCCCAATAGAGGCAACATTCCAGCAACTGGGGTGAAGAGGGTGTAAATAGCAGCTGCTGTGATTTAGAAGCAAAATCTAGGCAAAGATTCTAGTATGTAATGTGGATAGAATATTCTAGTAGTAGGACATGGGATTATAGCAGCCATTCCAAAGAAGAGATATTTTACAAGTTTAACATTCCTGAGTTGGATGCAGCTCCATTCTTAACCACCACCAACTCCAGTAATGACTTTTAAAGCAATTTCATGTGATTTCATATGTATTTTTTATAGTTAAATAGTTCTGAACTGGAGGCCAGCTTTTGTATAAAAAGAAATGTGCCTGAATTGTACTCTATCACAAGCATCTCTAAACTGAAAAAGAGAATGCTTTTCTGATCCTTCCTCACACTGAACTCCTATATCATTATGTTTTCTTCATCTAATTTTTAATCTATACTAATTTTACACAGTCTGTAAATATGTACCAGAGAGCACAGGCCACACACAGGCATCCAGAGGGGAGGCTGGTGATGCTGAATTGCTATTTCATCCGTCCTGTTGGGGACGGTGGGAGCCATGGCTTTATTCTCCAATGGGCACTATGACGTCCATTTACCTTTACTATGCAGTTGGTCTTCCTGACTCACTACTTTCCACAAAATTGCCAAAATCAACTTGTAAGATGCTTTAAATTGCATATGTCTATTTTTCCCTATTCCTAATTTCAAAATGCCATTTTGTCTGATCTCTATTGAGAAGAAAATAAGCTCATTTTTAAAACAATTACCTAACAACACGGCAAATAAGAAGCTGCATTTTCTGTCTAAGATAAATATTTCTTCTTCTCTCAAATTGTGTCTCCCATGAATTATCGCTCTTTTGCTTTGGTATAAATCTCAAATCCTCTCACTCGTTTCAAAGCCTTACACTACTAAGAAGGACTAGCTTTCTGATCACCTAAAGCGTCCCATTTTTAGTCTCCTAGAACTGTGCTAGACAGTTTGATTTAATTATTATTAAAGACAAATTTGCATAAAGCTTTCTTCTGAAGAGTTTGAGGCCATTTAAGCAATGTCATTAGATGGGCAGAGATATTCTTTTGAGAAAATGTAATGGGGCATGAAAAATAATAAAATCCACAAAATACATTTATTCAAGTATCTTAATAATTAAGAGAAATTACAATTCACAGTAAAGAACTAGAGGCTGAGGACTCTCTATTATTTTAAAATAAAACATGATTAAATAGGCATAGCAGGGTGCATCAAAATCAGAGGGCAGTACCCGTGTTATGTCTTCTGGAAAGCCACTTTCATTTCAGAAAAAAATAAATTCAATATATTCTCATGCCATCTATGGAATTTACCAAAGATGCAGAACAGCAATTAATTTTAATAATAATTTCCTATGAGCTCACCAGACAATACTCTTTGAGGTAAAACAAGAAAGTTCAGACTTCCATAGACTTATCTTTCATGGAGGGATCTCCCATGAATTGATATTACCTTGTCAAAGTCGCTTGGGAAAAAGAAAAATGCCCCTGGTGCTCTTTTTAAAGACCTCATGAAACTGAGAAAAAAGTGGTGTTTTCAGTTTTCCCTCAGCACTGCCACCAAGTGCTCCTCACTAGAAGGGAAAAACACCCAGCTTTTTGTAATTTAGAGCAAGAAAATAATTGTAGAGCAAAAGCTGACAATATTTAAAAGTGCCACAGTCTCTGACCCAGCAATTCCACCCTCAGCATTTTACTGTATAAAGCCATATAAAAGTGCACCAAGATTATGCAGGAATGACATCCCACAATATTGATTTTCATAAGCAAAACTACAACAACAAATCAGAAACAACAAAAATATCCTTTGAGGGGGAAGAAATAACATTATGATAAATTATACAGTGGAGTACTATGCAGCCGTTTTTAAAAGTTTGTTGATGCAGAAATATCTCCAAGATAAAAGTACAGGAAGATGTATGACATCATTTACTGTACATGAAAAGCCTACACACGCATATGTGAGTGGACGCATTGAAAATCACCTGGAAGGATACACAAGAACTAGAAGTTCAGGGGATTTCATGGTGAAAAAAAAAAAAAAAAGTTCAGGGGAGGGAGGAGAAGGGAGATTTTTTACTTTTTATTTTATATCTTTTTGGATGGATGAATGTTTAACGTATGCAGGCATTATTTTTAGTTAAAACATTAAAAATGCTGGTTGCCAAGGGTGGGTGGGAGGGGTGGCTTGGGAGTTTGGGATTAGCAGATGCAAACTATTATATATAAGATGGATAAACAACAAGGTCCTACTGTATAGCACAGGGAACTATATTCAATATCCTGTTATAAACCATAATGGAAAAGAATATGAAAAAGAATGTTTTATATATATATATATATAAAAAACTGAATCACTTTGCTGTACAGTAGAAATTAACACAACATTGTAAATCAACTATACTTGAGTAAAATAAATTTTTTAAAATGCTGTAGTAGGATTAGGAAGAAAGAATGATAGAGTCAAACATCTCAGAACTGTGGAGTACAGGACACAGCAGCAAATCATTGTGACATTGCCATCGTCCTGTAATTCTGCCCTGCCTTTGCCTGGTATCTCAGCTCTGCTACAAGCTGACAAATTAACAATAGATTTTTTTATTTTGCTAAAAGATCATTAAAATGTATCATGCAGTGTCTCATACAGTCATTAATCCAAAGGCTATATTGTTAATTATTCTTGCTTATTAATATATTGCCAGTTCAGTGTTTTTTCCTCTGATTTGACATTTATCAGTTTTCATAATGCTTAAAAGATAGCAGTATGCCAAATGCCTGTTTGAAGAGTTTATGAAAAAAATCAGCACAAAATTAATGATAGTGTTCAGGAAGCCTACAGGATTATCTCGACGAAACCTCTCTTTAATAAAACTTAGCTATTTGTCTTTAGTGAAAATACTCCCTATCACAAGTTCAATGACCTTAACTAATACACACGTGAACTATTTTCTCACCCATTTCTTCATATTTACCTATAGAATTAGAAAAGTGTCATAATTCTGTGATTTATCCAGTATTATTTTGAATACTAAATTAAGGTAATTTTGGTGAGAAAAGACAATCCAAACCAAGGCCATGCACTTGATTTACACCAACACCATGAGCGCTCAGCTCATTCAATTGTTTGCTGACATAATATTCCTTAATAACCACAGACATTCAGGAAACTTCCCCAAAATATTGTGTTTGATATGTAACACAACACACCTTCCTTTTGATTGCTATTTCTACCTTTTTCATTATTGCATAGATCCCCCCGAGTCAGCATTAACATTCTGGTCATGTAGCCCCTCGTGTCTCTATAAAGCCAAATAATTTATAATCGTTTTCATGCATGAGAACCTCCAGTGCATACTGCATATTTCCCATGCTTCCAGAATTACTGTAGAGACAGCTAAGTTTATTGGTTATGTTGCTCCAAGATTATTTTCTTTTTTAATGTAGCCTATATAAATTATGCGTTTCTTTTTTTTAAGAAAAGAGATTCTTGGTGAACTATATCCCATTGCTTTTTCTTCCTCCTCCCTATATTCACAGGTTTAAAAGTCTCTGAGTCAGTTTCATTACTGCCATTCCTTTCTTTAAAAAATCCCCAAATTACTTGAGTGACTGTCATTTAATCTCTGTCCCTACTTTGCTATGCATTTTAAGTGACAGGGCTAGGTCATCCATATTTGCATGCTAACATGAAAATAAAAGAATCAAACCTCCAAAACTAAAAAACCAAGAAAAATGCTTTTGGGGGAAATGTTTGTATTTAAAAATCTACTCTTATTTTCTATTATTTAAAATTAGGGAAATTGGTCCATAAATGTATGAAAAAGTGCTCATCTTCATTAGTCATCAGGGGAATGCAAATTTGAACTACAGTACAATATGATGTACCAATATAATTTATCATAATGCCTAAAATTAAAAAGACCAAAAATGCCAAGTGTGGGTGAGATTGTGGAGCGACTGGAATGTTCATACACCACTGGTGGGAGGCCAAACTGGAATAAGCACTTTGGAAAACTGTTTTGCTATAGAATAAAACAGTTTTTACCCTGTGGCCAAATAATTCTAAGGTATATACCCATCAGGCATGCATAACACCAAAAAAGATGTAAAGAACATTTATAGAAGGACTATTTATAGAGCCAAAAACTGGAAACCACCTAACTCACTCTTCAATAATAGATTGGATTGTGATACATTAACACAAATGGAACATATACAGCAATAAGTATGAATAAACGACGTCTACATGCAAAAATATGGATGAATCTCACAAACATGATTTTGAATGAAAGAAGCCAGACTCAAAAGAATATATAAAGCATGATAAATTGGTTCCACGTGTAAACCTTGGTCAAGACCTATCCAAAATATTGAAGGTGGAATGGCCTTAAAAAAGAGTAGTACTGTATATCAGAACAGAATTTGAAAAAAAAAATTACCTTGCATTACAAACTAACTGTTTGATCTTAGAAAAGCAATTTAACCTCCCAGGCTTCATTATTCCTATGTAAAATAGGGGTACTGAAGCTTTACCTCCTCAAAAGCAAATTGCTATTCTGAAGATCTCTAGGTCCTATGTAGCTTTAAGATCTATGACCAAATGAGTTTCACTAGTTTGTATTTTCATCAATAAAAACAAAAATGATTCTTTTAATAAAAACAGTAATAATAGGTAACTTCGTTCTAAGCACTTTACATATATTACTCATTCAGTCCTCACACCAACCCTTACATATAACATCACGGATGAGGAAACTGAGACTCTGAGAGGTTAAGTAACTTGACCGAAGTTGCACAGCTAATAAGCTAATAAGCAGTAGAACCAGAATTCAAACCCAGAAAATCTAACTCTATAACCCACATGCTTAACCACTCAATATGCAAAGATATCAAAAGTCCATTTTATCTAAGCTAAGAGGGTTTTTAAATTAAGTTTAAAACAATATGATATCTAATCAGCACAAAGCATATTAAAATGTAATCTATATTACATATTAAAACCCTGATTTTGTTCAGCCAAAATAATGATTTTAACTTATTCATATAAATCTGGCCTCTTTGAGAAAACACCAGTTAAAATAACTATGGCTACTAGGCAAGCACCAACCAATTCTGACGGTCACATTCACATTTCCTGTATTTGATGCTTTTCTAGAAATGGAAAGGAAATCTGCCTTCCTTGTTGTTGTTTATTAAAACATAGCTTTTTCTGCAAAAGTCATTAGACCATTAGTTCAGATTTGCTTCAGATTCCCTATTTTCATGAATCACTTTTTCTGTGAAGCAGAGCTCTGTGCTCAAACTTGAATCTACAGTCCACTGAAAGAAAATAAATGAATTCACTGAATACTTTAAAAATGTTTTCTAAGTTCAGTGATTTTAGTAACTTTCTATTTCCTAGAACTTTAGTTGATTATTTTCTGACAATTTTTTAAACTGGGTTGAGATTTTATGTACTGTAATTAGTTTGACTTCATCCTATTTCAGATCTAATGTCACCCAAAATACTTATACTTTACATTTTCTAGAGCTGCCTTGAATTTGCGTCAGTCAGTCTTGCTGTTGGCTAGTTGAGAGCCCTGGGACTGGAATAAAGGGTATGGCAGTGGTGGCTGAAAAGTAAGCAGAGTGGTACTCTGCGTACTTCGTAATTTCACCTAGACTTAGCCAGAACCCCAAATGGCTTTGTATGGTAAGCTTAGTTACCGATTGATGAAAGTAGATCACTGAGATTAATTATAGCAGGTGGTTTTTAAAGAGGAAAGTAGGCTGGCAAAGCACAGCACTTTCAGATAGAATTTCTCTGGCACATCGAACTAAATGTGTGTTCTTGGGCAAGTCACATAATCCCTCTAATGAGGAAGACGGAGACAATGCCTACCTTATACAGTTACTGTGAAGTTCACCTGAGGAGCAAAGTATGTGCCTTCTAATCTGAGGAAGTGATGTGACTTCATTATAGTTGTGACTATTATTACCTTAATGATTTGACACTGGTGCATTCCTGCCTTTGGATTTCATCCTCTGTTTAACTCCACCACGGGGGCTCAACGGTTGAGGCATAAAAGGTTTAGCCCCTCCTCCCAACACTTTGCTTATGTCGAGTCAAATAAAGAAAAGTGACAGGCTTGGTTCTCTCTGACTTCTTTCCCAGAATAACAACCTTCTTACTATTCAACAGTATTTATATTTGGATAAAGGGCTAGAGTTGAAGTTACAGAGGGAAAATATAAAGCAGGCTGCAAAATAGGGCTGCTCAGAGTTGCACAAACAACTCTGACGCAACAAGGCTGAAAACAGTAAATAAAGAACACCAGAAAGGACTGGCCGCGTGCACGTGCTTTGTTCCTTTCAGCCTTGGCAGAGTAATAGTTCAGCGGTTCGGTTACATGTTTTCCCTTCCGAGGGCTTTAGAAACAATAAATGATTAATCTCTTTAAATAGTTCTCACTAAAGAATATACTTTGTTAACTTTATGTCATTAAAAAGGCTATGGAGCCAAAGAGTTTCAAAGATCAAATGAGTGCAGCGTGTAAGAGGAAGGCTGTGGTGAAATGTCTATTTAGGTCTTCCGCCCATTTTTTATGCTGGAGAGGGTGTGGAGAAAAGGGAACCCTCCTGCACTATTGATGGGAATGTAAATTGATACAGCCACTATGGAGAACAGTGTGAAGGTTCCTTAAAAAACTAAAAATAGAACTACCATATGACCCAGCAAGCCCACTCCTGGGCATATACCCTGAGAAAACTATAATTCAAAAGGACACATGTACCCCAATGTTCACTGTAGCACTATTTACAATAGCCAGGACATGGAAGCAGCCTAAATGTCCAACGATAGATGAATGGATAAAGAAGATGTGGTACATATATACAATGGAATATTACTCAGCCATAAAAAGGAACAAAACTGGGTCATTTGTAGAGATGTGGATGGACCTAGAGTACTTCATACAGAGTGAAGCCAGCCAGAAAGAGAAAAACAAATATCGTATATTAACGTATATATGTGGAATCTAGAAAAATGGTACAGATGAATCTACTTATAGGGCAGGAATAGAGACGCAGATGTAGAGAACAGACATGTGGACACAGAGGGGGAAGGGGAGGGTGGGATGAATTGGGAGATTAGGTTTGACATAAATACACTACCATGTGTAAAACAGATAGCTAGTGGGAACCTGTTGTATAGCACAGGGAGCTCAGTTCGGTGCTCTGTGACGACCTAGATGGGTGGGATGGGGGTGGGAGGGAGGTCCAAGAGAGGGGATATAGGTATACATATAGCTGATTCACTTCATTGTATAGCGGAAACTAACACAACATTGTAAAGCAATTTTACTCCAATAATAATAATAATAATAATAATAATAAAGAGGAAGGCTTATGTTTGTGTTTTAAAAAGTAAAACACATCGAAATTATATTCCACTGAAATTAAGTTCTCGTAAATTATAACACTGATACTACTGGGGAAATTTACAGAGGAAAATGATACTGTTTCCTTCCCCTCATATGTAACAGTGAAACACACACACACACACACACACACACACACACACACACACACACATATATACAAACACACAGAACATCATGGATCTGTATAACTATTAGCTTCTCCCACTTTCAGCACATATGAAAATCTGAACTATCTAAACAAGTCGGCTAATGATTGTTAAATTTATTGTAAATATTATTTATCCTTTATAAAATATTTTTTGCAAAACTTTTCAGAAGCACATTTCCTGAAATACTTCTAGTGACTGTTTTTAAATTTATGCATGTGGATATTGTATATTGCGTTTATATGAAATGCCCAGAATAAGCAAACACATAGGAACAGAAAGTAGATTAGCAGTTGCCAGGGGTTGGCAGGAGAGGGGAGGGCAGAATGATTCTTAATGGTTATGGGGTATCTTTCTGGCATAATGAAAATGTCCTGGAATTAGGTAGTGATGATGGTTGAACAACCTTACAAATATACTAAAATATACTGAATTGTACACTTTTTTAATGGGTAAATTACATAGTATATAAATTATACTCAATAAAAAGTTATGTTATTTCTTTTCTGCATAAAAAATTTTGTGCATGAGACACATTCCCAAATAATCTCTAATAATATTTACCATATGAACTAAATACTTATTTCTTGTAGGAAAAAAAAAATCTATGGGTGTTTACTGAAAATATCATGTTAGCCCTCATAAAATGTTGAATTCATCAGAACCAGAGGTTCAAATACTCGAAATACAACCAACTATAGGACACAAATCCTCTATATTCCATGGCACTCATATCTCTGAATATGACCAGAAAGACAAAGTCACTTAATCCTTATTATTTTTTAACTGCATGAAATGAAAGACTCAAATGAATTATTGTGATACCTCTCCAGTGATGCTATGGTCCCCTCATTGATCACTTACTTGCAGCTTTCACTATTTTATGTATGAGATACAGTTGATTTCCAATCATTAACACCAAAGTCTGCCAGAAGCACTTTGCATTAATGAATTTCAAAATATTTTACCATTTCATTAAGTCTAACTACATGCTTTCTGGGAAGATTTCAAGCACAGTCTGATTTAATAGGCAGCTTACTGTTGGTAACAGAGACAAATGGTAAAAGCAGAACTGAAATTCACAACTTCTGACTAATCCATCTATCATGATGGTCCATTATTTCAATCAGCCTGTCTCTAATAAAATCAACATCACTTAATGTAAATGTGAATGTAAATATTCACAGGTAACAATGTAGAAGTATCAGTGGAAAGGATGAAAGAAATAAAAGCCAAAAGTATGATTCCTGCTACTGTTGTGTTATGACTATAAAGTCCTAGAGAGGGACCTTCTTCCTCCTACCTCCAAGCATCTACAAAGAAAACTACAGAATATCGTCACGAGCTTTTTATTATTAATACAAGTTCAAGGAAGAACTCAGATTACCCCTCACCAAGGAAATTAGCTGGTGACATCTGTGAGAACGACCGCATTCAACCTTTCCTGGTTCAGCCAAATCTACTTGACTAGGCTAATACACTCTCATGAAATGGATTGGCTTCAAGGTAAAGTCTAACAAAATTAAATATACATGAGCTCCTGAGGGAATTACATCAATGGACTACAAAGCGACTTCCTGATTTTTCTCTGAGAACTTGTCACTCTCACCAGAAGGAGCACCTTGCACACTGTGCAGGCAAGAGGAAGGTACGGCAGTGGTAACGGAGACCAGTGAGTATCAAATCCCTAGAAAGAGCAGCTGTTACTTGCGTTTCCCTCTCCCTTGCCCTCCCCCTTTTCTGTCTTGTGGGCGTGCGCGTGCATGTGAGTGTATGCTTATACTGCACTTACACAGCCCTAGATAGTCTGCAAACTTTGTAACAACCCAGTTTTCATATATGTTACTATTGCATGGTAAAAAAATTAATAATAATAGCTAAATTTTAAATGCTACTTTTAACATGGACTTAAGGCAATCTTTTAAAGTGTAAGTAATAGAGATGCGATGATTTATGTTATTAAATAAATGATTTAGAACCCATCTGAGGATAGCTATCGATTAAAAGAGCATTTCCAGACATCAGAAGTGAACTGCATACAACAGCTGCTAAAAGGCAGACGGCTTCCTCATTCAGTGGCATGAGCCTCTTTTTATGAATTAAGACCATGGCCCTGCCCTGTCCACACTGGACAGTCCTATAACAATGAGCACTTCTGTGGTTTGGACTAATAGAGTTTTGTATCTTCTGCTGTTGAAGGTCACTTGTATCTTGGATTTTCTTGTTTATCTTGACTGAGTGTGGACTATTCTCAACCTAGTTGAGAGGTATTTGTATCAGGCAGTGTTAATGAGAGAAAAGCCTTCCACTAAGTTTCTTACATATCTGTGCTACTACTGTCACTATACAGAATAGATTCCTCCAAGAAAAACTTTCTTGCTAAAATACAAGTATAGCACCTTTAAGTGGAAAAGAACTGCTCAACCAAAATAGAGAAGGTATTTCCATCATTTCTAAAAGCTATTTAGCTTACCCAGATTAAACCCATGAGGGGTGAATATTTATTAATACAAAGCTTTAGTTTTGCCAAAAAAGCATTCATCATAAAAGTTATGCTCACATTTGCATTCCTTACAGCACTTGCCATCCACGTATGCAGGAGCCGACTTGAGGGGGCAGTCAGGATCTGGGCAAATCAGAGTCTCACACTGGATGGTTCCATTCTGAGAAGAAAACAGTATTTTAAAGAATTTCCAAGTTGCAGCTTGGTAGCTTTCAAGTATTGTTTAATATATTTCTTAAATTTCAAACTCTTCATGTAAAATGTCATAAATACCACTATTCTCTTTGGTTATTATACAGCAAAACCCATAATAATACAGTAAAACCCACAGTAATACAAGTCGGGTCATAACACAGATGGTGATTGGCTCCATCTTCTGTCCAGCAACTGAACTAGAGTTCTCACCTCCTCTTGTGAAGTGGATGAGGACAGGTGTGGAGGGAAGGGCACCTGCTGACAGGGAAAC
The DNA here is from genome assembly GCF_009873245.2 of Balaenoptera musculus. Lineage (NCBI taxonomy): Eukaryota > Metazoa > Chordata > Mammalia > Artiodactyla > Balaenopteridae > Balaenoptera > Balaenoptera musculus. The sequence goes on from NC_045794.1 coordinate 35,690,805, forward strand.
AGCAGGCTGAGGGTCAGCCTGGGGCACTCGTGTCTCCCCAGATGACTCACAAAATGAGCATCAACAAAGGAGAAGATTTTTGGAAGAGCTGCTGCCGCGCTGGAGACCCAGTCTCAGGATGCCGAAATCTTCCCAAGGATATTTAAGCTTGGACAGGCCACCACCATGAATTGATGCTGACAATCATCACAAGAGGTGCCACACTGCAAAGGGGACCTCAAGGAATTTGATTCCCAAAGGTCACCCAGAACTCCCAGGTAGGTTAGCTGCTTTTCTAGTCGCTTTATTGACTTCACCATACCACATCTTGTATTTTACTCAATTTGATTTTTGGCGCCCATTTAACAAGTTGGGAAGGTTTTACTGTATTTGTAAAATGCTATGACTTTAATAGGAATATATGTTCCTGAACAGAAATCATACAAAGCAGGCACACACGTACACACATGTACAGTTATTTCACAGCTAACTTTGACCTTCTTACATCATGATGTTCCACTTTTGAATAAACTGGATGAACTTGGGAAAAAATTTTTTAGACCTCTGACTTCTTTCCAGTCAATGAGTTTTAACAGATAATTCATGTGGAATTTAAAAGTTCAAAACTAAACTCATTTTGAACTTTTCTTTGAAAATGAACTTACATGTGTGAAATAATAATGCACTAAATATTCTACTTAATTAGTGAGCAGTTAAAGAACTCAAACTTATTTATACTCTATAATTTGTATTCCACTGTATTAGTAAACTTTTAAAGATTATTTAAACTCCATTATTTGTTTGTACAGCCCAATCTGGACACAGTATTTCCTGTTGCACTTAATTTAGTTTTATCAAAATGCATTAATAAAACATGAGGGGAAAATCCCTGAAAAAGTTACGGATAACAGGATAGAATCCTTTGGGAATCCCTTTACTCACCCAATTTAAATTGTTAACTTCATGTGTGGACGAATAAACTTAAAACTTTATAGCATTCTTAAACCCTAATCATCTTTATAGGCTAGAAAGTGTCTTTAATAATGCAACACACAGTTCTTTAGATTTGACTGGGTTTACTGGCACTTTAGTGTTGTGTCTTGAGGAAATGGGTCTTGAACTTTTCATGATGACATTGTTTTAATAAATTTTTAAAGAGTGGGGACATCTGAGTTCCCTTAGTCTGAACTCCAGCAAAAGCCATACCAGGCATGTGCAGTTCTTACAGCCGTCTGTCCACGACTCGAATTCTCGGTAGGTGGTTCCCTTCATGGTGCAAGTCCTTTCACAATAGCACTGGTCCAATCTATTCATTCGCTGTTCGGCTCGAGACAGCTGTGGCACAAAGGAAGGGGTTCATATTGTTCACCATTCCAGCAATGCAGAAAGGCAAAATACTCCAACAGGCATCTGACTGTTTTTCAGGTGAATAGCTGTAATGATGGCTGTGTCCATCAACTATTTATTATAAATATACGTAAGCCTTTATTTTTTTCATTTTATTCTTTTCCATTGTGATCTATTACAGGATATTGAATATAGTTTCCTGTGCTATACAGTAGGCCCTTATTGTTTATCCACTCTATATATAATAGTTTGCATCTGCTAATCCCAAACTCCCAATCCATCCCTCCCTCACCCACCTCCCCCTTGGCAACCACAAGTCTGTTCTCTATGTGTGTGAGTCTTTTTCTGTTTCATAGGTAAGTTCATTTGTGTCATATTTTAGATTCTACATATAAATGATATCGTATGGTATTTGTCTTTCTCTTTCTGACTTACTTAATTAGTATGATAATCTCTAGGTCCACCCATGTTGCTGCAAATGACTTAAGCCTTTAATTTAAAAGAAAGGATTTTTTCCCCTCTTCTTTTTGTAGTAAACTTGTCCCCTGCCTTTGGGGGGAAAAAAGCAGGATTTATATGATGCAAAAGAAGGCTAAGTCAAAATAGCATCATCCACAATGCAGAGAAGCATTTTCCATTTTTAAAAATGTTTAATTTCATGACTATGTTTGCTCGAGTGCAAACATAAATTTTAGAATATATATTGGGTCAGAAACAAATCACTGATATACAACACAACTTTCAGGTCATAAGTAACTGCTATGCAACATGACAACAGCCTGGTGAAACTATAGGTAAACTTGATACAGGCTTAAGACAGCCAATATTCTTACAACTGTAACAGAGTGGTAGAAAGATTTTGTGGGACCATTTCCTTGACATAATTCTAGTGCTCATATTCTTTACAATGTCCTCTGGGCTCCTTCCTTGCAAAGAAAAACTAAATAATAATAAAAACTAAATTAAACAATAAATCCTACTGTCGTAATAAGCAGGGGAGTAATCTGCCTCATTCTTGATTTACTGAATCATTTGTTATACAGATGGCAAGGGTTTGAATATTTATAAGCCCCTTTCTTGAGCAGGGATTTCAGTTCAGTCCTGGTACATGGTAGGGTATAAGAAAAGTCTCAAAGGTGAACAACTGTGGTTATAAAAGGAATTGTAAGGAACCTCAAGGATTTTTGAGCTCCCCCAGACTCTATTTCTAAGGAGCTTTTACCTTGGCTGATGTTTTGGCTAAAATGTCCTGCAGCTCCATGATTTTCTGCACGAGTCCATGAAAGTCATTGCAAGTTGGACAGGCTAGAATTACAAACACCACATTGGTCAAGTTATATTTATAAGGAGTTCAATCTGGTTAAGTCTATGCTGACAACTAATATATGAGAACTCCAATTTCAAACTGACATTTTGGACAAAACTAAGCAAGAAGCATACTTTTCATTACACGGTGCAAGAACTAATGGACTTACTGCGATTAAGATCTGGGCACTGAGCAATAAATCCTTGGGGCATGACAAGTAATTGCACGTCTTGCATTATACCCTGTGTGAGAAAAAATTTTGAAAAAGACGTATTACTTTCATCTACCCAAATTATGTTCAACAGTCAAGTTCATGAAGGGAAACATTACAGGATAGACTCACCAAAATCCCTGAATAAAATCTTTTTGAATACATTGCTTTGACTTCAAACCAAAGGGAAAGAAAAAATCAGGCAGGCAAAATAGATGATTACCTACGTACTTTCTTATTGATAATATTTTCAAAGCCTTAAGATTAAATGTCAAGATATAATTAAGAGGCAATAGTATGTGTTTGGGGAAGTTATTTTTAGTTAGCCACTGAAGAAAGGCTTGAAAATGACCTTTAAAAATCAACCTGAAAATCACTTTGGGTTTCAACAACAGTGAAACTGATACCAGTTTTAAGTTAACTGCAATCATCAAACAGAAAACAAGAGAAAAGCTAAGTCACAAGAGCAATGTTTATTTGAGCATTTCTTGTTTCTCGGTTGGATATTTTAAAGTGAATTTCTCAATTTAAAAAGGACAAGAGATTTATTAAACAGCTACAGCAAGACTTAGTGATGAGTCCTTAGGAGTACAGAAAGTTTAGCCTAAAATTTTTTAAAATGCCAACTGGAAATGACCCATTTTATACAGAAGGTCACATCACATGTTTACATGTGAAGTTTACATGCATCCTTCGGCATTAAGATATAATTAGCTTCCAGCTTATAAGGCTCTTAAAGCAATGGCCAAATGGTAGCTCAGAAATGACTTCATCAGACACACTCCAGCTGTCCCTTTCATTCACCACCCCTCTCTCTTCCTTCAACATCTTTATATATTTTCTTTAAGTAATATTTCACTTTATCCCTTTGAAAAATGGAAATAGAACATTTAATGACAGAGGTGACATACCAATGTATTATTAAGACAATTTTGAATGTACCTACAAAGATTTACCAGTCAAATCCTGGCCTATATATCTTCTACATATTTAATCTCATTAGTAGCATGGTACAAAAACAGTGTCAGTGTAAATGATAAATATTTAAGTATACTATGTGGCAATTGCTGGATCTGCTGTTTGCTTGGGGTTTGGATCAGGGAAGCAACTTGTATACAACAAAATCCTATCACTTGGTAGCAGCAACATGAAAGCAAAGCTACCATGTAGAGTTCTATAGTTTGTGCACTGCCCAAATCTAGTGAGCACCATTTACAGTCTACAGTAAAAATTATGGCCCCTAGAGTAGTACACATAACAGACGTGTGAGAAGGTTTCTGACAGGACATCTGGGCTCCAAGGGGAAGAGTGCCATGATTAAATAGAGGAGAGACTTGGCACCTGTAGCACAAATTTGCTATCCCTTATGTGGGAAAAGAGCACTGATTTTTCAGGACTCACAAGCATGGGATCAATTCCCCATGACTGGCTTTGGATAAGTTGTTTAACCTCTCTGAACAGGTTTATGCATATGTAAAAGAGATTTTAAAAAAATATAAAAGGCCCTGCACCAAGGCTAGCAAGACTAGGATTCGATGAAATAACATATTCAAAGCACTTGGTTTCCAGGTGGCAGTTTAAGTAAGTTTTAAAAATACCTTTTCCGGGAATACAAACCTTTCTTTGAACACAATTTTAAAGTTACTGGTACCTACTCTAGCTAGAACTCCATGAGTTAGACACATCACCTATCATTCTTTCATTTAACAACCATCGGTCGATCCTCTTCTGTATGACAGGCGGTGTCAGAGTCATTGGGGGGAAAATGATTACACTATGGGCTTGTAGTCAAGCAATTTTCTGGACTTTATTTCCTCAGCCTTAAAATACTGAAAGTTAAATGGTATGTCTTTTAGATCCCATGATGCAATTCCATGGAGTGTGTCTCTAAATAGACAATAAGAAAAAGATATAAATTATAACTGCTTTCTAGCTTTGATGGATTTGTGCATATATATGTATTCCTTTCTCACTTTCAGAAGTACAAAGAGACCATGAATAATGAATATTGAAAAGTTTTAATCCTCTATTATTAACACCCCTATAAAAGTATCATCAAAGGTTATATTTCAAAGGTAGAGAGTTTATTTGTATATTAACATTTTAGATTTTTATTACTTTGAGTGCCTGATTTCAAGAAGATGTTAACTGCCCTGATTGAGCCTTGTGATTGTCTCTGTTATGTCTAAAGTTCAAACTCATTCAGGAAAAAAAAGAGAAAATAGTGCTGACCGGCTAAATTAAACACCGGTGTAAAAAAAAAAACTAAAACAGAAATAGACACAAATAGAAAAAAAACTATACACATCAAATTATTTTGCTTTACACCATAAAAAGCAAAACGTACTTTTCCGAATTCATTAAAAAGCATTTATATTTACACTTTACGCTCAGAGTTTAGTCAGGAGATACCTTAAAATATCCGTGTGCATTATTTCTCTGTCCCAGCCAAAATGATGTGCCCACAGGCAAGTCTGTGGAAGGCTTTTCCACGACTCTTTCATATATTCTGCAAAGAAGCATCAGGTAAGTAATGTGCATTAACCATCGTTTCTTAGAATCTTCCATTACCTGAACTGAGAACATTTCACTCACTTATTGCAGTCGACGTGTAAAATCAAGTGGGAGGCACTGATGGCTAAGGAGAGCTTGTGCCACTTATCATCAGCCAAAATGTAGGGAAACACTTCTGTGTGAGGATGGTGGCTGCCGGAGCGGTAGTGCAGTCTGACTTCATTCCCATGGCCGTTGCTTTCCAGTTCCAGGTACCTGCACAGGGAAGAAGAACCACACGAGGCCCATTGAAAATAAAGCTCAAAAATGATGTACATGACCTCTGTCTCCAGAAAGATGGACTAGACATACTTTTCCTATTCCTCCCAGTAAGTACAACTAAACAGTATATTATAAAACAAACAATAAGAGTCTGAAAGATGGAGAAAAGTTTTTAAAATGCAAGGGCACTCAGGGCCCGAGTAACAACAGAATGGTGAGTGAAGTGGGTTTTCTTTTTGCCTCATATATGCCAGTCTTGGAGCTGGAGAAGCCAGCAACCTGGAAATACCAATGGATGCAGACAGAACAATTCCCCTCAAAAGCCTGCTCACTCCAGCTAAAGTACCAAAAAAGGAGAAGCCCAGAAAGGCAAAAACTTTTAGAGAACAACCACTCTATTCCAGCCAAGCACCACAGGAAAAACTGTGATTCCATCCCCAAACATGTCAGCAAAGGCTAAGTGGGGAGTCTAGATTTCCACTCTCTTGAGGCAGAAATCAGGTACCCAACACCTCTGCCAGGGTGGTGCCAGCAAAGGCCAACTAGAGAGCCAAGAATTGTAACCCTGTCAGCCAGTAATGAGATGAACGATGGCATCAGTGGAGACCATGTTCCATCCCTAGTAACAAAGCACACTGCCTTCTCAGAGGAGGCCTAGTGGAGAGTCAGAACTTTCACCATCACCCTGCAGTAATGACACCATCCCTACCAGAGTGTCTGGTAGAGACTGTGTGGGCAGTTGGAACTTCCACCCCCTCACCCAGAAATAGTAAAAGTTCTCACTTAATTGTCAACTGAAGGCCTAGTAGGGAACATGGATTTCTAGTTCCACCTGGAAATAACAAGATGACACCCCCTCATCCTCTGCCAGTGCATTGTCAGAGAAAGTCACATAAAATATGGAGTTTAAATGAGATCCAAGTCTTAGAACATCATACAAATATATCCATGTTTCAAACCAAGTCTCAAAACATTATACAAAAATATCCAAGTTTCAATCAAAAATCAAACACCATACCAAGAATCAGAAAGATCTCAAATATAATGAAAAAAGACAATCAATAGATATCAACATCACAAGATGACAGAGATGTGAAAATTACCTGACAAAGATTTTAAAGAAGCATTGATTAAAATGAGCAATTACAAACATATTTGAACACACTTGAAACAAATGAAAAAAAGTTAGAGGCTGAGATTGGTTCAAGATGGTGGAGTACAAGGATGTGTTCTCCTTCTTGCAAGAGCACTGGAATCACAACTAACTGCTAAACAATCATCAACAGGAAGACACTGGAACTCACCAAAAAAGATACCCCACATCCAAAGATAAAGGAGAAGCCACAATGAGATGGTAGGAGGGGCACAAGCACAATAAAATCAAATCCCATAATGGCCAGATGGGTGACTCACAAACTGGAGAACACTTATACCACTGAACTCCACCCACTGGAGTGAAGGTTCTGAGCCCCACATCAGGCTTCCCAACCTGGGGGTCCAGCAATGGGAGGAGGAACTCCGAGAGAATCAGACTTTGAAGGATAGCAGGATTTGATGGCAGGGCTTCGACAGGACTGGAGGAAACAAAGACTCCACTCTTGGAGGGCACACACAAAGTAGTGTGCACATCAGGACCCAGGGTAAGAAGCAGTGACCCCACAGGAGACTGGACCAGAACTACCTGCTAGTGTTGGAGGTTCTCCTGCAGAGGTGGGGGTGGCGCTGTCCCACTGTAAGGACAAGGACACTGGCAGCAGAAGTTCTGGAAAGTACTCCTTGGCGTGAGCCCTCCCAGAATCTGCCATTACCCCCACCAAAGAGCCCGGGTAGTCTCCAGTGTTGGGTTGCCTCAGGCCAAACAACCAACAGGGAGGGAACCCAGCCCCACCCATCAGCACACATGTGGATTAAAGTTTTACTGAACTCTGCCACCAGAGCAACACCCAGCTCTACCTACCACCAGTCCCTCCTATCGGGAAGCTTGCACAAGCCTCTTAGATAGTCTCATCCACCAGAGGGCAGACAGCAGAATCAAGAAGGACTACAATCCTACAGCCTGTAGAACAAAAACCACATTCACAGAAAGATAGACAAGATGAAAAGGCAGAGGGCTATATACCAGATGAAGGAACAAGATAAAACCACAGGAAAACAACTAAATGAAGTGGAGATAGGCAACCTTCCAGAAAAAGAATTCAGAATAATGATAGTGAAGATGACCCAGGACCTCGGAATAAGAATGGAGGCAAAGATCGAGAAGATGCAAGAAATGTTTAACAAAGACCTAGAAGAATTAAAGAACAAACAAACAGAGATGAACAATACAGTAACTGAAATGAAAAACACACTAGAAGGACTAGAAGGAATCAATAGCAGAATAACTGAGGCAGAAGAACGGATAAATGACCTGGAAGACAGAATGGTGGAATTCACTGCTGTGGAACTGAATAAAGAAAAAGGAATGAAAAGAAATGAAGACAGCCTAAGAGACCCCTGGGACACCATGAAATGCAACAACATTCGTATTACAGGGGTCCCAGGGGAGAAGGGAGAGAGAAAGGACCAGAGAAAATATTTGAAGAGATTATAGTCAAAAACTTCCCTAACATGGGAAAGGAAATAGTCACCCAAGTCCAGGAAACACAGAGAGTCCCAAGCAGGATGAACCCAAGGAGAAACACGCCGAGACACATAGTAATCAAACTGACAAAAATTAAAGAAAAATAAAAATTATTGACAGCAACAAGGGAAAACGACAAATATCATACTAGAGAACGCCCATAAGGTTAACATCTGATTTCTCAGCAGAAGCTCTACAAGCCACAAGGGGGTGGCATAATGTATTTAAAGTGATGAAAGGGAAAAACGTACAACCAACATTACTCTACCCAGCAAGTATCTCATTCAGCATTGATGGAGAAATCAAAAGCTTTACAGACAAGCAAAAGCTAAGAGAATTCAGCACCAACAAACCAGCTTTACAACAAATGCTAAAGGAACTTCTCTAAGTGAGAAACACAAGAGAAGAAAAGGACCTACAAAAACAAACCCATAACAATTAAGAAAATGGTAATAGGAACATACATATCAATAATTACCTTAAACGTTAATGGATTAAATGCTCCAACCAGAAGACACAGGCTCACTGAATGGATACAAAAACAAGACCCACATATATGCTGTCTACAACAGACCCACTTCAGACCTAGGGACACATACAGACTGAAAGTGAGGGGATGGAAAAAGATATTCCATGGAAATTCAAATCAAAATAAAGCTGGAGAAGCAGTACTCATAACAGATAAAGTAGACTTTAAAATAAAGAATGTTACAAGAGACAAGGGAGGACACTACATAATGTCCAAAAAGAAGATATAACAATTGTAAATATATATACACCCAACATAGGAGCACCTCAATACATAAGGCAACTGCTAACAGCTATAAAAGAGGAAGTCGAAGTAACACAATAATAGTGGGGGACTTTAACACCTCACTTACAACAATGGACAGATCATCCAAACAGAAAATTAATAAGGACACACAAGCTTTAAATGACACAATAGACCAGATAGATTTAATTGATATTTATAGGACATTCCATCCAAAAACAGCAGATTACACTTTCTTCTCAAGTGCACATGGAACATTCTCCAGGATAGATCACATCTTGGGTCACAAATCAAGCCTTAGTAAATTTAAGAAGATTGAAATCATATCAAGCATCTTTTCTGACCACAATGCTATGAGATTAGAAATGAATTACAGGGAAAAAATGTAAAAAACACAAACACATGGAGGTTATTTTATACGTTACTAAATAACCAAGAGATAACTGAAGAAATCAGAGAGGAAATCAAAAAATACCTAGAGACAAATGACAATGAACACAAGACAATCCAAAACCTATGGAATGCAGCAAAAGCAGTTCTAAGATGGAAGTTTATAGCACTACAAGCCTACCTCAAGAAACAAGAAAAATCTCAAATAAACAATCTAACCTTACACCTAAAGGAACTAGAGAAAGAAGAACAAACAAAACCCAAAGCTAGTAGAAGGAAAGAAATCATAAAGATCAGAGCAGAAATAAATGAAATAGAAACAAAGAAAACAACACCAAAGATCAATAAAACTAAAAGCTGGTTCTTGAGAAGATAAACAAAATTGATAAACCATTAGCCAGACTCATCAAGAAAAAGAGAGAGAGGACTAAAATCAATAAAATTAGAAATGAAAAAGGAGAAGTTACAACAGACACCACAGAAATACAAAGCATCCTAAGAGAATACTACAAGCAACTCTATGCTAATAAAATGGACAACCTGGAAGAAATGGACAAATTCTTAGAAAGGTATAACCTTCCAAGACTGAACCAGCAAGAAATAGAAAATATGAACAGACCAATCACAAGTAATGAAATGGAAACTGTGATTAAAAATCTTCCAACAAACAACAGTCCAGGACCAGATGGCTTCACAAGTGAAATCTATCAAACATTTAGAGAAGAGCTAACACCCATCCTTCTCAAACTCTTCCAAAAAATTGCAGAGGAAGGAACACTCCCAAACTCATTCTATGAGGCCACCATCACCCTGATACCAAAACCAGACAAAAATACTACAAAAAAAAGAAAATTACAGACCAATATCACTGATGAATATAGTTGCAAAAATCCTCAAGAAAATACTAGCAAACAATCCAACAACACATTAAAAGGATCATACACCATGATCAAGTGGGATTTATCTCAGGGATGCAAGGATTCTTCAATATATGCAAATCAATCAATGTGATACACCATATTAACAAACTGAAGAATAAAAACCATATGATCTTCTCAATAGATGGAGAAAAAGCTTTTCACAAAATTCAATGCCCATTTATGATAAAAACTCTCCAGAAAGTGGGCATAGAGGGAACCTACCTCAACATAATAAAGACCGTATATGACAAACCCACAGCAAACATCATTCTCAAAGGTGAAAAACTGAAAGCATTTCCTCTAAGATCAGGAACAAGACAGGACATCTACTCTCGCCACTATTATTCAACATAATTTTGGAAGTCCTAGCCATGGCAATCAGAGATGAAAAAGAAGTAAATGGAATACAAATTGGAAAAGAAGAAGTAAAACTGTCACTGTTTGCAGATGACATGATATTATACATAGAGAATCCTAAACATGCCACCAGAAAAGTACTAGAGCTAATCAATGAATTTGGTAAAGTTGGAGGCTACAAAATTAATGCACAGTAATCTCTTGCTTTCCTATACACTAACAACAAAAGATCAGAAAGAGAAATTAAGGAAACACTCCCAATTACCATTGCAACAAAAAGAATAAAATACCTAGGAATAAACCTACCTAGGGAGACAAAAGACCTGTATGCAGAAAACTATAAGACACTGATGAAAGAAATCAAAGATGACACAAACAGATGAAGAGATATACCATGTTCTTGGTTTGGAAGAATCAATATTGTGAAGATGACTATACTACACAAAGCAATATACAGATTCAATGCAATCCCTATCAAATTACCAATGGCATTTTTTACAGAACTAGAACAAATCATCTTAAAATTTGTATGGAGACACAAAAGACCCTGAATAGCCAAAGCAGTCTTGAGGGAAAAAAAGGGAATCAGACCCCCTGACTTCAGACTATACTACAAAGCTACAGTAGTCAAGACAATATGATACTGGCACAAAAACAGAAATATAGTTCAATGGAACAGGATAGAAAACCCAGAGATAAACCCACACACCTATTGTCAACTAATCTATGACAAAGGAGGCAAGGATATACAATGGAGTAAAGACAGTCTCTTCAATAAGTGGTGCTGGGAAAACTGGACAGCTACTTGGAAAAGAATGCAATTAGAACACTCCCTAACACCATACAGAAAAATAAACTCAAAATGGATTATAGACCTAAATGCAATACCGGACACTATAAAACTCTTAGAGGAAAACATAGGAAGAACACTCTTTGACATAAATCACAGCAAGATCTTTTTTGACCCATCTCCTAGAGTAATGAAAATAAAAACAAAAATAAACAAATGGGACCTAATTAAACTTTATACCTTTTGCACAGCAAAGGAAACCATAAGACGAAAGGACAACCCTCAGAATGGGAGAAAATACTTGCAAACAAATAAACAGACAAAGGATTAATCTCCAAAATATATAAACAGCTCATGCAGCTCAATATTAAAAGAACAAACAACCCAATGAGAAAATGGGCAGAAGACCTAAATAGACATTTCTCCAAAGAAGACATACAGATGGCCAAGAAGCACATGAAAATCTGCTCAACATTACTAATTATTAGAGAAATGCAAATCAAAACTACAATGAGGTATCACCTCACACCAGTCAGAATGGACATCATCAGAAAATCTACAAGCAACAAATGCTGGAGAGGATGTGGAGAAAAGGGAACCCTCTTGCACTCTTGGTGGGAATGTAAATTGATACAGCCACTATGGAGAACAGTATGGAGGTTCCTTAAAAAACTATAAATAGAATTACCATATGATCCAGCAATCCCACTGCTGGGCATATACCCAGAGAAAACCATAATTCAAAAAGACACATGCACCCCAATGTTCACTGCAGCACTATTTACAATAACCAGGTCATGGAAGCAACCTAAATGCCCACTGACAGACCAATGGATAAAGAAGTTGTGGTACATATATACAATGGAATATTACTCAGCCATAAAAAGGAACGAAATTGGGTCATTTGTAGAGACGTGGATGGATCTAGAGACTGTCATACAGAGTGAAGTAAGTCAGAAAGAGAAAAACAAATACCGTATATTAATGCATATATGTGGAACCTAGAGAAATGGTACAGATGAACGGGTTTGCAGGGCAAAAATAGAGACACAGATATAGAGAACAAACGTATGGACACCAAGAGGAGAAAGTGGCTGGGGGGGTGGTGGTGTCATGAACTGGGAGATTGGGATTGACATATATACACTAATATGTATAAAATGGATAACTAATAAGAACCTGCTGTATAAAAAAATAAATAAAATAAAATTCAAAAATTAAAAAAAAAAGTTAGAAACCTCAGCAAAGAAATAGAAGGACCAAATAAATAAAGAAGAACCAAATGGAAATTTTAAAACTGAAAAATACAATAACTGAAATAAAAAGCTCAACAGCAAAATGGAGGGGACCAAAAAAGAGTCAGTTAACTAGAAGACAGAACAAAAATTGTTCAATTTGAACAGTAGAGACAAAACAGACTGAAAGAAAATGAACAGTCTCAGAGCCCTGGGAGATTATAACAAAAGTTCTAACATTTTTATAATCAGAGCCCATAAAAGAGGAGAAAGAGGGTGAACTAAAAAAGTACTTGAAGAAATAATGGCTGTAAGCTCCCCAAATCTGGTCAGAGACATAAACTCACAGATTCAAGAATCTGTGCAAACCCCAAACAAGACAAACTCAAAGAAATACTGATCATAATGAAACTTCTGAAAACGAAGAATAAAGAAAAAAATATTGAAAGCAGTGAGAAAAAAAATTGACACATTATGTATAGGAAAAAACAATTCGAATGGTAGTGAATTCCCCAGAAGAAACAATGAAAGCCAGAAGGAAGTGGAAAAATATTTTTGATGTGATGAAAGAAAAAGCTATCAGGCCAGAATCCTATACCCAGCGAAAATATCCTTCAGAGATGAAGAAATCAAGGCATTCTTAAATTAAGAAAAACAAGGATAATTTGAACCAAGTTTTAAACTTAGATATGTTATGTTTAAAGTACCTAATGAGCATTCAAGAGGACATGTAGAGAGGTCAGCTAGATCTAGCAGTCTGAGATGGAGAGAGGTCCGTTATGGAAATAGGACTTGGGAGTCATAGACATAGAGATTGTATTGAAAGCCATGAAGGCATAGGGATTACCCAGGGAATTATTATTTTTTTTTAAACATCTTTATTGAAGTATAATTGTGTTACAATGGTGTGTTAGCTTCTGCTTTATAACAAAGTGAATCAGTTATACATATACAATATGTTCCCATTTCTCTTCCCTCTTGCATCTCCCTCCCTCCCACCCTCCCCATCCCACCCCTCTAGGTGGTCACAAAGCACCAAGCTGATCTCCCTGTGCTATGCGGCTGCTTCCCACTAGTTATCTATTTTACATTTGGTAGTGTATATATGTCCATGACACTCTCTCACCCTGTCACATCTCACCTCACCCCCTACCCATATCCTCAAGTCCATTCTCTAGTAGGTCTGTGTCTTTATTCCCGTCTTGCCACTAGGTTCTTCATGGCCTTTTTTTTTTTTTTCCTTAGGTTCCGTATATATGTGTTAGCATACTGTATTTGTTTTTCTCTTTCTGACTTACTTCACTCTGTATGACAGTCTCTAACTCCATCCACCTCATTACAAATACCTCCATTTCATTTCTTTTTATGGCTGAGTAATATTCCATTGTATATATGTGCCACATCTTCTTTATCCATTCATCTGTCGATGGACATTTAGGTTGCTTCCATGTCCTGGCTATTGTAAATAGAGCTGCAATGAACATTTTGGTACATGACTCTTTTTGACCTATGGTTTTCTCAGGGTATATGCCCAGTAGTGAGATTGCTGGGTCGTATGGTAGTTCTATTGGTAGTTTTTTAAGGAACCTCCATACTGTTCTCCATAGTGGCTGTATCAATTTACATTCCCACCAACAGTGCAAGAGTGTTCCCTTTCCTCCACACCCTCTCCAGCATTTATTGTTTCTAGATTTTCTGATGATGGCCATTCTGACCGGTGTGAGATGATATCTCATTGTAGTTTTGATTTGCATTTCTCTAATGATTAATGATGTTGAGCATACTTTCATGTGTGTGTAGCCCATCTGTATATCTTCTTTGGAGAAATGTCTATTTAGGTCTTCTGCCCATTTTTGGATTGGGTTGTTCGTTTTTTTGTTATTGAGCTGCATGAGCTGCTTGTAAATCTTGGAGATTAATCCTTTGTCAGTTGCTTCATTTGCAAATATTTTCTCCCATTCTGATGGTTGTCTTTTGGTCTTGTTTATGGTTTCCTTTGCTGTGCAAAAGCTTTTAAGTTTCATTAGGTCCCATTTGTTTATTTGTGTTCTTATTTCCATTTCTCTGGGAGCTGGGTCAAAAAGAATCTTACTGTGATGTATGTCATAGAGTGTTCTGCCTATGTTTTCCTCTAAGAGTTTGATAGTGTCTGCCCTTACACTTAGGTCTTTAATCCATTTTGAGTTTATTTTTGTGCATGGTGTCAGGGAGTGTTCTAATTTCATACTTTTACATGTACCTGTCCAATTTTCCCAGCACCACTTATTGAAGAGGCTGTCTTTTCTCCACTGTATATGCTTGCCTCCTTTATCAAAGATAAGGTGACCATATCTGTGTGGGTTTATCTCTGGGCTTTCTATCCTGTTCCATTGATCTATATTTCTGTTTTTGTGCCAGTACCAAACTGTCTTGATTACTGAAGCTTTGTAATAGAGTCTGAAGTCAGGGAGCCTGATTCCCCCAGCTCCATTTTTTGTTCTCAAGATTGCTTTGGCTATTCAGGGTCTTTTGTGTTTCCATACAAATTGTGAAATTTTTTGTTCTAGTTCTGTGAAAAATGCCAGTGGCAGTTTGATAGGGATTGCATTGAATCTGTAGATTGCTTTGGGTAGTAGAGTCATTTTCACAATGTTGATTCTTCCAATCCAGGAACATGGTATATCTCTCCATCTATTTGTATCATCTTTAATTTCTTTCATCAGTGTCTTATAATTTTCTGCATACAGGTCTTTTATCTCCTTAGGTAGGTTTATTCCTAGATATTTTATTCTTTTTGTTGCAATGGTAAACGGGAGTGTTTTCTTAATTTCACTTTCAGATTTTTCGTCATTAGTGTATAGAAATGCAAGACATTTCTGTGCATTAATTTTGTATCCTGCTACTTTACCAAATTCATTGATTAGCTCTAGGAGTTTTCTGGTAGCATCTTTAGGATTCTCTATGTATAGTATCATGTCATCTGCAAATAGTGACAGCTTTACTTCTTCTTTTCCGATTTGGATTCCTTTTATTTCTTTCTCTTCTCTGATTGCTGTGGCTAACACTTCCAAAGCTACGTTGAATAATAGTGGTGAGAGTGGGCAACCTTGTGTTGTTCCTGATCTTAGTGGAAATGGTTTCAGTTTTTCACCATTGAGGACAATGTTGGCTGTGGGTTTGTCATATATGGCCTTTATTATGTTGAGGAAAGTTCCCTCTATGCCTACTTTCTGCAGGGCTTTTATCATAAATGGGTGTTGAATTTTGTCGAAAGCTTTCTCTGCATCTATTGAGATGATCATATGGTTTTTCTCCTGCAATTTGTTAATATGGTGTATCACATTGATTGATTTGCGTATGTTGAAGAATCCTTGCATTCCTGGGATAAACCCCACTTGATCATGGTGTATGATCCTTTTAATGTGCTGTTGGATTCTGTTTGCTAGTATTTTGTTGAGGATTTTTGCATCTATGTTCATCAGTGATATTGGCCTGTAGTTTTCTTTCTTTGTGACATCTTTGTCTGGTTTTGGTATCAGGGTGATGGTGGCCTCGTAGAATGAGTTGGGGAGTGTTCCTCCCTCTGCAATATTTTGGAAGAGTTTGAGAAGGATAGGTGTTAGCTCTTCTCTAAATGTTTGATAGAATTCGCCTGTGAAGCCATCTGGTCCTGGGCTTTTGTTTGTTGGAAGGTTTTTAATCACAGTTTCAATTTCAGTGCTTGTGATTGGTCTGTTCATATTTTCTATTTCTTCCTGGTTCAGTCTCGGCAGTTTGTGCATTTCTAAGAATCTGTCCATTTCTTCCAGGTTGTCCATTTTATTGGCATAGAGTTGCTTGTAGTAATCTCTCATGGTCTTTTGTATTTCTGCAGTGTCAGTGGTTACTTCTCCTTTTTCATTTCTAATTCTATTGATTTGAACCTTCTCCCTTTTTCTCTTGATGAGTCTGGCTAATGGTTTATCAATTTTATTTATCTTCTCAAAGAACCAGCTTTTAGTTTCATTGATTTTTGCTATTGTTTCCTTCATTTCTTTTTCATTTATTTCTGATCTGATCTTTATGATTTCTTTCCTTCTGCTGGCTTTGGGGTTTTTTTGTTCTTCTTACGCTAATTGCTTTAGGTGCAAGGTTAGGTTGTTTATTCGAGATGTTTCCTGTTTCTTGAGGTAGGCTTGTATTGCTATAAACTTCCCTCTTAGCACCGCTTTTGCTGCGTCCCATAGGTTTTGGGTCGTCGTATCTCCATTGTCATTTGTTTCTAGGTATTTTTTGATTTCCCCTTTGATTTCTTCAGTGATCACTTCGTTATTAAGTAGTGTATTGTGTAGCCTCCATGTGTTTGTATTTTTTACAGATCTTTTCCTGTAATTGATATCTAGTCTCATAGCGTTGTGGTTGGAAAAGATACTTGATACGATTTCAATTTTCTTAAATTTACCAAGGCTTGATTTCTGACCCAAGATATGATCTATCCTGGAGAATGTTCCATGAGCACTTGAGAAAAATGTGTATTCTGTTGTTTTGGGGTGGAATGTCCTATAAATATCAATTAAGTCCATCTTGTTTAATGTATCATTTAAAGCTTGTGTTTCCTTATTTATTTTCATTTTGGATGATCTGTCCATTGGTGAAAGTGGGGTGTTAAAGTCCCCTACTATGATTGTGTTGCTGTCGATTTCCCCTTTTATGGCTGTTAGTATTTGCCTTATGTATTGAGGTGCTCCTATTTTGGGTGCATAAATATTTACAATTGTTATACCTTCCTCTTGGATCGATCCTTTGATCATTATATAGTGTCCTTCTTTGTCTCTTGTAATAGTCTTTATTTTAAAGTCTATTTTGTCTGATATGAGAATTGTTACTCCAGCTTTCTTTTGATTTCCATTTGCATGGAATATCTTTTTCCATCCCCTCACTTTCAGTCTGTATGTGTCTCTAGGTGTGAAGTGGGTCTCTTGTAGACAGCATATATATGGGTCTTGTTTTTGTATCCATTCAGCCAGCCTGTGTCTTTTGGTGGGAGCATTTAATCCATTTACATTCAAGGTAATAATCGATATGTATGTTCCTATTCCCATTTTCTTAAATGTTTTGGGTTTGTTATTGTAGGTGTTTTCCTTCTCTTGTGTTTCTTGCCTAGAGAAGTTCCTTTAGCATTTGTTGTAAAGCTGGTTTGGTGGTGCTGAACTCTCTCAGCTTTTGCTTGTCTGTAAAGGTTTTAATTTCTCCATCACATCTGAATGAGATCCTTGCTGGGTAGAGTAATCTTGGTTGTAGGTTTTTCTCCTTCATCACTTTAAGTATATCTTGCCACTCCCTTCTGGCTTCCAGAGTTTCTGCTGAAAGATCAGATGTTAACCTTATGGGGATTCCCTTGTGTGTTATTTGTTGTTTTTCCCTTGCTGCTTTTAATATGTTTTCCTTATATTTAATTTTTGACAATTTGATTAATATGTGTCTTGGCGTGTTTCTCCTTGGGTTTATCCTGTATGGGACTCTCTGTGCTTCCAGGACTTGATTAACTATTTCCTTTCCCATATTAGGGAAGTTTTCAACTATAATCTCTTCAAATATTTTCTCAGTCCCTTTCTTTTTCTCTTCTTCTTCTGGGACCCCTATAATTCGAATGTTGGTGCGTTTAATATTGTCCCAGAGGTCTCTGAGACTGTCCTCAGTTCTTTTCATTCTTTTTTCTTTATCCTGCTCTGCAGTAGTTATTTCCAGCATTTTATCTTCCAGGTCACTTATCCTTTCTTCTGCCTCAGTTATTCTGCTATTGATCCCATCTAGAGTATTTTTAATTTCATTTATTGTGTTTTTCATCGTTGCTTGGTTCCTCTTTAGTTCTTCTACGTCCTTGTTAAATGTTTCTTGCATTTTGTCTATTCTATTTCCCAGATTTTGGATCATCCTTACTATCATTATTCTGAATTCTTTTTCAGGTAGACTACCTATTTCCTCTTCATTTGTTAAGTCTGGTGTGTTTTGACCCTGCTCCTTCATCTGCTGTGTGTTTTTCTGTCGTCTCATTTTGCTTATCTTACTGTGTTTGGGGTCTCCTTTTCACAGGCTGCAGGTTCATAGTTCCCATTGTTTTTGGTATCTGTCCCCAGTGGCTAAGGTTGGTTCAGTGGGTTGTGTAGGCTTCCTGGTGGAGGGAACTAGTGCCTACCCAGGGAATTATTATAGGTGAAATGACACATTAACATTTTGAGGAGGAACTAGCAAATGAAACCAAAGGCCAATGAGAGTAGAGGAGAAAACAGTGATTGTGGTGTCACTGTCACTAAAAAAAAATCTGATAAAATACCAACTATCCACTCATAGGGGAATTATACCTCCATATTCTGGAACACTGTGCCACTCTCTGAAAGCATGAGGTTCTGACTTGAAATAATGCCATAGTTAATTATCAATATTAAAATAAAAAAAGCTCTATAGAATCCCATTTAGTTTGAGAAAACTGTGTGTGTGTGTGTGTGTGTGTGTGTGTGTGTGTGTGTGTGTGTTTAGAGAAAAAAAGATCAAGAAGGATATATGCCAAAATGTTAACAGTAGTTACCTCAGGGGAGTACAATTTGGGGGAAAGGATGCAAGAACCTTCTCAAATATTTTTATAACCTTGAATTTTCTCCATTAATTATGTATTACTTCTTTAATATAATACATACATACACACCTATATAGTAAAATTCTATTTTAAGATAAAAAATAAACTAAGTAATCCAGAATATAAATCATGTGTAAACTTATTAAGCATAAATAAAACACCAAGTTGTTTGGTCTTTGATCCAGAAGATATCAATCAGAGAGTCCCTTCTATCTTATTATTTGATAACAAGTATTCATTATTTAATCAACTAGTGAGTTCTATAATGATAGAGAGATATTTGCATTTAAAAAAAATAACATCACCCCATTGCTATATACCTTCAGTTCTTTTACCACATGGAGGCAAGCACCCTACCACTGCTGTCGGTCTGGTCTCTTCCTCTAGATATTATTGTCACCTGTATTGAATTCCTAAATTTGAGGCACCAGAATTATCCTTAATAGCACGGAGGCTGACACTATGCTCCACAAACAAGAACAACCCGTCAGTAGTTAAATATTTTACCAAAAATTACATTTTTATCAGCATCATTCACTCAGTTTTTTTAAATGAAATAGATATATAATACACAAAAAACATCTAGTGAAAAGAAAAATAAATAATGATGTAAAACACTTAGAAGTGTGCCTGGCACGTGGTGAGTATTCAATAAATATTATTCATTTCCAGAACTCCACCTGTCCCCCATTGGGTGGCATCTAAGTGGGAGGTGGCCTCCCCTCGCCTCTCCTCCCACCCCAAGGCTCAGCAGACCAGTGTGGTTAAACACCCAAGCCCTAAAGCCTGACCTCCGTTTCACATCCTGGTAGCAGTAAGCTACTTCGTCTCTCTGTGCCTCATCTGGTTACCCAACTATAAAACAAAGATACAAATTGCACTTGCCTCAAAGGACTTCCGTGAGGATTGGAATGAGTTAATATAAGAAAGCACTCAGAACACTGTTGGGCACGACCAAAACACCTTAGATATTTTTTTCATTTCAAAAAGAAAAGGTCAAATCCTCTGTCTTCCTCCCCGTGGTACAGCCAGGGACAGGTCCATGACACATCTTAGCAATCTGACACTCTTCCCTGGGACTGGGTATCTGGATGAAGCACAGCAAGGAAGAGAGGGAGGAGGGACCCCTACATTGCGATAGGGCAGCAGCAACCCAGCCAGCTATATTAAGGTCACTCTGCATCTTGCTTCCTGTTCGCTGACCTGCCAGGGTACTTTTGATTATTGCCTCCTCCAAATTCTGGTGCCTCAGCCTCCCATCACCTCCCAGTACTATAAGCTGCCCTGCCTGTCCACCACCCCCAAAGTCACCTTACAAGCAAGAACCCTAATTAATACATTACAATTGTGACCATGGGGAAAATATATAATTGGAATAAAATGTATCAACATTTTTAAAAGCAACTGAGTGATAGAACTATGTATGAAGTTTAACCTTCTTTGTATTGTCCTTTATTTTCCCTTTTATGTTTAATGAGCATTTACTACCTTAAATTGAAATCACATTTTAAATCCCAAGAAGGTAATTTGTCACACTTCAACATATCATGTCTCCCTGATTTGTTATTCATAATCTTGAGAAGTAACTAAAATCAGAAATGAAGTTCACCCTTTATAATAATTTATGCCCTTGTTAATCAAATATCCTTTGCAATGGCAGAAATATAAACTAAGACTAGGCTTTGGAGAAATAGGCAACAGTGGCAGGACATCATTCATTTTAACAACCTCCTTCATAACTCAAGATCAAAGGATAAAACTAAGGTCATGTCTCATCCGACAAAAAGGTTGCACACAACATGAAATGAGAATTTTTCTGCCGCCTTAAATTAAACCTAAATAGAAAAATGATCAGATCATCTCAGAACATTAAGCTACAACCCAGTTGTAAATCAGTCACTTGAAGAAAAGCCACAGGCACTTCTAGTGCCAACTATATCATTAGTGTGGTTCATGGATGGTACAACTGCAAAGGAGCTATGTGCACAGGCTTTGGAATTGAAAACCAGCTCTGCCTCTCACTACCATCTATGACCTGACCTCTCACTGCCTCAGTTTCCTCATCTGTAAAATAAGGATTCAATGGGATAAGCCATATAAAGCCTGGCATCTGAAACATAGGAAGCACTCAATAAATGGTAACTATTTTAATTATTTGTCAATAGTCCCAATTAGTCATCATTTATAAAGTTCAGCTTTTTATAGCCAATTCTGTGAATAACAAACAATTTGAACACATTTTTTTGAAATTTTTTTGAGACAAAATTCTCATAACATAAAACTTACTGTTTTAAAGCATACAATTCAGTGTGCTGAATACATTTTTAATTGAAATAATGCAGAAACCAGGAGGCATAACTTGTAGATAAAAACAGAAAATTAATCCACTCTCACAGAAACTAAATGGACAGCACTGGTATTATGGGGGCTCTAGTGTAACCAGTAAAATATGAAACATGAAGTCCAGTGGTAGGGCCAAATTTACTGTAAGTTAGGCTGCTGCGTTCACTTATTAAAAAGAAAACGGCTGCTTCACTTCGCCTCTTCCAATGATTCCCTCAAGTATTGAGGGAGATGGGAGAGTGGGAGTAAAAGGTGTACTTTTTGGCATTCTTCATTAGAATCATATTGATTCTATTTTTATTAGTTTTTAACAGTATTTGGTCATCAGCAAGGCAGTATAATGCAGCAATTTAAAAGACCTCAGAGTCTTAATCCTGTCTCCATAGTTCACAACTGGACAAGTTAAAAATCTTCTCCAAGCCTCAGTTTCCTTCCCTATCAAATAAGGGTAATAAGAGTTGTGAACTTATATGGTTGTTTTGTAATGAAATAAGTTATAAGGACTTACTTTACACAGTTCCTGATAAAGAGTAAGCACTCCATACACATCATGATTATGATTTATATTTCCTATGACATATTTATGCATGTTATTTAAACATCAGCAAATTTTCAGGGCTGATTTTAACTTAAACATGAATATCAGACAGAAAGTAATTTAGTGAGAATCTACCCAAATAATGATGTTTGCATCTCATCTACGATATTCCCATCAAATGGTCATCCAGTTTGTTTGAATTCATCCAGTGACCAATAATTCATGACTTCCTAAGGCCAATCATTTCATTTTTATAAAACAAAGACCTTGCTTATATTAAAACATAAAGGGAAGATGGTTTTTTAAACTATGATTTATTTGTTCATTTATTCCAGCAAATATTTACTATGGGAACTGAGAATATGGCAATGAATAAGGCCAAACAACGGTGAAGCTTGGAGATCCTCAATAGTAAACACATTATTAACTGAAAAATAAGTTTAGCCATTTCAAAACTAATAATAATAATACTATAAAAATCTTGCTGCAAGAAGAGGAATGTAGCTAGATCAGTGAGGGTAACAAAGCTGCTTCATGAATAATATAGCCAGGAAGCAAATTTATATCACCAAAGGGAAAGAGCAGTAGCAAATGGAATTGTTTCATGATTGAAGCCCTAGCACCATACATGACGGCTTGAATAACAATCTCTCCATCTTATTACCCCACATAACTGAGTTTACAATAAAATAAAGGGAAAGTGGCCATTCATGAAATGGAGGTAATTTATTACTAGCATGACACAAAAAAATCTAAGAAACCACACTTTGAGCTATGATCCTGGAGGGGAGGAGAATTTAGTGGCATCATGAGTACTTTTTAAATATCACTTTGAGAATGGTCTTATACAAGGATGGAGAAAGAACAGATATGATAAAGCACTGGTAATAAGTGGGTACTCAGTCCACAGCACAGGGTATGCACGAAAGTCGAGTTGAAATGTTGTTGGATAAAGGGTAGTACCTACAGAATGTTATGCCCTCTCATAACCTCCATTCACTTAGTTGTGACGGAGACGAATCAGGTGGAAATTAATGAAAGACTGAAGAGAAAGGGTTCAAAGAAGAGGCAGCCTCAAAGAAGATGAGTCTTCCCTACTTTATCAAGAATGAACCCAGGAACACACTGCTGTAAGGTTGAGGAAGATCAACTAGGGAATACGGATTGCTGTGATGATCTGAAAATGCACATATGCAAGTTCGTAGACAATCTGGCTTACACATTTGACAAGGGGTTCACAGATCCCATGAGGTCCATTCATGGACTCCAAGCTAAGCATTCCTGCCTTGTGGGAAGACCAAGCAGAATATGGCTACTTGTGAAAGATTTGACAACTTGGTTTTATATATGTATACAATTGTTCTGATATAAAATAATTGGTTATAATAATACAAGAATTCAGAAAATACACAAAACATGAAGAAGATAAGTAAGATCACTAATGGTCCTGCTGGCAAGAGATGATCAATATAATATTTTTGCATGTATCCTTTGCAGTCTTTCACTTAACCATACACTGTGAATATCTTTCCAAGTCAATAAAAGTAAAGCTACATCCTTTTTAATGGAAGCATGGTATTTCATAGTATAGCTGTGTCATGATCTAGTTAATATCCAATTTCTTATTACTGTTTCTGATTTTTCTTTTTCTTTTTTTTTTTTGGCCGTGCCATGTGGCTTGTGGGATTTCAGTTCCCTGATCAGGGATCGAACCCAGGCCACGGCAATGAAAGCACTGAGTCCTAACCACTGGACCGCCAGGGAATTCCCCAGTTTTTCATTCTTAATAAAAATATTTCAATACATGTTTCTTTGTGTACCTGCACAATTTCCTTCTTGGAATAAATTATTATAAATAAATTGCTGATTCAAATGGCATACACATTTCAAAGGGATTTGTTATATTCATTCACTACTCACTCATTTATTCATTCAACAAATATTTTCTGAATGTCTATTTGTCCTAGGCTCTGTTCTAGGTTCTGGGGATACAGAAGAGAACCAAAGAGATAAAAATACCAGTTCTCCTTGAATTTATATTAAAATAAAGTAAATTAATAAAATATATCAAATAAACAGGTTACATGGTGATAAAATCTATGAAGAAAATTAAAGTGGGGAAGGAGGCTAAGGAGTATGGTAAGATGATATCTAAAACAGGATGTTCAGAGAAAGCCTTATTGAAGAAGTGACATATAGTGAAACCCTAAAGAAGAGCAATGACCCTGAGGCAGGAGCCTGCCTGGCAAATTCAAGGAATATCACTGAAGCCTGTGTGGCTAGAGTGGAATGAAGAAGGGAGAAATAGGAAGAAAATTAGGTCAAAAAGGCATCAGAAAGCAGAAAGGCAGACTATTTAGGGGCTAAGGGTCTAAAAAATAACTTTGGCTGCTGTAGGTAGAAAGTCATGGGAGGGTTTTTTGAACAGAGTTTTAATATAATCATTTTGGCTGCAGTGTTGGAAATAAACTGTATGAAGGGTGGGAGATTACAAGGGCTAAATCAAGGAGATGAGTTTGAACATTATTGCTAGAGGTACCTTGGACCAGGGAAGGTGGTGAAAAGGGTGAAAAGATTTTCTTAGGATTAAATGTGCAGTGTGAGAGAAATCAAGAAACACTTCAGGGTTTTTAGCCTGAACAACTAGAAGAATGCAGTTACCATTTACTGAGATGGGGAACACTGAATGAAGAGCAAGTTTAAGGAAGAGGACGATGAGTTTGACTTCTGACATGCACAGTTTGATATTCCAACTTATGCAAGTGAAGATGCAGGTGAGCTGTTGGATATACAAGTCTGGAGTCCAAGAGCAAAGGTCAAGATAAGAGAAAAAATTAATAATCCATTGTTTCATAGAGATGGGATTTAAAGCCCTTACACAGTATGAGATCACTTAGGAATTAAGTGAACATGGGGAAGAAGTCTGGGCATCAAGCCTTAGAACAGTCCTACATCCAGATGTCAGGATTGTGAGGAGGAAGGAGCCAGGAAACCGAGGAATAAAACCAGAGAAGTGGGAGCTCAAGAAAAGAGTTTGGAAGGATGGAATAATCAAAGTCCAATACGATGAGGACTCTGAATTGGAGAATGGACTTTGCAAGATGGACATCAGTGGTAACCGTTACAAATACATTTTCAGTGAAGCAGAGAGTAGGGTCCAATAAAGAGTGAGAGGAGGGGAACTGGAGACAACCAAAGGGAAACAGAGGAACAGCAGTTGAATAGGTAAGGGCAATAGAGGGTTTTACATTTGGCTTGCTTTTCAGACTATAAATATTATAGCATATTTATATGTTTATGGAAATATCCAATAGAGAACGTACAAAGTAATAGTGCAAAACAAGAAGTGAATTCTTGAAGCAATGCCCTGAGAGGAAATGCAATTTAATACGCAGTTTGGAGTGCTGGCCTTTGTTAGGGTTAGGACACTAAACGTAGAAAGAAGGATAATTGTAATTAAAATCATCCCACAAACATTACTCCAGTCTCAGATGACTAGATCAGTGAATTCTTTTGAATACTTTAAGGAGAAAGTAACAGCAATCTTTCACAAGTTCTTCCAGATTACCAAAAAGGGAACACATCCTAACATATTCTATGAGGCAAAAAACTGACAAAGACATTACAAGAAAGGGAAACTACAAACCAATTTATTTCATAAGAATAGACATAAAAGGCCTGAACAAACATTAGCAAATATAATCTAGTAATACAAAATAAGAATAATACATCATAACTAAATGGGACTTATATCAGAAATTTAAGGTTGGTTTAACATTTTAGAAATCAATCAAAATAATTCACTACATATTAACAAAATAAAGGGAGGAGGAACAAAGATGGCAGAGTAGAAGGATGTGTGCTCACTCTCTCTTGCGAGAACACCAGAATCACAACTAGCTGCTGGACAATCATCGAAAGGAAGACACTGTAACTCATCAAAAAAGATACCCCACAACCAAAGACAAAGGAGAAGCCACAATGAGACAGTAGGAGGGGCACAATAACAGTAAAATCAAATCCCATAACTGGTGGGTGGGTGACTCACAGGCTGGAGAACACTTATACCACAGAAGTCCATCCACTGGTTCTCAGCCCCACGTCAGGCATCCCAATCTGGGGGTCCGGCAAGAGGAGGAGGAATTCCTAGAGAATCAGACTTTGAAGTCTAGTGGGAATTGACTGCAGGACTTTGACAGGAGTAGGGGAAACAGAGACTCCACTCTTGGAGGGCACACACAAAGTAGTGTGCACATCAGGACCCAGGGGAAGGAGCAGTGACCCCACAGGAGACTGAACCAGACCTACCTGCTAGTGTTGGAGGTTCTCCTGCAGAGGCAGGGGGTGGCTGTGGCTCACTGTGGGGACAAGGACACTGGCAGCAGAAGTTCTGGGAAGTACTCCTTGGTGTGAGTCCTCGGAGAGTCTGACATTACCCCAGCAAAGAGCCCAGGTAGGCTCCTGTGTTGGGTTGCCTCAGGCCAAACAACGAACAGGGAGGGAACCCAGCCCCACACATCAGCAGTCAGGTGGATTAAAGTTTTACTGAGCTCTGCTCACCAGAGCAACAGTCAGCTCTACCCACCACCAGAGTTTCCCATCAAGCCTCTTAGATAGCCTCATCCACCAGAGGGCAGACAGCAGAAGCAAGAAGAACTACAATCCTGCAGCCTGTGGAACAAAAACCACATTCACAGAAAGATAGACAAGATGAAAAGGCAGAGGGCTATATACCAGATGAAGGAACAAGATAAAACCCCAGAAAAACAACTAAATGAAGTGGAGATAGGCAACCTTCCAGAAAAAGAATTCAGAATAATGATAGTGAAGATGATCCAGGACCTCGGAATAAGAATGGAGGCAAAGATCGAGAAGATACAAGGAATGTTTAACAAAGACCTAGAAGAATTAAAGAACAAACAAACAGAGATAAACAATACAATAACTGAAATGAAAACTACACTAGAAGGAATCAATAGCAGAATAACTGAGGCAGAAGAATGGATACGTGACCTGGAAAACAGAATGGTGGAATTCACTGCTGCAGAACAGAATAAAGAAAAAAGGAAGAAAAGAAATGAAGACAGCCTAAGAGACCTCTGGGACAACATTAAACACAACAACATTCGCATTATAGGGGTTCCAGAAGGAGAAGAGAGAAAGGACCCGAGAAAATACTTGAAGAGATTATAATCGAAAACTTCCCTAACAAGGGAAAGGAAATAGCCACCCAAGTCCAGGAAGCACAGAGAGTCCCATACAGGATAAACCCAAGGAGAAACACGCTGAGACACATAGTAATCAAATTGGCAACAATTAAAGACAAAGGAAAATTATTGAAAGCAGCAAGGGAAAAAACGACAAATAACATGCAAGGGAACTCCCATAAGGTTAACAGCTGATTTCTCAGCAGAAACTCTACAAGCCAGAAGGGAGTGGCATGATATACTTAAAGTGATGAAAGGGAAGAACCTACAACCAAGATTACTCTAGCCAGCAAGGACCTCATTCAGATTCGATGGAGAAATCAAAAGCTTTACAGGCAAGCAAAAGTTAAGAGAATTCAGCACCACAAAACCAGCTCTACAACAAAGGCTAAAGGAACTTCTCTAAGTGGGAAACACAAGAGAAGAAAAGGACCTACAAAAACAAACGCAAAACAATTAAGAAAATGGTCACAGGAACATACATATCGATAATTACCTTACACGTGAATGGATTAAATGCTCCAACCAAAAGACACAGGCTCGCTGAATGGATACAAAAACAAAACCTATATATATGCTGTCTACAAGAGACCCACTTCAGACCTAGGGACACATACAGACTGAAAGTGAGGGGATGGAAAAAGATATTCCATGCAAATGGAAATCTAAAGAAAGCTGGAGTAGCTATACTCATATCAGATAAAATAGACTTTAAAATAAAGAATGTTACAAGAGACAAGGAAGGACACTACATAATGATCAAGGGATCAATCCAAGAAGAAGATGTAACAATTATAAATACATATGCACCCAACATAGGAGCACTTCAATACATAAGGCAACTGCTAACAGCTACAAAAGAGGAAGTCGACAGTAACACATTCATTGTGGGGGACTTGAACACCTCACTTACACCAATGGACAGATCATCCAAAATGAAAATAAATAAGGAAACAGAAGCTTTAAATGACACAAGAGACCAGATAGATTTAATTGATATTTATTGGACATTCCATCCAAAAACAGCAGATTACACTTTCTTCTCAAGTGCACACGGAACATTCTCCAGGATATATCACATCTTGTGTCACAAATCAAGCCTCAGTAAATTGAAGAAAACTGAAATCTTATCAAGCATCTTTTCTGACCACAATGCTATTAGCTTAGAAACGAATTACAGGGAAAAAAACGTAAAAAACACAAACACATAGAGGCTAAACAATACATTACTAAATACCCAAGTGATCACAGAATAAATCAAAGAGGAAATTAAAAAATTCCTAGAGACAAATGATAATGAAAACAAAACAATCCAAAACCTATAGGATGCAGCAAAAGCAGTTCTAAGAGGGAAGTTTATAGCTATACAGTCCTACCTCAAGAAACAAGAAAAATCTCAACTAAACAATCTAACCTTACACCTAAAGGAACTAGAGAAAGAAGAACAAACAAAACCCAAAGTTAGCAGAAGGAACGAAATCATAAAGACCAGAGCAGAAATAAATGAAATAGAAACAAAGAAAACAATAGCAAAGATCAATAAAACTAAAAGCTGGTTCTTTGAGAAGAAAAACAAAATTGACAAACCCTTAGACAGATTCATCAAGAAAAAGAGGGAGAGGACTCAAATCAATAAAATTAGAAATGAAAAAGGAGAAGTTACAACAGACACCTCAGATATACAAAGCATCCTAAGAGACCACTACAAACAACTCTCTAATAAAATGGACAACCTGGAGGAATGGACAAATCCTTAGAAAGGAATAACCTTCCAAGACTGAACGAGGAAGAAACAGAAAATATGAACAGACCAATCACAAGTAATGAAATGGAAACTGTGATTAAAAATCTTTCAACTAACAAAAGTCCAGGACCAGATGGCTTCACAGGTGAATTCTATCAAACATTTAGAGAAGAGCTAACACCCATCCTTCTCAAGCTCTTCCAAAAAATTGCAGAGGAAGGAACACTCCCAAACTCATTCTATGAGGCCACCATCACCCTGATACCAAAACCAGACAAAGATACTACAAAAAAAGAAAATTACAGACCAATATCACTGATGAATATAGATGCAAAAATCCTCATCAAAATACTAGCAAACAGAATCCAGCAACACATTAAAAGGATCATACACCATGATCAAGTGGGATTTATCCCAGGGATGCAAGGATTCTTCAATATACGCAAATCAATCAATGGGATACACCATATTAACAAATTGAAGAATAAAAGCCATATGATCTTCTCAATAGATGCAGAAAAAGCTTTTGACAAAATTCAACACCAATTTATGATAAAAACTCTGCAGAAAGTGGGCATAGAGGGAACATAACTCAACATAATAAAGTCCATGTACGACAAACCCACATCAAACATCATTCTCAATGGTGAAAAACTGAAAGCATTTCCTCTAAGATCAGGAACAAGACAAGGATGTCCACTCTCACCACTATTATTCAACACAGTTTTGGAAGTCATAGCCATGGCAATCAGAGAAGAAAAATAAATAAAAGGAATACAAATTGGAAACGAAGAATTAAAACTGTCACTGTTTGCAGATGACATGATACTATACATAGAGAATCCTAAAAATGCCAGCAGAAAACTACTAGAGCTAATCAATGAATTTGGTAAAGTTGGAGGATACAAAATTAATGCACAGAAATCTCTTGCATTCCTATATACTAATGATGAAAAATCTGAAAGAGAAATTATGGAAACACTCCCATTTACCATTGCAACAAAAAGAATAAAATACCTAGGAATAAACCTACCTAGGGAGACAAAAGACCTTAATGCAGAAAACTATAAGACACTGATGAAAGAAATTAAAAATGATACCAACAGATGGAGAGATATACCATGTTCTTGGATTGGAAGAATCAATATTGTGAAAATGACTATACTACCCAAAGCAATCTACAGATTCAATGCAATCCCTATCAAATTACCAATGGCATTTTTTACAGAACTAGAACAAATCATCTTAAAATTTGTATGGAGACACAAAGGACCGCCAGTAGCCAAATCAGTCTTGAAGGATAAAAACGGAGCTGGAGGAATCAGACTCCCTGACTTCAGACTATACTACAAAGCTACAGTAATCAAGACAATATGGTACTGGCACAAAAACAGAAACATAGATCAATGGAACAAGTTAGAAAGCCCAGAGATAAACCCAGGTACCTATGAGCAACTAATCTATGACAAAGGAGGCAAAGATATACAGTGGAGAAAAGTCTCTTCAATAAGTGGTGCTGGGAAAACTGGACAGCTACATGTAAAAGAATGAAATTAGAACACTCACTAACACCATACACAAAAATAAACTCAAAATGGATTCGAGACCTAAATGTAAGACTGGACACTATAAAACTGTTAGAGGAAAACATAGGAAGAACACTCTTTGACATAACTCACAGCAAGATCTTTTTTGATCCAACTCCTAGAGAAATGGAAATAAAAACAAAAATAAACAAATGGGACCTAATGAAACTTCAAAGCTTTTGCACAGCAAAGGAAACCATAAACAAGATGAAAAGACAACCCTCAGAATGGGAGAAAATATTTGCCAATGAATCAACGGACAAAGGATTAATCTCCATAATATATAAACGCCTCATGCAGCTCAATATTAAAAAAACAAACAACCCAATCTAAAAATGGGCAGAAAGCCTAAATAGACATTTCTCCAAAGAAGACATACAGATGGCCAAGAAGCACATGAAAAGCTGCTCAGCATCACTAATTATAGAGAAATGCAAATCAAAACTACAATGAGGTATCACCTCACACCAGTTAGAATGGGCATCATCAGAAAATCTACAAACAACAAATGCTGGAGAGGGTGTGGAGAAAAGGGAACCCTCTTGCACTGTTGGTGGGAATGTAAATTGATACAGCCACTATGGAGAACAGTATGGAAGTTCCTTAAAAACTAAAAATAGAATTACCATATGATCCAGCAATCCCACTGCTGGGCATATACCCAGAGAAAACCATAATTCAAAAAGACACATGCAGGGCTTCCCTGGTGGTGCAGTGGTTGAGAGTCTGCCTGCCAATGCAGGGGACACAGGTTCGAGCCCTGGTCTGGGAGGATCCTGCATGCCGCGGAGCAACTAGGCCCGTGAGCCACAGTTGCTGAGCCTGCGCGTCTGGAGCCTGTGCTCCGCAACGGGAGAGGCCACGACAGTGAGAGGCCTGCGCACCGCGATGAAGAGTGGCCCCCACTTGCCGCAGCTGGAGAAAGCCCTCGCACAGAAATGAAGACCCAACACAGCCATAAATAAATAAATAAATAAATAAATAAAATTAGAAAAAAAAAAAAAAAAGACACATGCACCCCAATGTTCATTGCTGCACTATTTACAATAGCCAGGTCATGGAAGCAACCTAAATGCTCATTGACAGACGAATGGATAAAGAAGTTGTGGTACATATATACAATGGAATATTACTCAGCCATAAAAAGGAACGAAATTGGTTCATTTGTTGAGACGTGGATGGATCTAGAGACTGTCATACAGAGTGAAGTAAGTTAGAAAGAGAAAAACAAATATCGTATATTAACGCATGTATGTGGAACCTAGAAAAATGGTACAGATGAACCAGTTTACAGAGCAGAAGTTGAGACACAGATGTAGAGAACAAACATATGGACACCAAGGGGGGAAAACCGCAGTGGGGTGGGGATGGTGGTGTGCTGAATTGGGAGATTGGGATTGACAGGTATACATTGATGTGTATAAAACTGATGACTAATAAGGACCTGCAGTATAAAAGAACAAACAAACAAAAACAACTAATACTAAACTTTCTTTGGGTTATTTGTATGGAAATATGTTAATATAAATGTTTCAGACATTACATGAAATTTCTAAAAATCTTATATGTTCTGGTATAATGTTATAAGTCATAATTCTAGTTATTACTTTAAAATGTATTTCTCAGAAATAACTAAATTTCCTTGTCAATTGCATTATTATGGACTTTCATCAAATCTTTAACCGTGGCAATTTTTAAGTCTTTTGTCGTTTACAGACAGTTCTGGGTGTACTCTGATGCTTTTGCAAAAATGTTCCTATAAAAGGGTTTCATCTTCAAGGAATTCATGGAAGACTCTGACAGGTACAGGTTTCTGGTAAATGACTATACTGCTGAACTGAATGAATAAGCATTTTCAGAACTCTAATGGGAAACTGATGAATTCATAAAAGTGCTAACAAAAGATCAAGCTGAAAAAAAAAATTAATTACATGGGACTGAGTGAACTGATGAGGATGATTATAATTTTTGTGACTTTCTGTTTGAATTAAAAAAAAAATCCCCCCAAAAAAATAAATAAATAAATGAGAAAAATTAAATATTTAGCAGTTGCAGAAAATGCATTCGAGAAAATTTAGCATCAATTCTTTTTCTCAATTCTGAGGAATAAAACTGAAGTTGCTTTATATAAGATGAAGAATCTACAAATAAACAAAAATAACAATAATAACTATGAAAAACATCATACTTAATAATGGAATATCAAAAGCTTTCCCCATGAGATTGGGAAGATAAAAATATCAGCCAGCACACTTTTATTCCATATTTATTGCATATTGAATAGCCAATGTAATAAGATAGAAAAATGTATTAAAGTTATGAGAATTGAAAAGAAAGAAATATCACTGTTATTGGTAGTCAATATTATAATGAATAGCAAATAAATTAATGAATAAATGAGTAATAATAAATTATAAATTAATGTAACAAAGGTCACTGGAAGATCAATGTACAAAACTCACTTGTATTGCTAACGAATATAAAACAAAATTTTAAATGTGCCAGTTAAATTAACATCAAAACATCACATACCCCAGAGTTTAACAGAAAATGTGCGATAACCTTACAAAACAAATGAAATAAAATGTTATATGAAAATGTTACTGAGAAAAATTTTTAAATCTCTAATGCAAATACGTAAATCATCGGTCAAATTTACGTAGAGATTTAATGAGATCCCAACCAAAAATCAAGCTGATTCTAAAATTACAAGGAAATGTGAAAAAGACAAGTATACCCAAGATAACCTTGAAGTAGAACAACAAAATTTGGAAGGTTTACACTACTATATCTAAAATTATTATGAAACCACGGTAGCTAAAGCTCTGCAATGTTGGCACATGAATAGAAATATAGACTAATGGAACCATACAGATAGTTTAAAAACAGGCCCATACATATCAGGTTCAGCTGATTATAGCAAAGGTGACTGCAATTTTAAAAGAAAATAATCGTTCTTTCAAAAAACTGGGGAGAATCAATTAGACATTCATATAAGGAAAAAGAAGATTTCTGCAATGATTCCCAACTTATATTTATCACCTACAAGTACAGGCCATGTACAATAAGATCCCCACTTGCTGAAAACTCAAGGAATCTATTTGGAGACTGTATTCATCCCATGCCACTCCTGATGGCATCACCAAAGCTATTCTGCCTCTAGTCCTTACTCCAATGTAGAAATGCTAATGATATTGGAAAGGAAGTTAGAAGTATAACCTTTCACTAACTCTCCAACAGGGCTTACACTGAAGAGTGGTAGGCTGAGAAAGGGTCAGTGCATTCTTTCCTTTTTTCTAAACTTTTTCCAGCTCACTATCCCTTTATAATATATAGCATTGTTCTAATTTCAGAAATGGTCATCATTTTTTCTATACAACTCAGATTAACATATTAGAGAGGAAAATTTAAAGATTTGGTCATTAAAAATAAGCACTAGCTGTTCTGTTTTGAAAGACTCTGAGGTGCGAATATTTGTGTGTGTGTGCACACGCATGCGCACACACAAGGGTATATTTAATATAGTTAAGTAATAAAATACAGTTGGTTCCAAGGGATTTATTAACTGAGGTATCACTTCATTTGAATTTAAAGATGAAACTCCTATTGAAAAGTTATTTTATAGTTATCTCTTTTTTTTTAACATCTTTATTGGAGTATAATTGCTTTACAATGGTGTGTTAGTTTCTGCTTTATAACAAAGTGAATCAGCTATACATATACATATATCCCCATATCTCCTCCCTCTTGCGTCTCCCTCCCTGAAAAGTTATTTTTAAAGACCTATATAAAACGTGAATTTCTTTTTTCCACTGAGTGTATGTAATGCTATTTCTGCAGAAAGAAGTGGAGTAAATTATCCCTGGATCTGTGAAACCATCTGTGATGTGTGTTAATGGTCAAGTAGGGTTCAAAAACTATAGAAATGATATTTTATACATCAAATTCTCATAACATCCACTTTGATATGAAAGGATCTAAAAATATACATACATAGAAAAGTAGAGCACAGTCAGGGAGGGAATAACATACTCATTGAGGAATCATTAGTTACTTGATCCTTTAGTATATAAGACACTATGTACTTAATTTTACATTAAAAAATCCATAATACATCATTTTTTAATTTCTGAATTTGGTTACTAAAGTCAATCTCTTTTGTGAAAAAAATTCACAAAACAAAACATCACAAAACAAAACATCTTTTCTGGATGTAGTTTTACCTGTTAGAATCATTTAAGTCAGCTCTGCCTCAAGGAAAGAACTTGGTGATCTCTTAAAATCCATACATTTATATACATAATTTAAACATTATTGTAGTTTTGGATGAATTGGAATTTGTGTGTATGTGTGTGTGTGCATGTGTAATTCCAAGAGAATACAGCAATGGTCTCTTCAATTTCGAGATACTTAAGTGGCTTTACAAGTGTATTAAAATGTGCATGCAATCGTGCTATCTCAAAGTATAAACAACAAACAATATTTCTGGAAGAAAATTATGTTCTCAAGATGGTAACTTTTCATCATCACCTTCACCTAAAACAATGATTCATGATGCTTTTAGGAACACATCCATCTGGAGTGACTAAGTGACTCCCAAAGACCCTCGATGCCCTTTGATTCCAGGAAGTATTTTATCTGGTTTCAAATCTTCCTCTTAAGTTAACATTTTGCTTTCCTAAGGTCCTAAAAAATCGATAGGACTTCCTTAGGCCAATAGAGGTTGGTCTGTGCAGGAATTTCTGGCAGCTTTACACGTAACACATTCTGAAACTACGGGCAGACAATAAAGGAAAAGCATTGATGCATGTAAGGCAGCTAGAAGTTCTAGGGAGGCTGTATTTGAAAGAAAGGAATTAGTCACAGGGGAGAGTAAGCTGTCAACACTGCAGCATCTGTTTTCTGACATGCTTCATGGTCGTCATGTCTCCTCTATTGTTCAGAATAGATAAAAGCCAAGGAAGAAGGCAGCAGGATTCATGGGTCATCCACCGAGGTGACATTTTGCTCTTAGTGAGCCTATTACTTCAAGCGTTCCCAATCGAAATGGCTACTGGACCCCCCTAACTAAAGAAAATAGATCCAACTGGGCCCCAAATTCTAGTAGGGAAATGCCAGAAATGTAGGAATCTTATTTTTAAGTTTTAGCACAAACTTTTTATGGAGAGGCAATTAAAAAAAATGAAAAGACAAAATATTTTCCCAATCATGCAGACCACGACAGCTTTATTTATACTGTTATCAACTTCAACAAGCCATGATGATGCTATTGAAATAAAGAAATAAATTGCAAGAAAGAAAACTTCCGGATAAAAATTTTTACTATAACAAAAAAGCTTAATAGAAGAAAAATATATGATTGTTGTCTTCAAAAGCAATAGAAAGCAAGAGTATTAACCCTGTCAATAGAGTTCTTGGGTTTTGAGGAAGTACAAAGGCCATGGTGCTGCTCTAAAACAGGTAGAGAGAGAAGCTGTCAGGATGGTGGTTACAGGAGAATGGGCTCTGGTGTCAGGCAGCCTGGTTCAAATGTTGATTCTGCCATTTACTGTAACCTTGGACTTGAGACTTAACCTCTCCAGGCCCCATTTTCTTATCTGGAAAATAAGGATAAGAATGGTATCTACCTCCAAGATTGTGTTGCACATTTAATGAGATTAATCCATGTAAGGTGTTTAGAAGACTACATGACACAGAGTAAGAACTTAATAAAGTGTTAATCCTTATAATGCAGAGACAACATTGCAATGAACCTAAGAAATCAGCCAACTACCATACACTGGATATCAGCAGATTCTCTGCACTTCTTGTTCAGTCATTCCTCAAACATCTACCAGCCATCTTTACAGCAGGCACTATACCAGGCACAGAGAATACTGGGAAAAAGAGACAAAAGTCCAGGCCCTCAAAGAGTTCCCATTTCATCATTTTCCTGAATTGACACTCCCCGGGATGATGATTTGCTATAAATGTAGGCCTTCCTTTTTCGTGTCCAGAATTTTTATATTTCTGCCATATCTTTATTTTACATGACCAGACATTTTTATACTGTCTTATTACTCTACATTCTCAAATCTAGTTAGAAATGGAGAGATTAAAAATAAGCACAACTTTTCTTAATGTGATTGAACAAAACTCCTGCAATAGATCCTGAATTCTGACAAACTGGAGGATAGAAAGATTTTGACATATATTTATTTCAGTTACTGGCTGATGAATAACAATCAGAATTATTTTTTAAATGTAGAAAACATGCATTTTTAACCTATTAGAAATGTCAAAATATGAAAATCCAATAATCAGATGTCATAGAAGGCTAAATGTATTTCCAGCAAAATTTGCCTGGAAATATATCTTATATACACTTTGATCTTGTTTTCACAAAGGTCTTTGAGTTTAGTTCAATGAATGCAATACTGTATATAAAGCTATCAAGAAAAAGGTAGAAAAGTTGGGCAAATCAACTTTATGGAAATAACATATTATTTTCTCTGAATTTCATTCAGTATAAATGAAAACTTTTCATGAAAGAAAAATACAGTAGTTAATTTAAAGATACCTTGCATAGTGAATGGAGATATGCACTTAAGATGAGATACAAAGTCTGAATTACCATTTTTTAGGAATATATTTTTACATGACACATATTCCTTAAGTTTTTGACAGTATAAAAAATGAATTTGAGTTAGAATGAGTTCAATTTTCCATTTTATCATTTTATTTGTGTCACTAAGAAGCAATCGTATCTTATACAGGTGGGAACAGTCAATGGATGTTAAGGCAGGTGGGTGAAGGTCTGATGAGGAACAGGATATTGGAATGAAATTGAATTATCTCCCCATAAAATACTGATCAAAATCAAAGGGAAAAAATGGTGTAGACCTGGCAGATCACTAACTTGACCAGCTGATCAAGGTTAATATCATCAGCAGTAGAACAGACTGACACAGTGTACCTCCAGATGTGGTCAGCATCATTTCTGTGGTATTCCTAACAAGAATGCATAGCCTGAGTGTGATGAGGAAAGATCAGAAGGACCCAGGTTGAGGGTGATAATATGGAATGAAATGCCTATACTTCTGAGACTCTAAAGGATACCCAAAACAGGGAAAGACTGGAACTGCTCCAGATTGAAGGAAATTATAAGATATGACAACCAAATGAAACATGTGTTCTAGAATGGAATTATGGCCCAAGAAGGAAAAAGAGACATTGTTTAGATAGTTGGTGAAATTTAAGCGGGGTCTGAGATTGGATGATATTGTGCTGTCAATGTTGATTTCTTGATTGTATTGTGTATGTTGGTTATACAGGGAGTGTCCTTGTTTTAATAAAATATATACTAGAGTATTTAAGGGTAATGGAGTATATTGTCAGTAAAAGGCATACTGGACAGAGATAGAGGGTGATGGAGCAAATGAGCTAAAAATATTACCAATTAGGAATCTGGTGAGAGAAGAGGTAGGAGTTCTTTGTACTGTCTTTGTAACTTTTCTGTAGGTTTGAAATGATTTCAAAAAACATTTTTCAATTAAAAGCAATCATTAACCTGGGAACTCTCCTGCATATATAACTGACAGTGAGTTGACATTCTTAACATATAAAGAATTTTACAAATAAACAAGAAAAATGACAAGACTCTGGTATAAAAATGGCAAAGGATATTTAGAAACTATTCATCTAATCAGAGACACCAACAACTTACTAATAAATATATGAAAATGTACAAATTCACTAATATTCAAAAACAGTAAATTTTAGAAATGACAGTCATTTCTCAGATATCATATTAGCAAAAAGTATTTTAAATATAGTGCTCAGTGCTTCAAAGTGTATAGTTCAAGTCATCTGCAAAGTAAATTGTTTCCTCAAAACACATATCTTACTTTCTTTTCGGTGCTGTTCAGGGTATTTTTACTGGTTAAATTAAATGGATTTAAGCTGAAATATTCACTGATTCATGTATTCTCTAGTGCACTCACATCCTCAATAATAATCAAACATAATTTTTACACCACCTAGAGTTTTAAATAACCAAAGGTTAAAATACAAAGGAAAGATGACAGCATGCCAATCATCTCCCTCTTTAAATGCTCAATGGGTAAAATCACTGAAA
This sequence comes from Balaenoptera musculus, assembly GCF_009873245.2. Classification (NCBI taxonomy): domain Eukaryota; kingdom Metazoa; phylum Chordata; class Mammalia; order Artiodactyla; family Balaenopteridae; genus Balaenoptera; species Balaenoptera musculus. The sequence goes on from NC_045794.1 coordinate 35,729,633, forward strand.
AGAAGAGGCAAAATTTGAATGACTTTCATTCAACTATTATGAAATACATCAATATATGGTTTCAAAAATATGACTCCTTGCCAAGATCAATGGAATGCAAGTGTATATAACAGCTAGGGAAATAAGATTTCTTAAGTAATGGAGATAACATAAACTCCATGTCAATAAGGACACCAAAATAATATTTTGCATGGACTTTTTTAAAAGGTACATGCTTCACCACACTACAGGAGATGACAAAACAAGTTACAAATAAGCTCAATTTTATTTCCTATCACTTCATAATAAACTGCAGGAAGATCATTTTAATTTGTTAAATGAGTCTTTTGAAAAATGATTTTAAGTGATTGACCAAAGGCCTAAACAGCATTTGGGAAGTTTCTCAACGACATTGTTAAGACTAAAAGGAGAAGAGTCTTAAGGCCAAAGAATTAAAATATATTACAACAATTCCTCAACATTCATCTTGGAAAAGATCATTGAAATGTCAGCGCATATCAATGTATGGCAGATTAAGAAAAGAGAATTAAATGAGCTTTGATGGCACCTTGAAAATTTTCTTATAATACTTGAGTTGCATCCAAATAATCCAACTTTCCTCTAGAGACAAAAGAGAAAGCAAGTTAAATACTATAGAAGATGTTACTTTTGATACAAATCAGAATCCATTTTTCTGGTAATATAGTAACTTAAGTCTTTTACAAATTAGAAAATATAATGGAAAAATAAAGATCCCACTTGAGTAACAGAATAGCCTATAAGGTTCCTAGGAAAAAATCTAACAAAATATGTGTATGCCCTTTATAGAGATAATTATAAAAAAGAAATGAAAGAAAATGGCGAGATAAGTCATATCCCTGGATTTTAAAAAATGAATATCAGAAAAATGTTAGCACATTAATCTATAAATATGATATAATTCCAATACAAATCCCAATGGCATTTTTTTCATAAAACTTATCAAATTGATTCTAAAGTTTATACCAAAGAATAAAGTTTCAAGCATAGCAAAAGAATCTGAACAGGAAGAACAGAGACCTGAACTATGAGTTAGCAATCTTATAAAACTACAGTAATCAGAGTAGTGTGGTCTTCCTGCAGGAGCCACAGGCAATCAGTAGAGCAGAATACAAGGCCCAGAAAGAGACCTCTGAATTGATAGAGATTTGGTACTGCATTTGACATTACAAATATGTGAGAAAAGAATGGGCTTCTGGGTACCTGGCATTGGGACCACCAGCTTCACCTATTAGATATTACACTAGATAAGTATACCTAGATCTAAGTTCAAGATGTCCATTTCTTTTCTTTGTTAGGCAGGACAAAACGATCATTCATTGAATACAGCGGGGCAGATTAAGATGGAAAGTTAAATACAGATGTACCATTGTCCCCTTTCCAGATCTTCAATTAAAAGATCAATAGTAAACTAATCAACAGTATTTGCATTAATGCCTATGTATCAGTATTCATTGCAGAGTCAAATATTGGCTGAGATAATCTCTCCATTGTCACAAATTCTTCAACATCCATAGAAGAAAGTTAGGTAGCATCAGGGACAGATGAACTTTTTTCTTACTTCCCCCAAACTGCCCAAAATCATGCCAAATTTTCTATTCTGTAGAGTAGACCATAAACTTCTCATAAAGGAAATTTTAAACCACAGAATATAATCTAGGGGACTGTACCAAAGCTACACCAAGGGACAGCAAAAGGATTTTATGTATCCTGAAGAAAGTGCAGTTTTGCAAAACATGGAAAAAGGGAACAGAGTCCTTTTGGAATTCAGGGAAATTTTCTCATTCATTTTCACTTACAAATATACTTTCACTTTTCAATTAGCCTTTACTGTTTTCATATTTCTCTTCTATATTTCTTGTACAAATAGATAAGTGAATAATATCTTAGAATGATTTCTCTAGTCTTTGTTTTTTTCCTTTCAAAACACAATAGCCAGAAAACTGTAATGATGAGAAAACTCCTTTGATCTGCCTAAGTGTCTTAGTTCTTTCATACATAAAGTACCATATATTATTGTCTGTTGTTTTTAGGTAATACTGATGTTGGCTAAACATACACAGAAATGCCAGAAGAGCCAACAATCTTTTTACACTGTGCTCACGTGAAGTTTGTGGTCCAATTTTTAACAGCAGCCCCTACTTGAAAAACATCATTGGAAACCAGCATCTCAGGTTGGGAGGCCAAATGAGACTGCTCACGGCGCACCAGGGCACTGCTTATAAGGTTCCCAGTAGCTTCATAATGATGTCACTTTGTTTGAAGCTGCCTTTCAGTACCAAGATGTGACTTAAGCGCACTTCCAGTCCCAAGATACTGTGATGTCTGCCTTTCCCACTTCCATCTTGCTCTTAGCTCACTTCAGACACCCCAAGACCCAGAGCGCGTCCATTAGTCTCATATGTCCAAACCAACAGAGTTGTGTGATTAGGTTTCCAGCTTTCACACAGTGGCTGAGATGTTGCTATATAGCTCATTACAGGTGTCGTTATTCTCTAAGAACTTGACCTACAGTCATTTGGAAGCAGTGTCTGCCAGTTAGTGAAATCCTCACGCCTAGAGCTAATGGCATTTCAGGATAGATAAGGCACCCTGCATCAATAGAGCAATTTGAACATTCTCCAGATCCTTTACCCTAGCCTAGAGAAAACTTTGATGTCATTTGTGATTCCTGGTGTACTCATGATGATCTTTCGCTCGATCTTTCACTCATTTTTTCATCCACCAAATATTTATTTAGCATCTAACTTTGTATGACAGCATGGCAGGTAAAATGGAGTATGCAAGTTTAATGCATAATCCTTTACAGCAAAAAAAACAAATCTAATCAAAAATCATTGTCAGCTACATAAAATTTCAGGCAAACACAGAAGTACTCCTGGGAAAAGGATTCGAAAGCTACATCCTGGAGTCTTATGGTGGTTGTCTACAACCACCGCAGGCATGGTGCTGATAAATGTTTAACATTCGGCTCTCTGTTCTCTAGAGAAATAATTCTAAGATATTGGTTCATTTATCCATTTGTTTAGGGAAGATAGAAGAAAAGAAATATGAAAAAAGTAGACTCATTGAAAAAAGAATATTTATCAACAAAAATACATTTTTTAAAAATAGCTCTACTCTGTAGCACTTGCTTTTTCTATAGTCTACTTCAAGCTACAACAGTAACGTCAGCCAGCTCACAAAGTTTCAACTCTTATCAGCCAGTAGGAGCCCGCTCCAGTGCACCACTGACTGGCTGAGAAACATTTACTTCTTTTAACTTTTCTTATTTTCAAAATGTCTTTAATGATAATAGTGGCTGCCCCCAGGGACAGAAATCAGGTGGCCGGGGAGGGATGAAGGTAGACTTTTTTCTCTATATCTTATTGTGCCTTTTAAATTTTGAACCATGGAATATATTACCAATTTTTTTTTAATTACAATTACAATTTAAATTTTAAAAATCTTAAGTAAATATTTGTTACCAAATAGATTTAGATTTTTAAAATTTAAATTGTGATCAAAGGCAGTAAATGATACTTTTTACCATCTCATATGCAATTAATACATATGTATATATGTGAAATATTGAAACAACAAGATGTTATATGTTAGAATGCCAAAAGGAGTGGCCCAGATTTAAAAACCTGAAGAAAGAAATTAATGTAAACTGGGAAGTTCGCGGTCAAGGTAAAAGCTTCACGGAGGGGCTTCCCTGGTGGCGCAGTGGTTGAGAATCTGCCTGCCAATGCAGGGGACACGTGTTCGAGCCCTGGTCTGGGAGGATCCCACATGCCGCGGAGCAACTAGGCCCGTGAGCCACAACTACTGAGCCTGCGTGTCTGGAGCCTGTGCTCCGCAACAAGAGAGGCCGCGACAGTGAGAGGCCCGCGCACCGCGATGAAGAGTGGCCCCCGCTTGCCGCAACTGGAGAAAGCCCTCGCACAGAAACGAAGACCCAGCACAGCCAAAAATAAAAATATATAAATAAATAAATAAATAAAATTTTTTAAAAAAAAGCTTCACGGAGCTGTGAGTGAAGTTCTGAAGTGTGAACCGGACTTGGATGAGAAGAAAGAAGGAGATCTACACATAAACGATGAGCAGACTGGCCACTGCACCTGGCATTTATACTCCTACTAAATGGTACCACTTTTCTCCGTCCCTGCCAGTGCCGGAGCTGACATTCCTCGCAGCCTCTACTTCTCACTGACCTCCCCCTACTTCATCTGGAGTCAGAGCAAGATGCACAATAGCCAGATATCTCAGGATAGCTCACTGCCATCAACCCGCATGGAGATGAGAGTGAAGTCAGGGACTGACACGAGAAACAGGGAAGCCGCTTCACATCATCTCTAGTAATAACATTCATGTTTATTTAGTGTTTGCTCTGCAGCAGGCACTCTATGGTCAAACTCACGAAGCCTAACTCACGGGGGAATAACTCAACCTCTCGCCTTCTACCATGCAGGCAAGAACCTGCGGTCAGCGGAGCACCACGACCTCACCCCACCCACTCCCAAAAGCAACTAGGAAATGAGCTTCTTTCCTCATGAGGAAGAGCTCTTCTGTGAGCTAGGACAGACCTGACAGAAAGCTGGATCCACATCGAATCACTGCCAGTTAAAGGATGACAGATCACCTGTTTATTTTGATGAGCATTTTTCAACATTTAACTGGTTTACAGCTAACCATTCTTTGAAGCACACAAATGTATTCACTTATCCAGGACCATATTTTGCAAGCTAGTCATCTTAATGGATACCTCAGATAGTTCCACTGAGCAAAATTTGACATTTTTTGGATAGTTTGGCTTTTTTAATGACAAAATTAAAATTTTGTGAGAATTTGATTTCCCTGATTTAATTTGCACCCAGTAATGGAATACTCTTTGGTCATTAACGAACAGATTATAAATGAATATCTATTGGCATAGGAAAATCCTCAAAAAATTTTGCTAAATTATAAAAAGTTATAAAATATTATGTACAGTGTGATTTAATTTTTTTAAAAAATAGTATATCTATACATTTTAAGTAGACATTTATAACTGAAAGTATTAGTAGAAACTATCCCCAGGGGGATAAAATTACAGATGATTTTTGCTTCCTTCTTTGTGATTTTCCTAAGTTGTAAAATTCACTATAAGCATTAATATTATATGTAATGTTTGAAATTTGTAGCGTAGTTAAAATTTCGACATTCTAGAGGATCCATCCATCAGTACGCGAGAGTAGAATCCACACTACTTATCCAGAAAAAGCCTGGCCCTGCCCTTGGGAACTGTCTACTTCAGCCACCACAGGAGGATGTGGGTACCTTCTGTTCAGGCACGGCCTTATTTGGCTCCTCAATTTTTATAATAAAATGTCAGTATTTCCTCCAACTCAACTGCTGCTGAGGCTCAACACTTAACCCTCATTTAACTGTCAACAAAGAATAGCTGCAATTTGGGTATTTATCAGAGAAGTCTAACTCGAATTCAGTATTATGCTCAAGACACTGGGAAAAGCAATTGGTATGGAATATTGCCTAGAAGACATGGTATTTTATCAGGATTTCATATAGGAGGTGCTATTGGCATTCTGAGCAGTAAAACTTGGTTGCACAGAACTTTTGTGCACACTACCAAGGACCTCGAAGACAGCACAACTTCAAACACCTTTACACCTAGATGCACGTTACTGGCATCGTTATAGATTTGCTTTTTCTGAAGCGCGCTGGGGCTTGATGCCACCAGCTGACACGAGGTCCTCTGAACTTGTTCCTCTAAAGGCACTCACTATATTTGACCATAAAAGGTCGTAGGAGAAATAAGTCTCTGGTCTCAGAACCAAGAATAGTTGCATTCCCTTATCATCTAAGTGGTTGTCTATTTCTTCTTTGCCTTGGTTTGCATATTTCATTTTATTTTTGTCTTATTGTCCTGTAGATATCTCTATAAACCTCCTTAATTTTTTTGTGAAAATAAGCAGAGAATAAATAAGTGTTCAGGAAATGATGACACTAAAGAGATGGGTGAGAATAAGACTAAGGAAAGAAAAATACCTTCAGCAACAACAACAGGAAAAAAAACAATACAAACCAAAGCACAAGGTCTGTGAGGGTGATGGGAGGTTAGGAGATATCACAGTGGATGCGTAAAAATACCGGACTCGGGAATCAGAATTATGCTGAGTGTAAAATAAGTCAGACAGAAAAAGACAAATACTGTATGATTTCATTCATATGTGGAACCTAAAAACCAAAACAAATGAACAAACATAACAAAACAGAAAGAGAGTTACAGATACAGAGACAAACAGGTGATGGCCACAGGAGAGAGGGTTTGGGGCGAGGAGAGAAATAAGTGAGGGAGACTCAGAGGTACAAACTTCCAGTTATAAAATACACGAGTCACAGGTATGAAATGTACAGTGTGGGGAAGATAGTCAATAACTACGTATGTGTGTATGTATGGTGCCACCTTAACTTACTGTGGTGATCATTTTGAAATATATAGAAATACGTTGCGTAACAGGAACTAATAGTGCTGTAGGTCAATTATGCTTCAAAAACAAACAAACAAACTCATAGAAAAAAAATCAGATTTGTGGTTCCCAGAGGCAGGGGATGGAGGAAGAGGGCATTGGATGAAGGCTGTCAAAAGGTACAAACTTCCAGTTATAAGATAAATAAGTACTAGGGATGTAATGTACAACATGGTAAAGATAATTAACTCTGCTGTGTGTTATACATGAAAGTTGTTAAGAGAGTAAGTCCTAAGAGTTCTCAGCAGAAGGAAAATTATTTTTCTATTTCTTTGATGTTGTATCTATATGAGATGAGGGGTGCTCACTAAACTTACTGTGATAACCACTTCATGATGTATGTAAGTCAAATTATTATGCTGTACACCTTAAACTTATACAGTGCTGCATGTCAATTCTTGATATATCTCAATAAAACTGGAATAAAAAAAATCAGAAGAGGTGGGTTTGGGTGCCGACTCTGTCACCATCTAGATAAGTGACACTGTGAAAAAACAGGCAGAAGAGAAGCTAGTCTAACAACTTCAGACACTGAGAGAAGGCACAGCACAGAGGTGCAGGAGACCAGCTCTATAATCACACTACCTGAGTTTAAACCCTACCTGCATTTACTCTTGGGAGCCTTTAACAACTTAACCTCTCTAAGACTTGTTTTTCTTATCTGTAAAATGATAATGAGAATAATGACCTTGCAATATGATGGGACTTTTGTGGATTTTTTTCTCTAGTATCATCAAGCACTTTATACGGATTTACAGATGAGGAACCTGAGGTTCAGAAGAGGTAAGTGATTTACCCAAGGTCACAAAGCCAGTAAGTCTTCGAGCTATGAGTGGAATGCACGCAGTCCTTCTCCAGATCTGCACTCTGAACCAACATCTAATATTGACGTAAAAGGAACTAACCCATGGAATGCACTGAGAACTGCGCCTAGCACACGGTAAGCCTTTAATAATTGTTGGCTTCCCAAGCAAATGAAAAGTGCCTTCCAAATAGACATGATTTTAAATATCATAGAAAAATATCTTATATCTCAAATATGGTATTTGTTTAGGTAAATGTTATCAAATTTAAAGATGATACAAAGGAAGAATGAAGAATTAATAATCAATTTAACAAGAATAACTGGAAAGCATGAGAGCGGAGCCCAAAGATTTATGTATAAATATGTTCATCATGGTGTTATTTATTAAAGTTAAAAAAGGAAATGAGTTCAGTATCCAAAAGTAAGAAGACACAGACAAAAAACTGGATTAAAATATGACAGAATTTCAACATCAGTCTTCTTCTGGTGACATGATTTGTATGAGTTTTCCTATTTCTTTATTACACTAGTCAGTTGTCCACATTTTCTACAATGAAAATATATTGCTATGCTAATTTGAAAAACACAAATATTATTTTTAATTGAAATAAGTCAATCTAAAGCCCTACACATAACTTTAACAAACCTACTTCATAGGAATAGTAAGATAGGATCTGTCTGACAGCAAATCTTCCTTCAAGGACCTACCTGATAAAAGTTGGGTATTTCGGTGGTCCATACCCTTACTATGTCTAAGGTGCTAAAAAAAATTTTCAAACTATTTTAATATGTATCAGTTGGAAAGTGCATAGATTATAAGAAATCCATGCTGGTCAAACATTTGTAGAGTTAATGTATTCAACTCTAGGGACCAACAAAAACACTGACCATCTGGATGGGATGGTCGTGAGGGATGTCATCTGGAAGAAGGTTAGGCGAGTTCCATGCCTCTACAAATGGGGCAGTAGGAAGCCACAGGGCTTAGAAAAATCTAGTGCCCAAGATACAGGGGAAATTTTCTTAGCAAACAGAAATAATCAGCAATAAATCAGGCTGCTCTGTGAAGGAACAATATCTTTCGCTGTATGTGAATCATGTTGCCTAAAGCCCACTGGAGAAGGGCAGGGTCGCAGTGTTACAAACGAGGAGCTCCCCTCATATCAATCACCTGAAGACGAGGACCAGGAACATACCAAGGCGAAGAGCCCTGGTGAACCCTGGGAGATGGACCTCTCCCTTTCTTGCTCAGTCTTAAGAAGCCCAAGCCAATTACCTGGTGAATGTTAGGATGGCACCCTCCTTTCAAACACAGGCCAAAACCTGGGAGGAAAGAAACCCAAGTGAGGGGCCTGGGAAGTTATGCCAATCCTTTGGGACTAAAGATAGAATTAGATGGGGCCTTAAATCCCTGAGAGTAATCCAGGTAGAATATGATCAGGAACCCTGCTCTCTGTGTCAATTTTCTATATTTTGTTCTCCACATATATTTGCTTCTGTTTGCCCTTTAGTATTTAGCAAAGATTTGCCAAGTCCCAGGCTGCCCCATCTCTCATAAGAGAAACCAGGAAAAGAGGTTTCTGCCCACATCTGAACAGGATTATTAAATCCATTATATATGTAAAACACTTTACATATATAAACTCTTTGAGCCTCACAACTACCTATGAAGGAGGTACTATTTCTATCCTCATATTTCAGATGAGGAAATTGAGGCACAGAGAGGTTATGTGACTTGCCCAACGTCCCCAGAGAGTCATAAAGTGGGCATTCAAAATATGAATACAAGGGCTTCCCTGGTGGCGCAGTGGTTAAGAATCCGCCTGCCAATGCAGGGGACACGGGGTCGAGCCCTGGTCTGGGAAGATCCCACATGCCGCGGAGCAACTGGGCCCGTAAGCCACAATTACTGAGCCTGCGCGTCTGGAGCCTGTGCTCCGCAACAAGAGAGGCCGCGACAGTGAGAGGTCCGCACACCGCGATGAAGAGTGGCCCCCGCTCGCCGCAACTAGAGAAAGCCCTCGCACAGAAATAAGACCCAACACAGCCATAAATAAATAAATTAATTAATTTAAAAAAAAAAAAGGATTGCTCTTTAAAAAAAAGAACTATATAAACACAAAAGAACTTTCATTATCAGAACTGTGGTTATTCTTTCAGGAAGGAATCACTTTAAGCTGTTTGATATTACTTAGTAGCAATTTATGTATATGCTAAGTGTCATGAATGAATTTCTTCTTCCCCCTCTCCCCTCTTCCTCACTACTCCCACCAGCTCTCCTAATCATGCTTCTATGCATGCGAGAAGCTAGGAAATACTAGACAGCATTTTGATTCAACACACATCCAAGAATACAGCTGTAACTGCCACAGTCTAAGAAGTGCGCTGAAAAAGAATTTATCTGTCTGTGATTAAAATTACAAGACTATTAAACTCTAAACCCAGGCAATATCCTAAAGAAACAGAATACGATATTTTTGCGGCTAACTGTTCACCAATTAAGAGAAAGTATGTTTGACTTTAACATTGAGGAAGATAACTCATGAGGAAGTTAGTAATTAATAAATGGGTTTTAGGAATGGTGACTTCCGTGCGCTCTTAGCAACATCAGAAGCAATAGCTCCTTCTGCTTTTAGGCTGATCTCAATTACTTGTGTTTCTGATTTTGCATAATGTAGCAAAATTATTCTTGCTGTTTTAAACCAATCATGAATATCTTGCTTTTGTTTACTTCTCTTTAATGTGTTAATTTCACCATATATAATGAAAACACAGGAAACTCCAGCAGCTGCACGTACCTGTGATCCAAGTGGTGAATGGAGAGAATCACTCCGGAATTTAAATGGGTCTGTTTTAGGGTCACCAGAACAGTAAATTCATGTTTATTTCTCAGCTTCTGAAAAAACTGTTCAGCTGTAGCAGTGGATGCTTTTATACTTCTGGGAGTATCTAAAAAAAGAAACATACAGTAAAGAGACTAGAACTTGGCTTTATAAAGCATCCTTTGCAGGCAACATCTTTCAGAAAACATTACCAAGCAACTGCTGATAAATACCAAGCTCCAGACACTCCTGGTAAATTGGTTCAAAAATACTTTTTGCTACACATAACACAGGACAGTAAACCACATGAATGACTGAGCTTGTGTTTCAGAGATCTTTTTTCAAAAATGTCTTTGAGGTGAAGAATCAAAGAGCCCTGTTTGAAGAACTGAGCTCCCAAGTTTTCTCCTCACACTCTTCCTAAATCCTGGATACCACAGCCACGTCAGTGTCAACATTGAACAAAAGGATGTCCTTCCGAGAAAAGGACCTAAAAAACCATGATAGAGCCATTTAGCTTTTCTGACACCTCGTGACAGAAAACTGGATTTAAATCAATGTGCCACCTTCCACGTTGATATCTGTAGCCAGAAGGCTTGCTATAAATAGATTTTTTAAAAGATCATTAAAATTAGTCACTCTCAGCCTTCTGTGCAGTGGATGAAACACTAAGATCATATTATCGTGCCGTATTTTTGAAAGAAATGCACAGAACTCAATTCCCACGTCCCTCTCCCCAAGCATAGAGAACACCTAGACATGAGAGATTTGAGTGGGAGAGCAGATTTTTATCTGGCGCTTTCCTGTGGTTTAGTCGTGCACTCCAACCTCAGGACCCAGAGGACATGGGAGAAATAGCCAGGGGTAGAAATGGATTTAGTGGACAGGAAAAACCTATCATTCAAGCCATCCGCTCACAGAGCATAATGCTCTCCTATTCACAGTGTGTGCAGAGGGTTGATGGGAGCCAGAAACACAGTTTCTGTAGCTATCAAATCGTTCTCCTCTTTTCTGTGCTTTACACTAGATAGACTAGATAAGGAGTTCTCAATGGGGAAGTTACTGGCATTTGGAGAGAATAACCTTTCCTGTGGAAGACTGTCCTATGCACTACAGAACATTTAGCACCCCTGGTCCTGGCCCAGTGAATGCCAGTGGCACTCAGTCCTAGTCATTGTGACAACCCAAAGTTCTCCCACACATTTCCAAGCATTCCCTTTCGAACAGTGCAGCAGAAATCAGGCTGAGAACCACAACCTTGATGAAACAGAGATTATGAGATTAATCTAAAGTTCCCCACCTTTCCAGCCACACAAATTTATGGAATTAACAATGTAATCACCAGGTCTGTGTCCATCACTGGGGATGCATAGACATGGAGAAGCCCTTGAGATACCCATAAAATGGAGGAGGGGACAAATAATCCCAATAAAATAAAAGAAACGCTGTCATACACGTAAGTACAAAGTGGTGTTGGACCACAGAGGGAAAAGTAGCCAACATCATCTGGAGGGAAGGATCTCAAAACAGAAGGCATTTGGTCAGGAGCTCACCAGGTAGAGAAGAGAGGGAAAAGCATCCCAGTCATAGAAATAGCTTATGAAAAAGCAAAGTGATGTGAAAGGGCATGACATGGCTGAAACAGCAAGTAGCAGCCATTGCAGGATGGGGCTGGGTAGGAAAGCTGGAGAGGAGAGGCAGGGCCTTGTGTGCCAATGTAATAGACACTTGTTTCTGTCACCATCCTCAATTTACTCTCTGGGTAAAAAATAAATAATAATAACTCTTATCTGCCACTGCAAAACGATCCCTCCCCACTCTTTTTTTTTTTTTAATTTTATTTATTTATTTATTTTTGGCTGTGTTGGGTCTTCGTTTCTGTGCGTAGGCTTTCTCTAGTTGTGGCGAGCGGGGGCCACTCTTCATCGTGGTGCGCGGGCCTCTCACTGTCGCGGCCTCTCTTTGTTGCGGAGCACAGGCTCCAGACGCGCAGGCTCAGTAATTGTGGCTCACGGGCCCAGTTGCTCCGCGGCATGTGGGATCTTCCCAGACCAAGGCTCGAACCCGTGTCCCCCTGCATTGGCAGGCAGATTCTCAACCACTGCGCCAGCAGGGAAGCCCCCCCTCCCCACTCTTAACCCATGGCTTCCTCTGTGCTAAAAGTACCCAATCAGAGTGTCGCCTATTCCTGTACACAGTAATTGATTCAGAAACAGGCACCTAATCCAGGGCAATGAAGTCAGGCCCAGGATACTGGTTCCAGGTTTTAGGAAAAAGAAACTTCCTAGTTTCCAAAAAGAAACTTCCTCAGTTCTAGTCAATAATCACAGTTCAAAAGCGTAATAATAATCCGCAATTTCAGCCATGGTAAATGTAATAGTTTCTCCCTAGATTCCACTAGAGAGAAGACAGGCTTTGCAGAGATGCCATCCAATTCCTCTGAGATCCAAAACCGTCTGCTTCCCAAGGAGGCACAGAAAATGAGACTCTGTGAGAAAGATTTATCTAGTGTTAACTTTTAATCCACTCCAATTTATATACAAGTGAATCATTCACAAACTTCATGACTTCATTTCAATTTGCCAGATAAAAACAAATTAAAATTGAATTACAACTATTACACTCCCCCCCCCCACACCGCCCCGCCCCGCTCCGACCCTTTTCAGGCAGGTAGAGCTTGAGCAGCGTCCTTTGCCTTGCTGAACAGGGTGATAGATGGGGACATAAATGAAGGAAACTGAGGAAGGACTACATTAAATACAGGAATGATGATCAGAGCCACAGAGAGATGGGAAGGTGTAGCTCAGGAAGCTTGAGCTCTTATAGTGAGAGAAAAGAAATTGAGAAAAGTGTGGCAGCTGCCTGACAAGGTGGAACTTTAGAGAAGAGATGCTTGAAGAGGATTTTTAGAAAGCTTTGTCATTTGGTACGCAAAGAAAACCTTCACTAAATATATTATTCTCCACTGCTTTTGGAGTCAGATTTGTGAGAAGGGTTGAGAGGCTATATTATTTGTGTGGGTTTTTATTTGTTTTGTTTTCAGATGAAATGTGAAGACTGACCTTATGATGAAAGGAAGAAGGACCTAAAAAATGGATTACATTTGAGTATTGTTGGTAAAAATGTAAACCACCATGGTTGAAAACATGAGGAAGGCAAGTGTAGTTGAAGGGAAACCATTTTTTTAAAGATCTGTCAATCTGCATTTTGGAAAAATGTCTCTGGTAGCCATGTGGAATATTTGAAGAAAGAAAAAAAGTTGAACATTGGGAAAACTCTTGAGAAACTGGCAATTCAGGTGACTACTGACTTTTTGTTAAATTTCACATATTTTAAATATCACATTTTGACATCCCTAAACCACCTTTTCTAAATCAAATTGATGTTTTTGGCTTTCACCAGGAATCGTGATACAGAACTACTTACTGGTTCTTTCACTGCCTGTCAGGCATGTTGATGTGAGAAGGGCCAAGTGAACCCCAGATGGATATCTGCATTGAGATGTTTAAGGAAGTGTTTAAGGAGACCTGCGGGGCAGAACCATCCTCTATCCTGCCAGGGTGGTAAGTGTGGTCCCAGAGGGTCTCCTCCATCCAGCTTGGACTTAAGCCTATTCACTTACGCGGGTCACAATTCAGGACACGCTCTCTCGCCCTGTCTAGGCTCTCCTCCCAGCCCATTACCTTTGTTTTGCTCCCTCTGTGGCGGTTAGAGTGACTTGCAGGAAGAAGGGACCCTCCAATACCAAACATGTCCTGCAGAAGCTCCATTCAGCCTATGCTTTAGGGACAGGAAAAATGAAATTCTTTTTTTTCCATCCTGATTAACCAAGTTCACTTGTATAGTGGTTTAAAAACTGGGTCTTGCATGAATCTATAATCCCCAGGTGAAGACAAATTACTGAATGAGGCAGAGAGAGCACCTCTAGGAAGTATACTAATTTTCAGCTTTCTGTCAACAGAACACCATCTCCCACCAATCCTTACCTCACCTTAATGATATTTAAATCTATTGTTCCCCCTTAAAAACATGTGTTTCAAAAATTTATTATGCCTGAGTCCGGGAAGGATTTGATGGGAACCTGAACTCTGTGAGTAGCTCAAAACAATTAGGGAGTATAATAATTTTATTATTATAGAATTCAAGAGATTTTTAGAAAGCAGAATCTAAAGAATTTGGTCACTGATAAAACACAAGCAAAAGGCAAAAGAACAGGAGAAAATTGAATCCAATTGAATCCAAAGCTTCTAGCTTGAGAGACAGAATGAAAGGAAAATGCAGTAGGAGCATGATGGTACCCAAATGGGATTTCAGTTTTAGAAACGGTCGTTCTGAGGTGTTCTGGAATGTGCATGTGGACATGTCCGGTAGGAGGCTGGCACTACAGAATTTGATCTCAAGAGAGAGGTCAAGGTCAGCAGTATAAATGTAGAGGTCATCAGAATACAGTATCTAAAGTCATAGGCATGCCTGAGTAAATCATAGGAATCACAGGAATGAGAAGAGGATAAAAGGATGGACCACAAAAACACTAAATCTGTAGCACAGCAGGGACAACATATATAACTTTGTACACGTACTATACAATGCTGCACGTCTGGCACCATACAACATTTGTCCTTCAAAAATGTATAAATAATATATTTTCCCCTTTGAACCCACATTCCATTTTATTCTCACAACGCTTAACAAGGACAACTATCACAATTCTGTGATTCACCCAAAGGCACCAGGCATGCTAGAGGTGTAATGGGGATGACAATTTCTGGTCCAGTATTCCTTCCACTAAATTGCCCTGCCTCCTGAATGTGGCATCCTTACTCATGCTTAACTGCCACTCACAAACAGAAAGGCAAATTCGGGAGCATCAACATAGAAAATAATCCAGAAAGAAGTAATTATATAACATAACATTTTTAGTTCCTTAAGGGACTCGCTTAGTAGTGATTTTAAGAAAGGTCACTTTCCCCATTTGCATTTCTGTTTCCCAATTTGTAAAATTAGCATCCCTGCCGTCTATTTTCATCTCAAAGATTATATACCGTTCAGAGAGACTTCTGAGTTCCTGTGATTATTACTCTAAGATCCAACTCTAGTCCTCACCAGAAAGTCAAGTCAAAGAAACCACCATGTGAGAATAATTTTACTTTATTTTTGTTATCATTTCAGTTTTCAGAATTCATAATTAAATTCAGGTATGTATTAAGCAATTTCTCAACAAGGTCTCCTGTTAGGAACCACACATAAAAAAATAGATGGTTATGAGAACAAATTCTCAACCCAGAAAAATAAGTTTCCAATGCCAGCTATGCAGATGACTAGCTGTGCTTGGCATGTAGCAACACCACGTGTTGGCTTTTAGAATTATGATACATATTATTATTACTCTCACAAGCAATGAGACTGTGGAACCCACTAAAACTACCAAGAGCCATTATACCCTTGTGGTGATTTTCTGAGCTTACTTTCATTCCAAGCATCTCAAACTCAGCCACAAAATACCAGTTCTCACATATGAAAATTAACATAAAAGTTTCTGGCAATGAAATTATTCTTAAGATAAATCCTGCCTACCACCCCCTGTTTCTAGAGAACTGTGAATGATCATTCTTTTATGGACAAAAATCAAAGTAAGCTGAATTTCTTTTCAAAGAAGGGCTGACGACCATCATTTGAACTGCCTCTTCAGAGAAAAACAGGCTGAGACAAGGGGCCCTTAATTGCTACTAGGAAGCCTTACAGAAGAACTTACCAGCACGCCCATGCTGTATTAGGTCTTTTTAATTGGAGAGCTGCTTGAGTTTAAAACAAAACTTTCTTTCCAAGTTTTCCATTTTTATTGCGTGCAGAAGCCTAAAAATCCCACTAAGAACACAACGGGTGGCATTTTCAAGCAATTATTAATAAATAATGAAGCAGGTCAGAAGCAATTACATCAAAATATTCATTTTTAGTCATGGGACAACCAGGATGGAGTTTGGATGCAGTGTATCCTATCCTCCACACACATAGTTAATGGGAGAGAGGAGAGTGAGGGCGAGATGGAGAGACAGAAACTGGTTTCTTTCTATATAAAATAGACTGTAGCTTAATGCAAGTGTATCTGTGGTAGCAAATATGGATGTTTACTGAAAAAGAATCAGACTAGAGCTTCTTTAAGTATGTTTAGTGCATTAGTAGTAAAAGTAAAGAGAAGGGATCTGTCCGTCTCCCAATAACAAAGCAATCGGTAAGAATTCTTTTCTTCTTTTGCACTTAAACTGCATCACTATAATTGCCATCATGAATCAAATGAGTCTCTGGCCCCTGACAGGTGTCTATCCTGTCTGCAGTGTCTATCCTGTCTGCAGTGTCTAGAAACCTAAATTGATTTCCCGCCACATAAGCAGACTAATAAAAATACCACGTGCAGATTCAATTATAAAAACGGTCTAATCTCAGGCATCGAGTGGTTGACTTAGAATGTTCCAAAACTCACCAAATTACCCTTTTGTTCAGTCTCTAACTATGAAAGGTTGTTGTCTTCTAAATTCAGGTTAGAAATATATGAAATTAGAACTATTATTATATCAATAGTTGTTGTTCATTGCTCTTACTCTTCTTTCAGTATATCCATGCCTTTACAGTACAAAACTTTAAAGGCAAAAATAATAACAATTTTAAAAGCCATTAAAATTTGACTAACACAATATATGCAGTTTGCAAAGTCCTTAAACATCAACAATCTCATTTAAGCCTAGAGCAACTTTGAATAAATGAGATTATCAGCTCCACAGTAATAGAAATAACAGATGAGGAAAGAGAGGCACAGAGAAACCAAGACACTTGTGATTATCTCTGTAAGTGGCTCAAAATCAGAGCTGATTTCCATCAACTTACTGTTTTAGGAACTTGTTGGTTCAAAACTTCGGGAGCTTCCTGAGTGAAATCTGAAACTGAGCACGTACACGAAGGGCAAGGAGAGACCACAGGAAGAGGCAGATGGCTCTGGATTGGTAGGTGGCAGGTTTAACAAACAAAGGAACTTACACACCAGGCTTGTCTTGGGCGTTCACAAGACAAGTACATCTCTGCACTCGCCTACCAGAATTTTAAAAGTTTATATAGAAGCCTTAACTGGGTTCAGTCACCAATGCCATCCAGATGGTCTCAACAACACATTGCTTTCTCAAGGCAGTTGCTTCCTTGAAAAGAGCTCCCACTGTGGGAACAGTGGAATGTACATTTCAAGGATGGGAGGGGGTGAGGAGCCTCTGATTGCCCTGGTCCGGCTTGTGGGTCAACTGGCGGTCATGTCCTCTCAATGACCTCCTCCAACAGCACTGCCCAAGGCAATTATGAGAGGATATAGGAATAAACCTACCAAATTCAAGCGGCAGAGCCTGGATTCCAACCCAGGCCAAGGTGCTTCCTATCATTACAGGAGCACAATGCATACTCTAGAGAGTAGATAAACCCTCATTTTTAGTTAACTTTTATAAAAAATATATTCTGAAGATAAATAAATACATTTTTCTTGATCTTTGGATCAATTTAGGTTTTTCAGATCTACAAAACTATTCATATCACATAATCTCTCAGCGGATACTTGAAACTATTAAGATGTAAACAATACTAAATTTTAAAACCAAAAGCTTTTTAAAAAGACAATTTTAAATAATCCTCCTCAAAAAAGTTATTGGGCAAAATGTATGAGTAATCCACAACTTTTTTTCATCAGCAAACTCACATCTAAGGATGTCACATCCTCACCCTTTAGACATCTATATGCCCTTTACATTCCTAGGTTCAGGGAGTTCAAGGACATACTCTTGGGATGTCAACATGGAAATATCCCTTCATTTAACCCCAAAACAATCTCAAAAGTTTCTTTCAAATCTACAGCTAATTATAATTTGATTCAATGCATAATAAACATATGTACCTTCATGTATTATTTACAAAAAATGTTTGTTGGCTTAATGTTGTGAATATCTAACAACATAAAAATATACATACATAAGTGAATATAATCAGAAATCAGAAACAAAAGCATCCACTAACTAGTCAAAGAAACAAAAACAAATAGCAGATTATACTCCTGGATTTAGCAACTAACTGATTGACTTTAAATAAATCATTGGAATTTTCACTAGTAAAGTAGAACAAAATGTAGTCAGGGTGCAGGGGGGGCTACAAATAATAAAACACCTCTGTATTTTGAAGCTTAAAATTAAAGTATTAAAATTATATGCATAACAGACATAAGACAAGATGTTAAAGTTATTCCATTTTGTTTGTTTTTATTCCATGGTAACAAACAACTTTCTGATAATAATTGGCTTCCAAGGTACATTTTCCTTCGGACACAGCAGTAGTGATCAAACAGTATGAGTATTCTGATTTCATTCATTATTATAATCCTCATTGTAGATTAAAATTAAAATTGGTACTTGAGTTTATAATCAGATTAATGCTTTTAGCTAGTGTTTAGCTGCCCCTCAGAAATTCACCAGTGAAATTAGCAGCTCTTTTGTTACCAGCAAAATTAAGAAGGTAAACGAGCCGAAACAGTATTCCTCTTTATCATCTCTTCTCTCAACTGCAATACTGCTCAAGAAGACCAAATAGGCAGAAATACTAAGCAAATAAAAGGGAATATGATGATCGATGACAATGACAATGACAATGCCAATAATGATGATGATGATAATGACGACATCATTCACAACTTCAATAGACTGGTTGCATTCCTCTGTTGATCCTGCCTCACTACTTATGGATAGCAGTCTCAACAACCTCATTTGAACATATGTAGCAGATCTGAGAATTAGTAATTTGCTAGACCTTTATTTAAAGTAGTCCAAAATATTATATCCAATTGAACCTAAACTGTGTACAATGTGTTGGCTAATATCATGAGCCAATGTCTTAAATACATAAGGAAAACTAAATTCATGGACTGCCATAATTTACAAAACATGTTTTTGCCTTGACTAAAGCCACTGAAAACTTGAATAAATGTTTGAATTTCTTTAAAAAAAAGAAAAAACTTGAGTTTTCGCTGGTCCTACCATTAATAGTAGATGAAAAGGCTCAACTGCACCTTCCTATACTGATACAGTTATGATGGATGAGGTATTGCTTAAATTAACAAACTACTCATCTTAATAGTGAAGGGTACAAATTCATCAATTATGTAATCTTTCTTTTCTCTTGTAAACTATCCCATATACAGTACCTAGCTATACCTTAAATACACATATAATTACTCTTTGTAAAATGTTCATCTATTAAGAGAGTAACTATAAATTCAAAAGAAATATATATAAATTAGTTTTTTAAGTGAAAAGTGAATCATAAGTCATTCCTTTATTTTCTTTGAAGTCTGATCAAATATTCATACAGTCCCTGAGAAGGATAAGAGAGAAAAAAAATATGTGCATTCACAAAGCTGGCTATCATTTTATCCACATGCATGTTAGTGTTTGGTTTAGCTTAGTAGATTTATTAGTGTAAAAAGAAGGAAGAAAACATACAGGATCAAGGTGAGATTTTCATTATATATCTTCAACATTCAATTGAACCTATTAATTGACAAGAATAAAGAATAGGTATCTCTAAGATAGTTTTACGTCTATAAAATTATGAAGGTTATAAATTGTGTAACCTCAAATTACACAAGCAGATTCTAACAGAATCTCTGCTGAATAGCCAAAGAGATACTAAGTAGTGCCCCATCAATTATGCAGAGCTGAAGTGCTGAAATACACGATTTCATCTTCTACCTAATAGGCCAATTTGACCTGAGACATCAATTTTTGGAGTTCTGCTTTTATCCTTCTTTAATTACAATAATCAGATTATTTTAGAATAACAAGACACCAAAATATCTGTTATCATGATTTATCACCCTATTGAAATTGTGCCATATTTTACGATTATTCTTTTCACTGCAAGAAAGAAAACAGCATTATAAAGTACCAAAGGACACGGGGCATAGTATAATCAGTTTCTCAGTTCAGAGTCTCAGACACCAGCCCTTATGTCAACCTCTGCCCTTGTTCCCCAGGCCCTGTATCTGTCTCCTCTCCATTTCTGAAGCAGTTACGATAAAGATGCCAGAAAATTAGAAATGATGCTAAGAATTAAGTCTTACTGCTCAGAGATTCAACAAAAAAATTAGCTCTGAGAATCTGTGCAGCCTCTAAAATGAATCATTTCCCAGACCTGCTATGTTGGCCCAATATACAAAGTTGAGCTGCTGCTTCAGTTTCCCAGCCTAGAACTCAAAACCCTGCCCTGCCCCCACCCCCATCTGCTTGGTTGAGGCTCTAATGCCCAGTCAGGATCTTGCCAATTCTCTCTGCTGATCCTCAGGAATGGATGAATCCTGCTAAAAAGTGTCAGAATGCTAGATCCATCAAACGGTGCCTGCCTGCCTTTGGACTGTGGAGGCTACTGGACTTTCCCCATTAGCAGACTGGGTACCACCCCAACTCCCACTCATTCTCATACCCTCCCCTCATCCCACCTTACCATCCTTATGGAGTTTTTCCTGCTCCTATGAGTTTTTCTAAATTACATTCTCTATTTAAGTGAGGATACTCTCCCTGGATAAAGCACAGAAGATTCACTTACTGTCTAAGCTCATCTCTGGACTTCACTTTACTAGAAGCTATATAATCTCCACTACTGATTCATCCATTCCCAGGAGGCTTACATCTAATCCTACCAAGCTTATGTCTCTCCCATTTCAAGACCTGGATTTCTCTTTAAGTGCTCATTCCTGGCCTAAGGATTGGCTCTAGTTTCCCGCTCACTTTCATTAATTCAACAAATATATATTGAGCACTTGCTATGTGCTGAGCATTCAGCAACGAAGATCAGGAATAATTCAATACGATGAACTGTCTACTGTGGCAGACACTGCTTGCTGTCCTCCAGTAGCAATAATTACCTTCTTTTTAGTAATAAAACTCCCTACTTTCACCTGGGCACATGGCTGTCCAGCTAGAAACTACATTCCAGCTAAAGAGGCCAGGTGACTTCAGTTCTGGCAAAAAGGATGTGAGCAGAAGTGATATGTGCTATGATCCAGATTTTATTATTGAAAAGGAAACTGACTGCTCTCCACTCTCCTTTCCCTCAGGCTGGAATCAGGATATTGCAGTAGCAGGCCAAGTTCTTCCATGAGGACAAGGGCATTGTGGGGCCTTGAATAATCTCACGTGGCAGAACTACCCATCAGCCGTGGAACACCTGCCTACCTCTAGATTGTTAGGTGAGAGAGAAATAAACTCCTTTCTTTTTTTTAATTTTTAGTGGAGTATAGTCTATTTACAATGTTGTGTTAGTTGCTTCTGTACAGCACAGTGAATCAGTTATACATATACATATATCCACTCTTTTTTAGATTCTTTTCCCATGTAGGTCATTAGAGAGTACTGTGTAGAGTTCCCTGTGCTATACAGTAGATGCTTATTAGTTATCTATTTTATATATAGTAGTGTGCATATGTGAATCCCAATCTCCCAATTTATCCCTCCCTCTTCCCCCCCGCCCGGTTACCATAAGATTGCTTTCTACATCTGTAAGTCTATTTCTGTTTTGTAAATAAGTTCATTTGTACCATTTTTTTAGATTCCACATATAAACGATATCATATGATATTTGTCCTTCTCTGTCTGACTCAACTTTACTCAGTATGACAATCTCTAGGTCCATCCATGTTGCTGCAAATGGCATTATTTCATTCTTTTTATGGCTGTAAACTCATTTATTAATTAAACACTGCATTTGAGGGTCTCTTTGTCACAGGAGCTTAGCCTATTCCCTAGGTAATATGTCTCCCCAACTCTCCTATGACTCACTCAGATGGTCCCTGAGGTATCATTCTTTAAAACAAGTATCATCAGATGTGAGGTGGTATCTCATTTTGGTTTTGGTTTGCATGTCCCTTATGATTAGTGATGTTGAGCACCTTTCCATTTGCCTGTTGGCCATCTGTATGTATTCTTTCAAAAAATGTCTGTTGAGGTCCTCTGCCCATTTTTTAACTGGGTTATTTGCTATTTTGACTTTGAGTTTTATGGGTTCTTTATATATTTTGGATATCAACCCCTTACCGGATATATTGTTTACAAATATCCTCTCCCATTCAGTAGATTGCCTTTCATTTTGTTCATGGTTTCTTTTGTTGTGCAAAAGCTTTTTGGTTTGATGTAGTCCCACCTCACATCTGTCAGAATGGCTATTACCAAAAAAACAAGGAACAGTCTACTGACCCCTGGAAGCAACAAATGTAGATATAATTTCCCTTAGATAAAAAGCAATACTTTTAGAATAAAATTCTTTTAGAATAAAATAATACCACTTGCAGCAAAATGGAGGGACCTTGAGATTATCATACTAAGTGAAGTAGTCAGAAAGAGAAAGACAAATACCATATGATATCACTTATATGTGGAATCTAAAATATGACACAAATGAACTTATCTACAAATCAGAAACAGACTCAAAGACATAGAAAACAGGTTGCCAAAGGAGAGGGAGGATGGGGGAGGGATGGATTGGGAGTTTGGGATTAGTAGATGCAAACTATTATATATAGAATGGATAAACAACAAGGTCCTACTGTATAGCACAGGGAACTATATTCAGTATCCTGTGATAAACCACAGTGGAAAAGAATATGAAAAAGATATATGTATAACTGAATCACTTTGCTGTACAGCAGAAATTAACACAACATTGTAAATCAACTACACTTCAATAAAATAATTTTTTTTTAAAAGCAATTTTTTTATATCTTTAGTTATGTTTATGTCTAGAAAGTAAGACTAAAACAATGTGATGATCTGCTTAGTTAGAGCAAGTCTAGATGCTATAGAATCAGAAAAGAGACAAAGAATTCCTGTTACCTTGCCTTCATCACTGCTGTTGATATGTATATTGGGGGCATATCCTATCTTCTCTCATTCTGTGATAGGTTTTCCAAGTGCAGGGATCAATTCTGTAATTCTCCTTCTTGGCACAGCCCATGTAGAAAATCAATATGCGGCCAATTGTCTTGTTCATTGATGACTTCCCCACCTACTTCTATGCCTTTTCATAACAGTGTTCGTTGTTTGCTCAAATAACTAAGTAAAGGCTAGAGGTTTATTTTGCCTTCAAATACTCCTTTGCATTGCCACCCAGTTTAAAATTTATGATATAAAAGGTAGAATAGATGATAACCCCAATGAACTAAACTAGAATACGTACAAAAAATTTTACAATAATGTTTTATATTGTTATCTATTAAGAACTAAGGCTCTCTCCTTTCCCCTTGCAATACAAACTGGCAAGTCTGCAGAGGGACTCTAGATTTACGAAAAGAACTTAATCCTTTGTAGTACTCTGAGAAGAGCATGTTCCTAGAAAAAGGAATAATAGAGGTCTCAGTTAATGACAGGTTCAAAACTTTCCCCTCAGATGATTACACTGCGGGTTGAGTAGTTTCTTAGAAATGTTACAAATTTCCAGAAAGTCAGAGAAAATAATTTCTAATTGAATGGCAAGAAACACCTTCCAGAACCAAATGAAAGCACTGGACTTGTCTTCTCTCAGCTCCACCATCAGTTTTGGGATAGTTGTGAGCTGACCTACATAGAATATTCAGAACACTTAACAAATTAATGTTCTTGGGGTTTTTTTCTTTTGAAAAAACTATTCAGGCAAAAAGTCTACACAGTGGTCTACAGATAGTTTTCCTCACTATATTTTACACCCTTTAAAACAGAGGAGAACTCAGGCATGAAAATAATCCTGGAATTATACTGCAATCAGGATTTAACATGTCACATCCCACCTTCTTGACAATTCTTTTCTCTTACGATGGTCTATAGCTCTGATTGTTTATTACGCACTTTCATTATTTTTCAGTATAGCACTTTGTGCTGTCTTATGTCTTTGTCTGTTTCTTATGTAATTTCTTTATACGCCAATCTTAAATCCTCAGAAGGGCTGATTTTAATCTCCTTGAAGGCAACGAGTGTACATTTTAGTTCTCTTCTATTCCTAACTACCAGCAATTATGGTCCAAGACAGAGAGAAGGAGTTGTTTGATAAATATTTGTTGAATAGAGTTGAATTAATTTTCCTTTTTAAGGTCTGGAAGATAAAACAACATACCCACCTTGGTTGTGTAAGGATGTCATTCCCCTCCCCTCTTAATTCTCCACTGAAGCAAGGTTTACAACCCTGAACTCGCTGTACAGCTATAGGCAATGCCTGATAAGCTCACAGACAAACACAACTGACCCTGAACGCAGGTTTATGCAGAGGTCCTGGGTGGCATGGCCCATACTAAGTACCAGTCCCACTATCTTATTAGTCCAGGCTAGGAAAATTGCTAGAGTTTAAAATTCTTTTGAAACCATAATGTCTGAGTGTATCTTAAAACAAGCTGCTTCCTTTCATCCCAGAATTTCCTGTTTGAATGCTATCCCAAGTCATGTATTTCTTCCTCTTTAGTTCATATTCCAATTCCACAAACTTGTTTTCTTTCTAGAATTTGGAAGATAAAATGGGTATTTCCACCTTAATGCCATATTTAGATATGGCTCTGAATTACATACAGATATGTGAAAGATATATTTCCGTTTCTAATTTAGGAAATTAGGACCAAACATCAACAATAATATTCCCTATTTAAATACCAACATCTAATGATTCATTCACATATTTCCTCATTTGCATAGCTCCTCTCCCTTATCTGCACACCCTCACATTCACTCACTAGAAATATACTCTAATTTTGTTTTACTTCTGAATTCTTATTTTCAGTATTCTTATCCATTCTTCCCTCTTGTTTCATAAAGTATGAGCATAAATGCAGAAGATATAGTATATGTTAACACGTGTGTGTGTATATATGTGTGTGTGCACACATACATACATACACTCACACACATTTTTGCTATGGTCAATCTACAATTTATAAATGGGGCTGTTTCTAAACCATCATTGATTGATCAGTTTTTAGGACTCTGGCCTGCATTTTTACACAGAAGCAACACTTTACATGATGGTTAGGTCCTGAGAAGACTCAATCTACTACAATATGCTGTGGCTGACTTAAATCCAATAGATTCTGGTTTCATAAATCCAGGATGCTGAACTCAGAACACCTGGAACCTCGATGGGCAAGGGAGAAATCTGGACACCAAGATGAGGTAAAGGGATGGCATAACTGAACAAGCTGCAGACTAGATCCTGAAGAAGGGAGCCGGGAGTTCAATATCTAACAGTCAGAGAAGTAAATGTGAACCCTGGCTTGGTTCAAGCTGGAAAATTCAGGCAGAGAAAGCAATCTGTGCAAAGCACGTGGTATGCAGAAGCACAGTACCTTCATGGACCCACCAGTATTCTAAACCGTTTATACTGCTGGAGCATAAGGCGTGTAGGAGGGAGGGAGGTGGGAAATGGAAGGAGTTGAGACGGGTGGTCAGGAACAGACCATGGTTTTGTGATCAGCCTTTGCAGAGACACTGTGTTACTCAGAGAACGGTAGGGCTAAGACAGAACCAAAGCAGAAGCCCAGTTATCTGAACTGGACCAGCAGAGTGAGGCGGAAGGAGAAGGGATGGCTTAGCAGGCATACAGCAGCACAGCACCAGGCACCAGTCATTAGCACAGTGAATTTTAATGAGTTGTACGCCCACACTAGTGGGGTGAGGTCCCAGTAAACTCCCTGTCCTGGCCAGAACTGGCTCAGGAACTGGGAATGTTTGGCATACAAGGCCTCGTTACGCAAGCCTAAAAGTGCTGAAACAGACCACCCTTTACAGCTTGGCCTCTAGGTGAAACCACATTCAAACTTCACACTTAGGACCCTAAGAATGTCTTCTCCCTAAACAGCCCCGTAAAGGGAATGGAGATTCACCATCCCTGAGCCACATTAGGCAACAAGAGCAAAAGCAGGAGCCTGAGGTGCCCCTGGCAGCTCCGAGGGAATAAGGGAAGGAGGGGAGAGAAGAAACTCAGGGATCCCAGCACTGATGGAGAACGACTAAGATACCCAAAGCCAGTATGTCGAAACTGAAGTCCAAGTGGTTTAATTTCAAATCCTTCTACCTGTCTTTAGTATTTAGAATACGTAGGATGAAAATATCCTTTATTAAAGGTAATAAAACCCACTGAGTAATACAGTATCAGAATTTGGTATCATGGTGCTTCCCAGAGCACAAAAAGGATGTCTGAAATTATGTCGACAGAGGATACCTTGAAAGGTCAGTAAGAACTCTTATGTCGTTGACTACAGTGAAAACCCAACAACAACCACTCATCTGGAACAAGTGTGAAAAACGTTTTTTGTAAGTAATGTCAATATGAGTTACGTAGGTAATTTACAAATTGTGAGCACCAATCTTTCACTGCAGAAATGGACCTACACTTTGAATTATCATTTTTGAATATGTGTGTGCACTCTGGACTAAGTGTTCACTGAATGTCTATGCTATTCCCATCATTTTTTAGCTTAATCAAGCTGTTTAACCTCTCTGGGCCTCAGTTACTTTGGCTCCCATGCGTAAAATGGGAATAATAATAGTACATAGGGTATTTGTCAGGATTTACATATATATATGTGTATATATATATATATATATATATATATATACACATATATATACCACTTAGAACAGTGCTTGGCTATTAATAAGTGATATTAATAAGTGCCCAATTAATATCACACACACTTTGATATTCAAAGAATTCAAACTGATGTGTGTAAATGGATAAATAAATACATAAAACACTTCTCTAACAGATGTAGATATGAACAGTCATTTCAACATGCACATCAACAGCTTTTAGCAGCCACAACTGTAAATGAGTTCATCAACTAAATGGGAATATGTTGAACTATGAAATTTTCTTCTGCTGGTCTGGGAGCATAGCTTCAACATCTGAGAAGGAGGAGGACCTGATGACTGTAAGATGGCAATTTTCAGAGTGTGATGAGGGGATTTAATTTTGTGCAGCTCCCACACCTCCCCACACACGCTTCAATCTGTGCCACATGAGTGAATTTATGTTACACTACTTCCTGTTCTCGTTATGATCTTTGTAAAATTTTTCTCTCATTCCTTTATACCATCTGTGAAGGATTATTCTGTACCATTGTACTAATTATGCTTCTGCAGAATATTTATGTGCCCCTTTGGTAACCTTGGTAACTCCGAACAAACATTTTAAAGACAGCTAAGACACTTTAATCATTTTTAGAAAAAACAGCCTATGTTTATGTTTTCATGTTACTTATGTATAACAATGGTACTAAAGAAAAAGAAAATTGTACTAGAGAAAACAGAGATGATCAATTATATATAAATTATATGCAACATGTCATAAAAACAGAATTATTTGCAACAATCACCCAGATCAATGCTTTAAGCATCCATAAGATCTCTCTTCGTAAATATCGATTAAGAACATGAGCACTAGTAATTAAACCAAAAAAATCCTGCATTACCTTAAGAATAATATCAGCATTTGAATAGTGAATAATATCACAACAAAAATACTTTCCAAAAGGCCCTTCAGTTCTATGCAGAGATACTAATATGAAATGGGTACTGGTAATATTCTACTTCAAGTTCTTTCCATTACTGGAATTTTTTTTCAAACTTCTAACACAACTTACTCAATGAAGATTTCACTTGAAAACTATCATTCCCTCAGTGTGCTGTCAGGACTCTGATGATGGTGAAAAGTTTTCCTAATGACTCCACTGAAAAGGACCATAATAATTCTGCTCTTCTCGCCCAGGATGACACGATTTGCCTGCCATCTGGGGACACAGCTTTGGATTGCTTTTCTGGCAGCTGGGCTTGGCTGCACTGCTTAAGTCAGGCTTTTTCAGTTCCTCCCATAACCAATGGCACACACTTGCAAGACAGACGTCACAGGTCAGGTTTCCATTGTGATTCTCAGAATTCAACACTGCCTTACTGTCACTACCTTTCCAACCGCATCTCAGCCCATGCGCCCACATTCCATCCACACCGAACTACTTGCACGCCTCCAAGCGCACAGGTTCTTGGACTCCCCGTATCTTTGCCAATGCTATGCCTCTGCCTGGAACGTCCTTCCTTACCTCTTGGTCTGTCAAACGAGCACCTAAATGCTTTCCAAGTTCCAGCTTAATCAAGCACCCTGCTCCAGGAGGCAGTCCTGAAGACCCGGCTACAGTTGGTGGAGGAGGTGATTTATTCCTCAGAAGGCCAGTCCAGTGAGTGCTGGAGAGTTTACCACTGCAGAGCTTGCCAAACTACAGTGTCCTTCACTACACTGTGAACGCCTTGAAAACAGAACTCAGGCCTCATCTATCCCAATTTAGTCTACTTCCTGACATAACTTAAATCTCAATAAATGTGAATGGATTAATAATAACCCTCATTTATCAAGAACTTACGTTCCAAGATCTTACCTTTTTTAATCTCACTCAACAATCCCATGAGGAAATGACAGATGACAAAAAAAAAGATTTTTCGTCATCATAGAAGACAGTCTCCCCAGTGATGAATGCCCAAATGAAGAAATGAATGACTGAATGAATAAATAAATCTTTCAAATAAACTAGAATATTGGGGCTAGTGATCATCACCACCCATTGACTCTCTTCCATTTCCATCACTTCCACTCGAGGTCAAGCTCTTGATATCCCACTTCTGGACTGCTGCAATCGTCTTCTAGTCTCCCTGGGTCTAATCTTCACCTCTTCAAATCCATTCTACCAGATGGTTTATTAAACTGTATGTGCATGGATGCATTCCTTAACAGTCCGTAGGTTGCCTATAAGAATTACATCATTTTGTGGGACTTCCCTGGCTGTCCAGTGGTTAAGACTTTGCCTTCCACTGCAGGGGGTACAGGTTCTATCCCTGGTCGAGGAGCTAAGATCCCACATGCCTCGCAGCCAAAAAACCAAAACATAAAACAGAAGCAACATTGTAACAAATTCAATAAAGACTTTTAAAAAATGGTCCACATCAAAAAAAAAAAAATCTTAAAAAAAAAAGAATTGCATCATTTTGTGACTTGTTTTGATACTAAAATTTAACATTTGTATTAATACACTCTTGAACATCTGGAAAACCACCTTCTGGAGCACTCTCATGAAATTTCAGTGACTGCCTTAGTATTTTTGTTTATAACTGCATTGACCCAAGCAGTACTATTATAATTCACAGAGACAACTATGAAAAGATACATGTAAGTAACATGACGGCTTTCAGGCCAAGAGATGGCCAAGTTACAATACTGGATAAATACTAGGAAAGGTTTTACAGTATCCAGAGCAAAATGATGAGAGAATTGAGCCATCCCACAGCACATGAATCGGGCTTAAAAGAACCTGCATCCTAGCAGTCATATTTATGTTGTAAATAAGGAACATATTTGGTATCATATTTACGTTGTAAACAGCAAAATATTACCTATCATGTTAAACTAATGTTGTTAATTTGTATTTACAGCTTTGTTTGTATTTAAATTGTAAATGTGTTTTGATTAAAGTATAGTGTTATTAGTATAAATGTTATTAGCACAAGGAATTTATACTCTGTTTTATATTTACATACATTTAAGGAACAATACAAATAATTTAGGTACATAATGGGAGTCAGAAAGAATTATCTTTTCCTTTGGAAAAGGTTTATACAATACCCGTGGTTGAGAAATACTGACTAAATCATCCCAGTCATTCTATATAGTGGCCTTTTTTTTTAGTAACGTCTCTCCATAACCCAAAAGTCAAAATCCAAACTGGCCCAGTAGGTTCAAAATGCATATCTATTGCTTTGATGTTGAAATGTACTTTCCTAAACAAGGCTCTTTACTTTTCTTTCTAAATGGCATAATATATATTGCATCTGCTCTTAACAAACAGTAATTAAACAATGTGTAATAAAGGTTCCCTGACCAACAGAAATTTCTACCACTTTTTTATAGATCTCTAGCTTAAAACAAATTGTACTATGTATAAGTCAAAGGTGCTACAGTAAGCGTAGCAATTCATTTTCTCTCCTTTTTTCCAAGGCAGAAATAGGTCAAATACATGGGAAAGAGATATCTTTTAAAATGCTAAAAATGTCTTTCTAAGGCAACTGTTTATGTGTCTGAATTGAGGAGATAACAAGTAGTTTTGCAAAACACTGCAAGCAGGCAGACCCCTAAGCTTGATATTTTTAATATTCTGAAAGTAGTGTTTTGTTGTTGGCATAACTACCTATTGGGGGGAAACCATAATAATTTTATTAAAATTCAACAGTTTAAAACAAATAGCCCAGTGAACACTTGTGCACTGGGCAATGCCTCAGAAATCTATTAGCAGAAAGTACAATGGATAGAAGAGAACAGAAATTGGCAAGCTTTATGGTATGACATTTCAAAATGATTGCAATCCCCCTGACTGCCCAGAGTAATTGAACTTCTTTAAGTGTACCCCATGGTCTTTTTCACATCCCTTACTTCTATATCATGTACTTGCCTCAATTTTCTATAGATCAAACCTTTAAAATTAGATATCATCAAGAATCGAACTGACTGGTAATAATATTTACATTTCTCTTTCTGAAAGGATAGCACATGCTTCTTGTCTCAGCCATAATGCAGGAATGGCTATCAGACTTACCCACTACTATCTAAAACTATAACATTAGACAAAATGTAGAAAGCAACTATTTTTAGTCACTGGACAACAGATGCCACAGGGTTGTGATCCTTGCGAGAACCTTGGCTTTCTGCCTAGGTGTATCCTCCTAACTGAGGCATAGGCACAGGGAAACAGATGGAGCTCAAAGAGACAGCCACAGTCTTCGCTGCACAGAGGCGGAAGACAGATGTGCTGGCGAAGAGCTCCAGGAATCTGCATGGGGTTCCCAAGAACCAGCTTTAGCCAATTATTAAGCTGTGCACGCACTGAGAGAAACTCCAAAAGATTGGCAGAGAACAGCTCCTGGGGAGCAGGAGCCAGACTGAGATGCCAGAGGTCACACACAAGCCACTGGATTATGACCGTCCAGAGTAGAGAGATCTCTTCAAGCACCAACAGCATTCAAGCCAGAAAGGCCATGCCTTAGGAAGTGGATCCATTCTAGCTATAGAGTAATGGCTACTCTAGCGCCACCTTAACAAATCTTAAAACTAAGCCTTAACAGACTAATGATAATCCTCCAGTATCTGCCTGATTAAAACAAAACAAAACAAAAAAACACACAAAAAAACAAAAAAACACACAAAAAAACAAAAAAACTCAGCATTCTTTAAAAGAAGACAACAAAATCCAACAAAATGCAAAAAGCCTGCAATAGTCAAAACAATCCTGAAAAAGAGGAAGGGCGGGAGGAAGACGCAAGACTTATACGACCTGATTTCAACACTTACCATAAGTCACAGTAATCAGAACAGTGTGGTATAAGAATAGCTCAGACAATCTAGAAAAAGAGGTCTGTTCAATAAATTTTGACAAAAGCACCAAAGAAATTCAAAGGGGAAAAGGTAATATTTCAATAAATCATGCTGAAAAAATTGGATGTCCATATGGAAAAGAAAATCATCTTTGAATTCCATCTCATGCTATAAAAACAAAAACAAATTCAAAAGGCATTATAGACCTCAATGTAAAAGGTAAAAACTACAAAACTTCTGGAAGAAAGCACAAGAGGGTATCTCTGAGAACTTGAGTTGGCAAAGATTTACTATACAGAGCACAGAAAGCATCAGCCATTAAAGAAAAAATAAATAAGTTGGATTTCATCAAAGTGAAAAACTTCTGTTTACCAAAAGACTTCATTAAGAAAATAAATAGGCAAGTCTATTGTTTTGAATAGTGTCTCCCGAAAATTCATGTTCACTGGAACTTCAGAATGTGACCTTATTTGGAATTAGTTGATAAGATCATACTTTAGTGTTTAGGGTGGGCCTAAATCCAATGACTGATATCCTTATAAAAAGGCCATGTAACACATGGAGACACAGAAACACAGACACACACACAGAAGGAAAAACGCCATGTGAAGACAGAGGCAGAAATTGGAATAATGCAGGTACAAACCAAGGAACACCTAGGATTGCTGGGAGCTACCAGAAGGTAGGAAGAGGCAAGAAAGGATTCTTCAGCGGGAGCTTTGCTAACGTCATGATTTCTTCTGGCCTTCAGAGCTGTGAGAGGATAAATTTCCATTGTTTTAAGCCCCCAAATTGTCAAATTGTGGTAATTTGTTACAGCCACCCTAGGAAACTGAAACTTCTCCTCATCAAAAGACTTCATTAAAAAAACAGGCAAGCTACAGATGAAAGAAATGATTATAAATATATACAAACTATATATATATAAACAATAAAAATCCAGTAAAAGAATTGAACAGAAACTTCATTAAAGAAGATATATGAATGACCAATAAGCACATGAAATATTGCTCAGCATTATTCGTCATTAGGGAATGTAAATTCAAGCCAGAGATACCACTGTATACTCATTAGAATGGCTAAAATTAACAACACCCTTACAAAACCAAACATAAGAGAAAACGTTGAACAACTGGAATGCTCAGACATTGCTGGAGGGAATATAAAATGGTACAAGTGCTTAGAAAAACAGTTTAATAGTTTCTTATTAAGTTAAACATACACCAACCCTATGAGCCAGCAATTCCACTCCTCCATATTTACCAACTAAAATGGAATCATACATACAAAAAAGGCTTGTACAGGAATTTTCACAGCAGCTTCAGTAATAGCTAAAAATGGGAAACAACCCAAATATCTATCAACAAAAGAATGTAAAAACAAGTTGTGATACATGTATGTAATGACAATAAAAAAAGACAAACTTCAGATGTACAATGTGAATGAACCTCAAAAACATTATGCTGAACAAAGAAATCTAGACACAGGAAATAGAACAAGCAAAACTGAGCTATGGTTATGGAAATCAGAGTTTCCTCAGAAGTGGGGGTGGCAGAAGGGGACTGGCAGGGATCACCTGGAAAGAGATACAGGGATGCTTGAATTTGTTTTACATGAGAAATGTTGGAGTACCTGGAATCATGAGATACAGGATACATAGGTACACGTATTTGTCAGACTCACTGAGCTGTACACTTAGTGTCTGTGCATTTCACTGTGTATAAATTAGAATCTGAAAAATATTTTTAAAGATGAGCACAAGTCTACTCAATTTTAAAATTCAGTCCATAACTTAAATAAATCATTATTGTAGTAGGAAGTATTCACTTCTGATGATCTGGTCACAGCAAACCTCTATTTTCCATATCTCATATTAGTAAAGAAAAACGCCTTAGAGAGTGTTTATGAAGGTGCACAAGTGATATAAAAGGAATCTAATTTTTAAAAATTACAATTGGTACCCATTCTATTATTTTAATTCTAGCAAGCCATGAACTGCCAGATAATTCCAACCTGTCCCTTACTGAATATTTTGGACATAGCTCTTAATCAGCTATATTTTCCATTCAAAAATGGGAATAATGAGAGTCCCAAAGTTCCAATAAATTTCCTAAATGTAAGATGAGTCTCCTTTTCTATACAAACTAGAAAAATTCAAAGTATTTGATCACTTTCTAACTTGACAAAATGAGATTAAATAACACAGACTCCAAATTGTATTCTAAAAAGCCAGCTGTCCTATTAATTGTTGTACATGTCAAACCAAAGACCTTCCCCATCATAAATGA
Source organism: Balaenoptera musculus (assembly GCF_009873245.2). Taxonomy (NCBI): domain Eukaryota; kingdom Metazoa; phylum Chordata; class Mammalia; order Artiodactyla; family Balaenopteridae; genus Balaenoptera; species Balaenoptera musculus. The sequence continues at coordinate 35,763,510 of NC_045794.1, forward strand.
GTGATAAAGGAATAAAGACTATTAATTTAGTAAAAATACCTTTCTTTTTTTTAACATCTTTATTGGAGTATAATTGCTTTACAATGGTGTGTTAGTTTCTGCTTTATAACAAACTGAATCAGCTATACATATACATATATCCCCATATCTCCTCCCTCTTGCATCTCCCTCCCACCCTCCCTATTCCACCCCTCTAGGTGGACACAAATCACCAAGCTGATCTCCCTGTGCTATGCGGCTGCTTCCCACTAGCTATCTGTTTTACATTTGGTAGTGTATATATGTCCATGCCACTCTCTCACTTTGTCCCAGCTTACCCTTCCCCCTCCCCATATCCTCAAGTCCATTCTCTAGTAGGTCTGCGTCTTTATTCCCGTCCTGCCCCTAGGTTCTTCATAACTTTTTTTTTTTTTAGATTCCATATATATGTGTTAGCATACGGTATTTGTTTTTCTCTTTCTGACTTACTTCACTCTGTATGTCAGATTCTAGGTCCACCCACCTCACTACAAATAACTCAATTTCGTTTCTTTTTATGGCTGAGTAATATTCCATTGTATATATGTGCCACATCTTCTTTATCCATTCATCTGTGGATGGACACTTAGGTTGCTTCCATGTCCTGGCTATTGTAAATAGAGCTGCAATGAACATTGTGGTACATGACTCTTTTTGAATTATAGTTTTCTCAGGGTATATGCCCAGTAGTGGGATTGCTGTGTTGTATGGTAATTCTATTTTTAGTTTTTTAAGTAACCTCCATGCTGTTCTCCGTAGTGGCTTTATCAATTTACATTCCCACCAACAGTGCAAGAGGGTTCCCTTTTATCCACACCCTCTCCAGCATTTACTGTAAAAAACCTTTCTTAATCAAATGTTATGATTACTGACCTAAGGTCCACCAAGCATAGGGAAGGTGACAGGAATGAGGAACAGTATTTAGAGCTATGCTATTCAGTATAGTACAGAGTCGTGTACTCTGTGGCCTGCAGTGTGGTGTGCAGTGGCTGTATCAGTACACTAGCCATGTAAGCCTATTTAACTTTAAGCTATTACATTTTTTATAATTAATTTTTATTGGAGTATAGTTGTTTTAGAATGTTGTGTTAGTTTCTGCTGTACAGCAAAGTGAATCAGCTACATATATACATATATCCCCTCTTTATTGGATTTTCTTCCCATTTAGGTCACCACAGAGCACTGAGTAGAGTTCCCTGTGCTTTACAGTAGGTTCCCATTAGTTATCTATTTTATACATAGTAGTGTATATATATCAATCCCATTCTCCCAATTCATCCCACTCCCCCTTCCCTCCCTGGTATCCATATGTCCGTTCTCTACATCTGTGTCTCTATTTCTGCTTTGAAAATAAGTTTTTATCTGTATCGTTTTTCTAGATTGCACATATAAGCGATATTATACAATATTTGTTTTTCTCTTCCTAACTTACTTCACTCTGCATGACAGTCTCTAGGTCTATCCATGTCTCTGCAAATTGCATAATTTCGTTCCTTTTTATGGCTGAGTAATATTCCATTGTATCTGTGTACCACATCTTCTTTAACCATTCTTCTGTTGATGGACATTTAGGTTGCTTCCATGTCCTGGCTATTGTAAATAGTGCTGCAATGAACATTAGGGTGCATGTATCTTTCTGAATTATGGTTTTCTCCGGGTATATGCCCAGGAGTGGGATTGCTGGGTCATACAGTACTCTATTTTTAGTTTTTTAAGGACCCTCCATACTGTTCTCCATAGTGGCTGTATCAAGTTACCTTTCCACCAACAGCGTAAGAGGGTTCACTTTTCCCCACACCCTCTCCAGCATTTATTGTTTGTGGATTTTTGGATGATGGTCATTCTGACTGGTGTGAGGTGATACCTCACTGTAGTTTTGATTGGCATTTCTCTAATAATTAGTGATGTTGAGCATCTTTTCATGTGTTTGTTGGCCATCTGTATGTCTTCTTTGGAGAAATGTCTATTTAGATATGGAAACACAAAAGACCCCGAATAGCCACAGCAATCTTGAAAAAGAAAAATGGAGCTGGAGAAATCAGGCTCCCTGACCTCAAACTATACTACAAAGTTACAGTCATCAAGACAGTATGGTACTGGCACAAAAACAGAAATATAGATCAATGGAACAGGATAGAAAGCCCAGAGATAAACCCACGCACCTACGGTCACCTAATCTATGACAAAGGAGGCAAGAATATACAATGCAGCAAAGACAGCCTCTTCAATAAGTGGTGCTGGGAAAACTGGACAGCTACATGGAAAAGAATGAAATTAGAACACTCCCTAATGCCATACACAAAAATAAACTCAAAATGTATTAAAGACCTAAACGTAAGGCCAGACACTATAAAACTCTTAGAGGAAAACATAGGAAGAACACTCTTTGACATAAATCACAGCAAGATCTTTTTTGACCCATCTCCTAGAGTAATGAAAATAAAAACAAAAATAAACAAATGGGACCTAATTAAATTTAAAACCTTTTGCACAGCAAAGGAAACCATAAATAAGATGAAAAGACAACCCTCAGAATCGGAGAAAATATTTACAAATGAAACAACTGACAAGGGACTAATCTCCAAAATATACAAACAGCTCATGCAGCTCAATACCAAAAAAACAAACAACCCAATCAAAAAATAAGCTATTAAATTTAAATAAAAATTTAAATGCTCAGTTCCTCATTCACACTAGCCACATTTCAAGTGTGCAATACCACACGTAGCTAATGGTTACCATATTGGACATTTCCACACATTACACCTTTCTATTGGACAACTCCAATTTAGAAAGCAAGCTGGGGCCAAGAAACAGTCCTTAAGGTAAAAGCTACATTTTAAATTCAATGGAAACTTGGTATTCTGAGGCAAAGGAATGGCCCAATACTAAGGATTAAGATTTGTAACCTTGTGAACCAGAGATTTTTTCATAAACACACACACACACACACACACACACATGCACGCACGTACACAACCCTAAAGCAAAAACTAGAGGTCAATCAGTCTTATTTCAGTTCACATGAGAGTCACCCCAAAGATCTTGTAACAGCAAATTCAATTTGCCTCCATTTCCAAGGAAAGTTTTTGAGCCAAGATGTATTTTTCTTTGTCTGGTTATTCTCTATTTATGTCAAGGATTTAATCCTGAAGGCTTTTAAAATTCAAGACTTTAGATTAGAAAATGACTTGAGCTCCATGCTAAGGCAGTGCTGATTCTGGACCTATAAAAATGCTAATATAATAAAAATGGAGTTGGAACATTTACACCAAGAGCACTAATCACCATATGGACTAATGATCGGAGTGGATCCACTGAAGTCACTGACTTGGCCATGTACATGGTTTAAGGCCATTTAAGAGACAACTTACAGGCCAGATGTCTATAAAAGTGCTCTCATAGCATCTGTGGTTTGTTACGCAAGTATATATTTAGAGATTTTTGACCCCCAAAGACCACAAAAGTTCCTTTGGAGCCATCACAGTTAACGATGGATTTATCTTAAGGGAAAATTCCAGCACTGCCAGGCAGTCTATAGTGTCAGCATCCACATGGACAGTCTGCTTTTATGAAGATTCTTAATGCCACAGATGGGGATGGCTTCTTTAGCGCCACTGTGGTCTAATCATACCAAAGCCCGCTAAGAGAGTCCGCAGTTTATGGATCACTTAACAATATTGATCAGCACAGCTCCTCTGGAAGCATTATCATTTATCATGTTGATGTTACTCCTGCTGCCATCTATTGTATTTTAAGTTGCCACAATAGTAGAATAGCCTGCGTTCCAGGTGAAAAAATAATCTAATTTTTCTTACATACTCTCCCCTTCCAGACAATGTGCCAAAGCGTTATGACATTCTATTGTAAGCAATGGAACCCATCTAAGATGATCGATGCAAAATAAATCCTAAAACATATTTTTTCTGGTTTTTCTCAGGCCAATAACTTTTAAATTCTCTAAATGATCTTTCCATTTCCATTTGAGCTCTATATGTATGATATATACAGATGTGACTTGGGATTTTTCAGTTACACCACTTTGCAGAATTAAAAACAATCCATCTCTCTCTCATGGCATTCTGACATCTCACAAACAATAATGTTCTGAAGCCAGTATTAGCCACAGGTCTTTGGAAAGTGGCTTTTTAGTCTCAGGATATCTTGTAGGGACATAGAGAGAGCAGCTGATTATCACCAGGCAAAGTTTTCCCCCATACTACATAATGCCAGATACCAGAACTCAGAATATTATGTAACATTCTATGCTTCTAATAGCTTCAGGCAAGCCAGAACAGAAAAAGAACCACAGTAATGGCTAGATACTCAGCTGTACAGTCACCACCATCACTAGTATTACTATTGGCAGGGCAGTTAGTGACCCCATGCCAATCTCACTGGTACAGTAAGGATGCAAACAGGGTTAAGAATGGGATATGTAAATCATCATTCTTATAAAGTAAGTGCATTGGATTAGTATCTTATTCATATACGTATTTTACTTCTATTAATCCTCTCTTCCAAACTAAGGCGCATGTTCCTGAAGCACTATAATCATATATCCTATTACTATTTACTGTTTAACTCCACTGAGACTAATATAGTAGATTTAACACAGTGGACTTATTTCTATTTCTTATGTGTAACAGGGATAATATTTTATAAATTATTAATATGCCTTTCTGAATGCATTCACCTTAGCTAGCCTAAGCATCCTTCTGCCTAGGAGGAAAATTTTGGCTCAGTACAGAAGGAATGCAAAGAAGAAAAGCCTAAGTAATATTCAACTTCTGTAATTCAAAAATAGGATTTTGCAGAAAGACTACAGCCTTGCAAGCCTGCTACTATCTCCAGAGAGGGTTTTATAAATTTCTCAAGTCCTTCCTTGTATATACCAAGAGCCAAGCTTCTAGAACACAGCTCTTAGAGATGCCTAGTAGTGTACTAACGATAACCCTTCCACCAGAGTAAACTCAGAAGTGCAATGGGCTAAGGAGGAGGGATGTCTTGAGATTTACCTTTCCCAAGGTCTGGTTCGGGACCTTGCCAGAGAAAAGACCAGAGAAACAGTGAGGTGGCTTTAACAAAGAGCGAAGCAGAGGGGTCAGCCATCCAGACTAGGGTCAAGTGGGAGTTAGAGCCAGACCTCGTGAGGCTCTAGAGCATCAGCAGGACCAAGATAAGGCAGTCAGCCAGGTGATACCACTGGCTCTGACCGAGTGCACAAGTACAAAAGCCAGTGTACAAGTAACAACAGCCATAGACTTGAGCCACAACTGCCAGCACAAGTAGCAATAGGTGGGCATGGGACATCACCCCAGAGAGTAGCAGAGAGATGGACATCAACACACACACACACACACACACACACACACACACCCTGCAGATAGTGGAACCAGAGGATAAGCCTCCCAAAGATCTCAAGTCTTTCCTTTGGGTATGAGGTCACCAAAGCCATATCCTCCTTATGAACCATCATCATTGTAGAAAAAAGCAGAAGGCACAGACTATCTGAGAGACTGGGGCTTTTTAATCAACAGACTGATCACTCCTTCTCACCTGAAAAGAGCTCAGGCTTTAAGCAGCGGTCACTGGACAAAAATCATTTAATAAGAATCTATTTCAATAGTTCTTTAAGGTAGGGATTACAAACCCCCCAACTGGCCCATCCATTTCCAGACACATAAATTTGAATTTGAATAGCTTTAAAGGAAACTTGAACTTTCCATTTAGCTATTGACCTCACTACTCCTTATAATCTCATAGCTGGTTCAGTGAGCTTATTTCTGTTACTTACCCTGACCATGTAAGCAATAATTTTGTGATGGTCTGCTTTAAAATTTTTAAGATGATATAGGTCTGTTTCTTTCTGCTGAATTTACATGTTGGTAAGAAGGAACGCACAAATTAAGAAGTTTTTAAAATTAGATGAACATCAGATTTCTTGGACAGGACACAAAATGCACAAACCATAGAAGAAAAAAATGATATATTGGACTTCATCAAAAGTAAATATCCCTGTTCATCAAAGGACTCCATTAAGAAAATGAATAAACAAGCCACAACTGGGAGAAAATATTCATGAGGTATATATCTGATAAATAACTCATATCTACAATATATTGGGTTGGCCGAAAAGTTTGTTCGGGTTTTTACATAAGAGCGTACGGAAAACCCCGAACGAACTTTTTGGCCAACCCAATACGAAGAAATTCTATGAGAACCAACAATAAAAAGATTTTTATTTTAAATGGACAGAACAATTGAGCAGATATTTCACAAAAAGAAATAACTGAATAGTATATTATGCTATAGCAGGAAAATGCAAATTAAATCCAAAATGAGATACCCGTTCATACCCACAAAACTGGCTAAAATCAAAAAGACTACAAAAACAAATGTTGGTAAGGATGTGGAGCATTTCTATAGGAGCACAGAGTGATACAAAACAGTACAACCACTTTGAAGAACTGATTGGCAGTTTCTTAAGAAGTTAAATATACATCTACACAGCAACTTCTAACGTAGATATTTACCCAAGAGAAATAAAGCATATTATTCACATAGCCAAAAACTAGAAAAATACCAAATGTTTATCAACAGGAAAATAATCAAATTGTGGTACATTCATACAATGGAATAAACTCAGCAATAAAAAGAAACGCATTACTGGTACATACAACATGGAGAAAACTCAAAAACACTGTGTTAAGTGAAAGAAGCCAGACACAAAAGAATACTTACTGCATTATTCCAAAATATAACAGGGAGATCAGCTTGGTGTTTTGTATCCACCTAGAGGGGTGGCATAGGGAGGGTGGGAGGGAGACGCAAGAGGGAGGAGATATGGGGATATATGTATATGTATAGCTGATTCACTTTGTTATAAAGCAGAAACTAACACACCATTGTAAAGCAATTATACTCCAATAAGGATGTTAAAAAAAAAAAAAAAAAAAAATATATATATATATATATATATGGGCAAACTTCATCTATCACATAAGAAATCAGAGCATAGTTGTGGGGGACGGAGTGGAAGACAGACTGCAAAGGAGCCCAGGGAACTTTCTGGGCGAATGGCAATGTTCTATACCTTGTTCTGGATGGTAGACACACAATTGTATACAATTATCAAAACATATCAAACTGGGGCTTCCCTGGTGGCACAGTGGTTGAGAATCTGCCTGCCAATGCAGGGGACACGGGGTCGAGCCCTGGTCTGGGAAGATCCCACATGCCGCAGAGCAACTAGGCCCGTGAGCCACAATTACTGAGCCTGCGCGTCTGAAGCCTGTGTGGCCGCGATAGTGAGAGGCCCGCGCACTGCGATGAAGAGTGGCCCCCACTTGCCGCAACTAGAGAAAGCCCTCGCACAGAAACGAAGACCCAACACAGCCATAAATAAAATAAAAAATAAAAAAAAATTTTTTTTTGAGTGACGAGGATGTCTATTCTGCGCACTTGGTCATTTTTTTAATGGTATCAGGAGAGTCATTTCAAAAATACTTTGATTTGCTCTAAAACCATAATATATTCATGGTTTTATTAATAAATTGTTATTAAAGATTATTTTTTATAATATTTTTGAAGATTACATTTAATTAGAGCGTGAGGCTTCTCTCATCAAAGAAAGAGGGTATCGATACAAAATCGTAATTTTTTCTTCTGTAAAAAATTAATATCAGAGGTGTACACAAAAACAATGGAGTACAGCTCATTGAATAAAGTAAATTTATGAAACAAGTTTCTCACAGTTGTTGCAAAATTTACCAACTTGAAGTATATGATAAACAGTAATAAAATGAATAAATAATTTGAAATGATAGGGACTTGCAACATAGCCCTGGCAACATTGTTAAATGGAGCCCACAGGGACTGTATAAACCTTTGGCAACAACTACAACAATGTAGATGTTAATGAAATAGAACAGCCAAAGAGATCAGGAAGGAGAAAGTGCAATTTAGGAAGAAAGTGGTGAATCCAGATGAAGGGATTAGATGAAACAGACAAATACGATTTTGCTCTTGGGGGTTATCCAGAGGCTCTGGGAGCCTGATAATCTTACATACAGTATGCTTAAAATACCTATACTGTAGGTACATATTTATATAATTATGAATAAAATTTGGCTAGAATGCTATCCATATTGTGTTAATCAAGTAATTCATCATTCCCTTTTTTGTTCAAAGAATTAGCAAGAGAACCCTAGACAGTTATTGTTTATAATAGAAATACCTTAATCCATCTGGTCAGCACACTACTGTCTTGGAAAGATCTGACTAGGTTAGTCTGACAAACTCACACACCCACCACCACAAATCAAGAGGAATAAAGAATCCACATTCATAAATAAATATTAATGGTAAACTTCAGGAAAAATTTGGTAAGGGATTTCGTAAAGTCATTTCTATGCATTTTCTATAAGAAAAATACTGAAACATTAAATGGGCTAAAACTCCAGACAAGTCCAAATTTGGGTTTTTTTGCTTATGATTGCATGTCGATAACAATATATGTACATATTAAGAAAAGATACCCCACCACTGTTAGTTCATGGTAATACTAAACAGAATGATATAAAGTCAAGTATTATCTTTTTTTCAGTCTTTTTTAGCATCCTGCTAAATCTTCACTTTTCACCAGCAATTTGTTTATTTACTGCTATAGCTATAGACAGAATTAAACTATAGCTCCAAAGATATAGTGCTTTCAAAATCAAAATGCAAAAAAGCTTCACGGGTCTATCTGGAGGACAGAATAGTGGCTAACACTTGTTATAAACCCCATTCCTCCCACAGAGGGAGGATGTGCCATGTGCAAAATGGCCTATTTCAGTTCCAAATGTTGGCAGCAATCTGGACCAGTGAGACCCAATTCCAGAGCCAGCAGTACCCAGGTCTTTTCACGCATCACATACTGACAGCTGAATCTGCTTGTGGTGCCTTATGCCATACCGTGTTCTTCCTCAATACCTACAATGCCACAAAGACGGATTTTGTCCTTCAAAAACATTTGATCTTTTCTTTGAAAGTGCATTCCGTTCTACTTTCTCTAATTAAAAATAAGTCTCTCTGCAGCAAGAATGTAGAACATTCATTCTACACTTCCCATCGTCCTCTCTCATATTTTTATAGATTTATTTTACAAGTTCTCTCCATTTAATCCACTAAAATCTAAATGTATTCACTGTCCAATGGTCATCAATATCAACAGAGCATTTGATTTACTATTTTTCCTTGAATAGAGAGCCTTGTACCTGAAATTCTACATCTCAATTTAATGATTTGAACATTTCCTTCTGTGGAGTCATATCCCAACATACACTGTTGGAAAAAAAAAAAATAATAAATTATATTTTCCTTACCTACTTCTTCTACTAAGATAGTGTGGAAAGAAAACAAAGCCTCCGGATATCTCCCAGTAGTACACATTTGTTGCAGGGTTATATAATAACTTCAGAAAGTCTAAAAAGAGGTAGTTCTGCATTTGCACCTCTATTCTGTTTTCTTCCCATGAGAGGAAAGCTTTGTTACACACAGATGGCTACAGTTTAAACATTCCGTCTAGTTTCTTCATGACAGCTAGGATAGTGTTTACTTAAAAGCAGGCCTTTTCTTGTCCGATGCCTGTGTAACTAACATCAGTCCCGGAAAGTTTCAGAAATAAGACTGAGCCTGCAACTTTCCACAGCCTATCTGGCCTTTCCCCAACTTCACCCTCTGACTTTACTAATTTGCTGACCAAAATAACAAAAAGTAATCATCCATTAAATAGGTGGGTTCTCCCCACTGGACACTTTCCTGCCTGGTCAATGATTCACAGAGTGAACACTCATTTTTTTTCCATTAGTCTCTGAAACATGTTCTAATTTGGAAGTGTGTTATCAAAGAACAATTTAAATTACACTATTGTCACTGGAAATGCAACTCAATTATTAAAAAGTAGACCCACAGCAGCAAAAGGATGAAAGGTACTATGAGATACTTTGTTGTAGAGAGGCATCTATGATAAGGCTAATGAAATTTTTGCAGCAACTTGAAAAAAATTGACCTTTGCATCAGAGTCAGTGTTTCAGGTGAGTAGCAGTAAATACACATTTATTCTGAGCTCTTTTCTTTCCCTTTATAGGCCTGATTTCTTGCAAATTCCCATACTGCAACTTCACATTCCAACTCAAGTGCTTATATCCAATTCATTTCAACCTCAAAGAATTCTTAATTTTAACCCATAATAGCCTATGAAAAGTATAATTTAAAAACAATGCCCTGTCTCTTCAGGATTATTTTTTATCACAGAAATTAGTGATGAACTTCAGGAAGAATTTGGTAGGGGTTATGGTAAAGGCAACTCAGATTTGAGTTTGAAATGTTAAAAGTCCAATTAAAATGACTTCCAACTTCTGACCCTCGAATT